>NW_004524579.1:7276496-7288474 GCF_000260255.1 Octodon degus | reverse complement strand
TAAGGAAAGAAAACAGACTAGAAAAAAAATAATTTTTACTTGAGTTTTTTCAACTTCCATTTTTTTCTCCTTTCTGTAAATGAGATAAATTTAACTGTATCCTACTTTATATATATTTAAAATATGTATATATTTTTCTTTTTCTCTTTTATTTTTTCTTTGAGTTTTTTAATCAGTGTACTTATCATACATAGTGCACATAGTCATCATAGGGAATTTGTACCTGTACAAAATATACCCTAATTTTTTCCCTTCCAATTCTGCTCCATCCTTCAGCCCTTCTTCCCCTCCCTGTTTACTGAAGCTTTGTTTCCACTTATTCCTTCCATTCTCTTTTCTAAATCCCTTTTCCTTTACTTCCTGCCCTCTTCCATTCTCCCTTCCCCCCTTCCCCTGAATGGTTCTTCTGTCCAATATCTATCCTCCATTTGCTCCTTATTTACCCTTAGGGTTTCCTCACACAAGAGAAACTATGTGATATTTGAACTTGTGTGTCTTATTTTACTTAAAAATTATGGTCTCAAGATACATCCATTTATCTATGGATGACTCAAGTTTTATCTTTCTTTATGGCAGAGTAGTACTCCACTGTTTATAAATACCACATTTTTTATTCATTCATCTATCAATGTGTATCTGGGCTATTTCCAAGATTAGCTAATAAAAGTTGTGTAGCTATAAACATGGGTGTGCATATATCACTATGGATATCGTGCTATATATATCCTTTTAATTCTACTGGGAAGATACCAAGAAGGAGAATAACTGGGTCAAATGCGGCCTGTAGATTTAGTTTTTTAAAGACTCTCCATACTGATTCCCATAGTGGTTGTACGTTCTACATTCCTGCCAGCAATGGAGAAGCATTCCTTTTTCCCCCAGCCTGAATAGCATTTGTTATTCGTTGATTTCATGAAGATAACCATTGTTTTTGGAGTGAGAATCTCAAGTGTTGTTTTCACTTGCGTTTCTTGAATGATCAGGGATGTTGAACATTTTTTTATGTACTTACTTGCTGTTTGCACTTAACTTCTTCATCTGAGAAGTGACTATTGATTCATTTCAGATGCCCAGTTTTGGGTTGGGCCTTTGAATACTTTAAATTTTAATATAAAGGTCTTTTTCTTCATCAGGTTGATTTCTAAATATTTCATTTTTCTTGATGCTACTGGGAAAGGTGTTGTTTCCTTCATTTCTCTCTCAGTGAGTTTAACAGATTGGGATAAAGACCTTCTATTCTGATTTTCTGTAGGATTTTTATTATGAATGCGTTGGACTTGTCAGACGATTTTTCTGCATCTATTGAAATGATCATGTATTATTTGTCCTTGGTTCTGTTAATGTGGTGTATTACATTTATTGTCATATACTGAACCATCCTTGCATCTGTAGGGTGAATCCTACTTAGTCATGGTACATAATTTCCTTGATAATTTGCTACATTCTGCTTGCCAGGATATTATTGAAGATTTCTGCATCTATGTTCATTAAGGAGCTCGGCCTGTAGTTCATTTTTTTAGTTGGATTCTTCTGTGGTTTTGGTATTAGGATAATGCTTGCTTCCAGGAATGACTTGAAAGTATTGCTTCCTCTTCAATTTTATTAGACTTTGAGAACTAGTGGCATTAACTCTTCTGTAAATTTCTTATACAGCCGAGGACTTAGCCCAGTGGCATAAGCACCTTCCTGGCAAGCACAGAGTCCTGAGTTCAATCCCTGGTACCATCCCAAATAAGAAATAAATAAACAAATAAATTAATTTCTCATATAATTCAGCAGTGAACCTGTCAGGGCCTGAGCTTTTCTTCGTTGATAGGTGTTTTTTGTTGTTCTTGTTGTTTGTTTGTTTGTTTGTTTGTTTTAGTACTTATTCAGTTTCATTGACTGATAATAGATTATTTAGTGCTTTTATATATTCTTGATTCAGCTTTGGTAATTCATATGTATCTAGGAATCTATCCATTTCTTCTGAATTTTCTCTTATAATAGTACAGGTTCTTTTTTTTTTTTTTTTAATAGTACAGGTTCTTAAGTATGTATCAATGATCTAAGTTTCTTTATCTGATGTGATTTCACCTTTTTGATTTTTGTGTGAATTTGAGATTTTTCTGTCTTGATAAGGTTAGTTAAGGGTTTGTCTATTTTATTTAATCTTTCAAAAAAACTTGTTGGTTGATTGGTTCTTTGTATTCTTTTCTTGGTCTTAATTGCATTAATTTCTGTCTTAATCTTTATAATTTTCTTCTTTGTACAAGATTGAGGCTTATCTTGCTCTTTTTCTGGAAACTGGAGGTTTAACATTAAGTTATTTGAGTTTACTTGATTTTTCTGATGCATAACTCACTGCTATAAATTTCCATCATATTATTGCTTTTATTGTGTCCTATAAGTTCCAATATGTTGTATTGGGCATTTTCCTTTAATGGTAGAAACTGTCTGATTTCTTCCTAAATTTGATCTGTGACCCGCTGATTGTGTCCAGGAAGGTATTATTTAATTTCCACATGTTTATGTATTTTTTGTGGTTTCCTTTGCCATTGATTTCCAGTTTCATTGTACTGTGGTCTGGTAATATGCAGGAAATAATTTCAGCTCCTTCACATTTACTTAACTCAGCATGTTCTGTGGGTTAGTATGTGGTCTATTTTGGGGATAGTCTCATGTGCTAAGAAGAAGAATGTTTCCTGATGTGGGATTGAACATTCTATAGATATCTATTGAGTCCATTTGTTCAAAAGTTTGATTCAGCTCTGATATTTCTTTGTTGATCTTCTGTCAAATTGATTTGTATATTTTTGGCAATGGATATTGAGATCCCCCATTATAACTGTATTAATGCTTATGTCATTTTTCATATCCATTAGTGTTTATTTTATATACTATAGTTGGGCATGCTGGTATTTGGTGCATATATATTTATGATTTTTATCTCTTCCTCTTGAATTGAACAATTCAAGAATTTTGTAATGATTCAAAGAATCATTATTCAATGATGTTTATTATTATTCAATACAATTATTCAGTACAATTCAAAGAAATTTGTAGTGATTTTCATCGTTTCTTCTTCTTTTTTCATTTATATATTTAGTACAGGATCTCCCTACACAGCTTAGATTCATAGTCATCCTCCTGTTTTCAACCTCCCCAGCGCTGAGATTACAGGTGTGTGCCACCAAGCACGGACACAGTTGCTGACTCAGTGCGCCCTGGGGGCTGGGCCAATGCAGCATGCAGGACTGGGGATCAAACCCTGGCCTCAGTGCTTGCCAAAGCAGGTGCTTAGTCTACTGAGCTATCTTGCCGGCCCTCATTGTCTCTTCTGATTAAATTAATCTTGGCTTGAAATTCATTTTGTCTGCAAATAAATTAACTCCTGTGCTCCTTTCCAGGTTCCTGTCTTACGGAGTATCACTTTCTGTCCCTTGACTTTCAGTCTGTGAGTTCCTTTTTGAGTTGAATGTGTTTCTTATATGCAGCATATTGTTGAGTCTTGTTTCTTGATCCAGTCTGTGTTTCTTTTGATTGGTGAATCAAGACATTCACATTTATTGTTATAGCCAGTAGGTACTGACTTGTTATCATATTATTTTCTTATTGTTGATTTCTTTTCCTTCCCATTTGTTTGCCTTGATGGTGGATTCATTCTATTGAGATTCTTGGAATTGTTTCCATTGTTGTCTTTTTTCTAGCATATCCTTCAGAACTTTTTGGAGTGCTGTTCATGAATTTTATCAGGTTTTATCATGGAAATAATTCTTCATCAATTTTGAAAAATAATTTTGAGGGCTACATCAACGTAGGTTGAAAAAAAAATGTTATATAGAGGACTAAAGCATCTTATGAGCAAGATCTCTTCCAAATCTGAGATTCTGTGATTCTTGTTGTAAAAATTTAATGTAATACAGGTAGGTATTAATAAAAAATATAAAAAATATTCTTCTTATAGAGTGACAATGATTAATTTACTGTTTGTCCTGATCATAAAAGGATGGTCAAAGTATTACTCAGAGTGAAAGTTGTAGACAAAAAAAGATTTTCTTTTACAAAGAATAAACAAACAAAAGGCAAATTTTTCTCTTTAGGGAATGAAAGAAACTAGAAAGATAAACAGCCAGGGATATAGCAGAATAAGCAAATATTGGCAAAACCAAAAGAAGTTTATTCTGTTTAAATAGATATTATCAAAGCTGAATAAATTAGAATTGAGATGACCCTGAGTTCTGTAATGTGTTTATTTATGTAAAGGCTGTGAATCTTAAGTGCAGTGTAATAATTTATTTAGCTGTATTCTTTTTAAATATGGATAAAGTAATGTTTCAGAAACCTAAAAACAGTATGAAGCATCCGAAGATGAGGTCTTTGTGTCAACTTACACCAGCCTTACTATTGTCACCTCATATGTGCATGACACATAGAAGTTTAATGTTCTGAGCTTTTTGGTTGCCTTGTTATTAATCAGCTCTTGGCCTGGTGAGTCTGTAGTAATATTCTACTGCTGTTTTAATTTGCATTTCCTTCATGACTAAAGATGTTGATTGTCTTTTTGAATGCTTTTTTTTTGTGTGTGTGTGTATTACTTAGAAAGTTTCTGTTCAGACCTCTGCCTATTTTTAATGAGATTTTCTTACTGAATTTTAAGAATTCTGCTTTCTAGATATAAATCTTTTGTTATGATACAAGATTTACAAATGTTAACCTTCAGTCTGCAGTTTGCCCTTTGTTTTCCTACCCCTGTCTTGGAAAGTAAAAGTTTTTAATTTTAATTAAGTCCAGTTTAGGGCCAGGGAGATGGCTCAGTAGAATAAGTGCTTCGCTGGCAAGCACAAGGGCCTGAGTTCAATCCCTGGTAAAGTCCAGTTTACTTATATTTTATTCCATGATTTTTATGTGTATAAAAAATTCCTCTTTAGGATTTTCTTGGTGTTTTCTTCCTGAAGCTCATAGGCTAATATGTTAATCATTATTTGTAGTATTGGGTAGGGATAGAGTCTTATTTTCGGCTTATGGCTATTTGTTCCATCACCATGTATCCAGAAGATTATATTTTCTAATTGACACCTTTGTTGAAAATGACTTAGCATAGATGAGAATGCACAAATATATATGGTCTATGGAGTTAATATTATCCCTAATTAGTGCCGACTGATTAGGCCTGCAGCCTCCCAAAGTAGTGGAAGGTGAAAGCTTAAATAAATGAGACCCTTGAAGTTATTTCAGGGCACCAGGAGGATCAAATCCCTCTCACAGAGAGTTTTTTGAATTTAAGACCAGAAACTTCTCTAGGCAGCCTATATTTGTTATCAAACAAAGGAGGGGAATAGTAAAGAAGATGCAGGGCTCTGGACAGGGCTGGGAATCCCTTTAAGGACTTCTCCAAGTAGTATATTACGTTAATTTAGGAGGACTTTGTCATCTCCAGGAAGGCCTTCTCCTGCAGTAGCAGTCTCTAGCTGGCTCAGGGAGGCTGCAGCCAGGTGTCCTTAGTTGTGGTTCTGTCTGCTCCTTTTGGGCACCAGGGCTCCACCGCCATTACAGACTACCATCTCCAGACACAGGGCCTCGCCTGGGGCAGACTCCCAAGTACACATAGAAAACCACTGGGTTAGTGTAAGCCCTGCGCAGAGACACTTCTTAGTGTCTGCATCACTGGTCTCCTTTTACATAGAATCTGTGAATTTTAACAAAAAAGCCTATGGATTTTATGTTCCTGTTTTGCAGTAGATAAATAAGAAAATGCGTAATGGACAAAGTGATCTAGCTTGTACTATTAGGTCCTACTTTTTTATTTTTGGTAACAGTTGTTCAAATATTTATTCTTACAATGGTTACAAGTTTGGGTTTTTTCTTTCCTTTTTCACTGTGGCTGATTCTGAATGTGTCCCCCCCCCTTTTTTTTTTCTCTTCAGTTTTTCTTCCCTGAAAATACTTGGCATTTAATATAATGTACTTCTCTGTTCATGAGCCACCCTTTAAGTTTTGCTTCATACGTGTGATGATGTGTATCAGACCTGTGTACTTACTAGTGTAACAACCTATACTATACAAATTAATCTTTTCAATATGAATGTGGGTCAAACGCTAGCTACTTTCATGAAGGCCATACTTGTAAATTTCTAGGTCAGTACAACCAAATGCTGTTTCCTTTTTTAAAAACTTAAATCCCCCGTAATGTACTGGGAGGCGTATCTCACCTGTGTGATGCTGAAGGCACAGTCTCCTGAGAGTTCAGCTGCACCATTGAATTACTTTGTGTGTGTGATGAAGACATCTTTATACAGAACAGCTAAAACCTATATTTTTACTCTCAAACCTCTTAGGTCTAAATCTTAGACTTGATCAATATTAATTTAAGACCATGTATTTTTGATAGTGTGTGGTTTTGAGCTGGAAACACCTTTACCACATATGAAGTAGAAGTGTGATTTTCCTGCTGGATGGGTTCCCAGGAGAAGAGCAGAGCAATTGAAGAGCAGCTCAAAAACTTCTGGTTAAAAACGGAAGAGTGTGCATAAGGTCGCCTCTTCTCTTTTGCAGACTCCAAAAGTGGGAGTAAAAGAAAAAGTCTCTTTCATTTGTTAAACTGTTGGACAGAGAGATGGGGCTCATCTGAGCTGCCCACTGCCCGGTGGAGCAGAGGATGTGTAGGGCTTGCGCTGCGGGAGGGTAGATGTGACAAGCAAGGATTTAACCCCAAGCACATCTCTGGTCTTTCTGTGGTCAGGTGATTACTCCGTTGTGGCCTGTGCAAAATGAAAAGGGGATGGATCCTCTGGGGAGAGTCAGAAATCCTGACTGTTGACACCGCTGTACTGTGGGCATGAAGGCAGGGCATTAAGTGAGTCTGCGTGCTGACCCCAGAGGTCCTCAGGCCTTTTCCCTGTTCAGCTTGTTGAGCTCAGCAGTCTGGTAGGAATCCCCTACACCTTCAACCATGACAGGACCTGAATGGTGACTTCTTTAGAGAGGTAGACTAGCCCCAGGATCTAATATTTAAAGACCCCCCAAAGGAAAGGTCCAGCTCATCACGTTGTCATCTCCATGCAGCCCACTCTCCTTATTCATTGAAGGACATGCTGCAGTGGGCACAGCAGGTAGAACATGTTTGGGAGGAGGAAAGAGTCATTAATGGTGTGGTTGTCAGACAGCATGTAGTGCTGAGGTTCTGCCTAGAGGAGTGCTGAAAGCAGAGAGATGGCTCTTCTCTGCTGAGGGTGTGAGCAGGGCCTGTCTGAGGACATAAGCTCAGAGCATCCTGACCAGCATGAAGGAGCAGTGTGCAGACAGGGCCTACATTCAGGCCGTGCAGGAGGAGCTGTGTGCAGTGGGAGCAGAGAGGTCACTGTTACCAGTGTGAAGTGGAGGGTGCTGGGGAGGAAGTCTGAGAAGCCTGTGAGAAGTAGGTGGTGGGCTTGCAGACAGGTGTGAGGCTTGAGCCCCCTGTGTGATGTCGGAATGCAGGCTCGGGTGGAGAGGTGACAACCTAAAAACAGACTGGGTGCTGTGTAGGGAATAAGCTGTAGCTGGGCAGGGCTGAAATAAGGAGAACAGGCAGAAAGCTTTTGCAGTTGTGCATGAAGATGACTTGTGCTCCAGTGGTAGTGGACGAAATTTGAGCTGTGCTTGGGTTTGGGCTGTGTTGGGTTTTAAGAAGTAGTTATTTTCTGGGAATTAGAAATGCCAAGTAACCAATGGAAAACAGCCACACGTGATACCAGGGACTTTGTCTTGAATAAAGAAGAAAATTGCCATGTGGGGCTTTTGTGTTTTCGTTTGCTTTGAGGAAGGTGTGGTATATGTGAATCAAGTAGCTTGAACAGTTGTGGTCTGCATATATTTGTGAAGATTTGTTTAGCTTTGTATGTAGTGTCTTATTTACAACACGAAAAGGCAGCCAAAGACCCCACATTTTGAAGAAAGCCTCCAAAAGGACAAACAAAAATGGAAGTGGAAAGCAGTAGAAATAATCCTTTAAACAACAAAGCCAGGTGGATAGTCAATAAAAATATGATCAAGAGCCATAGAGTGAAGAAAAAATAATGAAAGATAGTAGCATAGTTTGAAGGTGAAATACCTCTTAACACAGAACCAAAGCTCAAGAAATATGGGCAGATCTAATTGTACTGTTACCCTGCAAGGTGGCCCACAAAGGGAAGGCCAGTTGTCAGGGAGCTGGCTATTGTGGACGTAGCAGGCAGGACTTCTGAGGCTAGGACATCAGAGACATTGCTGCTTATGCCTTGCTGTGCTGGCTCAGCTCTCAGCAAGCCAGCTACTGTGACACGTGGGTGGGTGCTTAGATGCTTTTGGAGAAACACCCCTGCAGCATGCCCTGAAGCCACTGTGCCGCCCGGGGCGCAGATCCTCCTGCGCTACCAGCCTCGGTCTTCCAGCGGAGCTGCTGAGTGCTGTGGGCAGAGACGAGGTGCTCGGCTCTGCTCCTAGAATTCCTTCCCACAGAAATGATCCCCATAATAAATGTCTGCTGGGCTCTTTTCCTCTGATGCTGGAGATGGAACCCAGGGCCTCATGCATATTAGACCTCTCTGCCACCAGGCCCGTGGCTTTAGTTTTTCATTTATTTATTTATTCTGGCTAATTTGAAATATTTATATATTTAATCTTTTATTATCTAAAGAATACAAAATAGTAATACAAAACATTAGAAATGATTCAGAATTTTATCAAACAAAAATAGTAGGGATTTGATAACAGTTGCTGTGTTGTATGATGTGGTCCTCAAATTAGTTGTATAGATTACCAGATATAAGCATGCAAAATTGGTAAAAAGAAAGAAGAAAAAAAAAGTTTAAGAAATAAAAAAGGGGCCCTGTGAGATAGTTCAGTGGACTAAAGTGCCTGCTTAGGCAAGCTTGGACAAGCACAGGGACCTCGGTTTGATCCCCAGCACCACATGCCACACTGGCCCCGCCCCCAGGGCAGGCTGAGCCAGACAGAGTCTGGGAGTGGTGGCACATGCCTGTAATCCCAGCACTGGGGAGGCTGAAAGCAGGAGGATCACTATGAGCCCGAGCTGCATAGTGAGACCCTATAACAATCAAATACATGAAGGAGAAAAAGAGGAAAGAAAAAGAAATTGAAGCTGGCTTTAGTTTTAAATCACTAGCTTTTGCTGTGATTTGTTGTTAGATGGCAACTAATACATTCAGTTATAATTCTTTTTAAAAGATTTAGAATTTGTTTTAAATTTATTATTTATTTTTAAGAGTTCAGTAACATGAGTTAGAATTCTGAAAAAGCCATAACAGAAAATATTGGAGGGCATGGAAGGAAATGAAAAAATTTTCAAGACATTTCCCAAGGATGAAGATATGAATCTTTAGATATGAGTCTTTAGAGTCCTACAAAGGATGTTACATCTTTTGTGAAGCGTAGTGCAAGTCCTGAACGTAGGCAGTCTGTTAGCAGTGCCTCGAGCCAGGATCTGTGGCCCATACCTTTCATGGTCTAGGGAAAAGTTGTTTTCAATGTAGATCGTCTGCCTGGTGAAGTGGGAGGGTGCCAGTTCATGTGTGAGGGTAGAAGTGGGATTACCAATCCTTTTTTGGGCATGGGGGGGGGAGAGAGAAAGAGAGGACAGACAGACAGACGCTGGACAGCAACCAGTCTACACTGGAAGGAATGGAGCTGGAGAGAAGGAACGGATAGCAATTTGATCATTCATAGGTATTGGGCATATCTGTTGAGGCTTTTGCACAAAGTTACATAGAACACTAGTTAGTCTGAGTTTGACAAAACAATTAGTTCTTTCATTAGACATTTTCCGATGTTAATGAAATAAAAAATGTCAGAACTCTCATTACCTCAAGATATGGAGAAAAATACTGGAGTAAATAGGTAAGAGTTGATGTGTCTTGGGTTGGCTGTTGCTGATGAGTTAGACATGGATCTTCTTGCTGTTACTAGGAACTTTTAAGTATATGTCCACATTTAATAAAAATGTCAATCCTTTTTTTTTTTTTTTTTGTGGTACCAGGGATCAAACTCAGGACCTTGCACTTGCCAGATGCTTATGCTGCTGAGCTATCTTCCCAGCTCCTCAAAAAAAAACACATTAAAATCTTAAAGGGGTACTTGGGAGGCTCAGTCAGGAGGATTGCCGTGAATAGGAGGCCAATTTGGAATACATAGCAAGACCCTGTCTTTTAAAAAAAATTCTTCAAGGCTTATGTTGATGTTAGTAATTCACTTCCTTTTCCTGTTAGTCTGTTTCATTGGTGAAAAAAGGCATAAAATGTGATTTGTGACCTCACATTAGTACAAGGTCCAAGTGGAAAGATGATTGATTTCTCTCCCTGGAGCAGACGTTAGAGATCACTACAGAGTGTATCCACTTCTACCCTCATCCTTTTTGTTGTTGTTTTGGAAATTATTTCAAAAATGTTATAAGACATTGGTAAATGCCCCTTTATTTTTTTATATGAGAAATAAACCTTCTATTGCCAGTGTATCTTAATATATTTTCACTACTAAAGGAAAATGATGCCATATAAGAAGTTATGTTTTATGTATTGTTATTCCCTGAAAATGGTCTTATTTTTGTCACAGCAAGAATAATAAACCATTGCATGTGCACATTAGTACTTTTTCTTAGTAAGTGAAAATGGTTACAATGAAGGAAGCTGGGTCTGTGTGGCGAGTTTGATTTGTTTTTGTCTCCAGGATTCCTGTGATCCTTATTATAAGCATTAGTAATACAAGTTGGGCCTCTTTGACTTTGTTACATAAGAGAAGAGGGTACAGTTTGTCACTTTTAGTTACCTATCTAGGTCTTAGTAGCACAGAGAAAAGTGTCACTAAGAAATAAGTGTGTATTATTTTTAATTGCATTACTGTAGGGTACTACTTTTACTGTTCTTTTTTCCTGTCATAAATAATTCATGGCCTGATACATTGAAGTAAAGCAGAAATACGAATTCCATTATCACGTACAATGTGGCACTGTACTAATGGGCTAGATGATAGCAGTTGTGTAATTGTTTTCTGTGTTAACCAAAGTATAAAGAAGTGTAAGTGAAATTAAACACTGTGCAATCATGCTTTGTGTACTGACATTTCTCCCAGCTGTGGACTGCACCTACAGCAGTGGTCCCTGCATCACCTTGTGGTAGTGTGACTGTCTTAACTTGCTTAAATTATTGATTTGCACAATGACAAAATCACCTAATGACACCTTTTGCAGAATGTATCTCCCTGTTAATCGATGCCCTGTATTTGAAAATCCTGACAAATGGCTGTGACTTGTCTCTTTGATTTGGGTGTCATTTCTGTTATTTGACCATGATTCGACAAGTTAAAACAAAGTGGGAAAAGTCAGATGACAAAAGTCTGACACTTCTCTTTTTGCATTTGCTGAAGACCGGCACACAACCCTTCAACCGTGCGATGCTCTTCAATGTGGGCTTCAAAGAAGCCATGAAGGACAATGCCTGGGACTGTGTCATCTTCCACGATGTGGATCATCTCCCTGAAAATGACCGGAACTACTATGGCTGTGGGGAAATGCCCCGTCACTTTGCAGCAAAGTTGGATAAATACATGTATATGTAAGTGTGCCCTGTTCTGCTACCATTGACACCCTTGTGCTGTTACAGTGCTGAAATGGTGCAGCAGCGTTGAGTGCTGGAGTCTAGAGTGCACAGGAGCACCTAGGACTGCTGCATGCCTGCAGCCTGGCCTTGTAGGGAGCCAGCATGTAGAGTGGCTTGTCCTCTGTCTCTGGGCACTTCCTTACACAGCGGCTTGGGTGTGGCCTGTGGAAAAGAGAGCCTGGTTTCCATAGCCAGGCGGTGGAGATCTGAATCTAGTTCCTCATGTTTTAGCGGTGGTGAGCGCTGTGCACCTCTAAAGGCTGGTGTCGTCTGTGTTAGCGGCCGCGGAGGGAGATGCTGTGCGGTGTCACCTACCAGAGCTGTGGGGCGTGGCTCAGACTGCTGCTGCCTCCCCTGGCTTCCTGATGG
>NW_004524579.1:7271175-7276126 GCF_000260255.1 Octodon degus | reverse complement strand
ATAGTATTGGGTCTTCCGCTTGACTGACAATGTCAGAAATTGTTGACCTGAGTCCCCTACAGCTCAACATAACAGCATGGCTTTACTTCTTATATTTCTTTTTTATACGTTTCTGCTGGATGGTTAAGACCAAGGTAAAGCAGGACCTATGCAACAAGAGTTGTAGCTTTTGGTTTAAACTCTGTATTCTTGACCTGCTCCTTAATTATAAGATACTGATCTATTTATTTTCTGAGTGGAGAGATCTTAAATGTAAACAGTTACCAGAGCTGTAAGAGTAACTTGATGTCAAAGAATGCAGGTCTAATCTGAGGGAGATCACAGTCTTCATTACATAATGGAAGTGGAGGAGAGAGAAAACCTTGCCTGGTGCAGGGAAAGTGCAGTCGGCTTGTCTCAGCTTTGGCTGGCGTCCAGCATACGGAGCAGAGAGGCACAGAGTCTCAGCGTTGCAGGGAGGAGTTGGCATCCAAATGAGAAAGATTTTTCCCCTTAGCAAACCTTTTCCACATTACTACTCTATGTGAACCCCCAAGTTTGTGGTCACTTGCAGGGGCATCAAGGACATTCCAACCACACAGGAAAAACAAGTTGAGTCCCTCGGATCTGATAGGAAACCTGCACCCCAGCGTTTTCCTGAGACAGTTTTGCCATGCTTCAGGACTTCAGGTTTAGGGGTGCTGCCTTGACATGAAAAAAACTAAAAACTCATCCATGTGTAAACTAACTTTGATTATTAAAAATGTAGCCTAAAAGTAGTAGTTTATTCATTCCTTAGAATGTGTTAGAAAAGGGTAAGAAAAAAATTTTTTTTAAATAAAAGGGTAAGAAAAATAAAACCCAGATTTTAAAACATGGTTACTTCTGTAAATATTGTACATTCAAAAAATAAACATTTGTAAAGATCTGTGAGCATTTTGTGAGTGTGTAGAAGCACATACAATCATTTTAGATGATGACACGTGCCTGGGACCCCCAGTGCTCAGCCTGGACGCTGAGGCAGGAGGACTGAGTTCAAGGCCAGAGTGGGTTATGTCATGAGAACTTTTTTAAGAAAGCAAAAAGCAATCAAAAACTCATTAGAAGTATAAGTAGCTAGTCATTTCAAAATTAAATTCTAGAGTAGTTCTAATTTATATCCAGTTCTTTTTAATAAGTAATGTGTTTATAAATAAGTTTTATTTTCAAAATACTAATTTAGCAAAATCTAACATTGCATTGGCAGTTATTAGTATATTTAATCAAGTTTTTGTTACAAGCATATGATTTTTGAACACTGGAGTATTATAAAGTAACAATATTAAATACTGATTTCACTGGCCACAAGTGTTTTATTTTGCATTTAGTGTATTTTATTTTGCACATGTCCTTGTCTCACTGGAATGTGAAATGCTTTGTTTCTTGCTTTACTTCACATTTCCAGGCTACTATTTAATGAGTCTAGTTGTTTATTTAGAAAAAGTGATGCATTTTACAGAGCACGTGAAAGAGAAAATTGAGTTTCACCTGGCAACTGTTCAGGTTTCGCTGATAGAATGCTGTGTCCTGCTTTTTTTCTAGTCTTCCGTATAAAGAGTTCTTTGGTGGTGTAAGTGGACTGACGGTGGAACAGTTTAGAAAGATCAATGGTTTTCCTAATGCCTTCTGGGGATGGGGAGGAGAAGATGATGACCTTTGGAACAGGTATGTTAAGATACAAATCACTTAAAAGTAGAATTTCTAAACTTGTTGTCTGTTAGGTAAACCATACTTAACCTATTCCCAGCAAGGAGTCTTTAGGATGGAGAGCTTGGAAGTTCCTAAATCCTTTTTGCATTTTTTTCTTTCATAAAGAGTTTCTTCTGAAATTCTTGGCAGCATACACATTAGAGAACCCTTTTGCATCTTTGAAATTGAACGCACGCAATCCATTTCTACGTATTTCTATGCTGTGTTGCAGAGTTCACTATGCTGGCTATAATGTAACCAGACCTGAGGGAGATTTAGGGAAATACAAGTCTATTCCTCATCATCATCGAGGGGAAGTCCAGTTTTTAGGACGGTAAGTTTAATGTCATTTTCAGATACCAAAACTTTTCAAAGCTGTTTAATATATACAGGGTTAAAAATACACTGCACCCTGCCCTCAGCCTTAGCACCTTCTCAGAAATCTCTGTGTCACGAAAGCTGAGGTGAGCTGTTTCTAACCCGAGCTTTGGCGGTAGGAGGTGGCAAGGAGGCAAAAGACAGAAGTGGAAACTGGGAGACCAATCTCTTCCACATGGGATGGGAGCTAAGAGGTGGAGGGAGGGAAGGGGAAGGGAAGAGGGTTAGAGGCCTTGTGTGCACCTGCTGGCTCCCCACAAGGAGGACAGTCACTGTGTGCTGTTATAAATACACACTAAGAAATACTCTGTACCCCCAAAAATTCTGCTGAAGAGAATTTTATTTATGGAAGGAAAACATTTTTGTGCTTGTTTTAAAGATGTGTGTAGGGGCCGGGGAGATGGCTCAGTGGAATAAGCGCTTCCCTGGCAAGCACAAGGGCCTGAGTTCAATCCCCGGTTCTGCCAAAAAATAAAAATAAAAAATAAAGAGATGTGTGTATATACATACATATTTAATGTTAAAGAATCCAGTTAATTGTTTAGTTTTAGAATGTTTTCCTTTTTTTTATGAAACATTTTTATTTCTGTAGGTTATATTGCATTTTATTTCTTTTTTTTGACATCAGTTATTTTATTTTAAAGAAAAAAAATAAAAACAATGGTACAAAATCTCAAAACAAGATTTTAGGAGAGTAACAATGGTTAGTACGTTGTGTATTGTTATTGCCAAAGTAGTTTCTCATATTATAGAATGTTTTCTTAACATGTAACACTTTCTTTAAGGCTAAGTTGTCAGACACAAAATGGTTTTTTTTTTAAGCTGGGATTTTTTTTCACCAGTAAAAATCCCATTTAAAAATGAATGATCTAGAGATTTTTTTAAGGTTACACACAAGAACCTAAAATTGTAAAGAGCTTTATATGCTTTAATTATAAGATGTCCTATATAGAACATACTTTACCTAAGTTTTCCCTTTTTGCACTTGTTTTCTGTAACTTTTTTGTTTTTTCCCTCTAACACTGTAGGTATAAATTACTAAGGTATTCTAAGGAACGCCAGTACATTGATGGGTTGAACAATTTACTGTACACTCCAAAACTACTGGTCGACAGGTTGTATACAAATGTATCTGTAAACCTCATGCCAGAGTTAGCTCCGATCGAAGACTATTGACAGCAGGAGCCTGTGGACCACGGCGCGGCCAGCAACCTGGGGTGCACACGTGGCGGAAGTCAGCGATTGGCTGTGTCTCCATGCGCTGACTGCGGGAAGAGCCAGCCGTCCTCTTTGTTTACAGCGTGCGACTCGATGCAGCCACCCTCCTCTCCCTCTGCTGAGGGATGCTCCCATGATGAGCGCTGCAGAAATAAAGCTGTTGCTTAAGATTGGAAGCTAAAAGGGATCCCTATGAAGAGAAAATTTTTATATGAAAATCTATAATTCAAGAGAATGCTTTTATTTCTGTTTAAACTTATTTTGTACATGTGATGTAAATTAATGTGTTCAAATTGTTTAAAAATAAGATGTGTCACAGTTTTGCATGTAATCAATTATGCCTCTATTGGACTTTTTTAGACATTTTTTTAATTTGCATGGGAATAAAAAACCCTGTAATTTTATGTCAATAAACAAAGGTTAGCCCTTGTGTGAAATGAAGGAACTGTCAATAATTGACAGCAGACTAATATGGTAAACTGTTACACTAGTTTTCAGCTTTAGACCTTCAGCGTCTCGTGGAAGAAGCCACAACATTCTGAGGGCTTTAAAGGGAGAAAAGAAAGGACTTCCACGCTTTTCTTCCTGCCAGGATACCTTTTCTCCTCGCCTGCAGTCTCATCAGATTTTGCTAAATAACAACCATATTGTTTATGCATATTGCATGAGTATTACCGAAACCTTAAGAGTTGTGATGTGACATGATCTACAGGACCTCTATGGTAAATACCTTCTATGTATCTCTGGTGTAAGTGTCAGGGATTTTGTGCCTCTACAATTGTTCCCAAGGTTGTGTGTTTATACACTGTGTGTGTGCATTTTTTTTAATTATAGCACTTTTATTATTTTCAGTTCAGAAGAGCCAAAAATAACCTTCATTAAAAAATTAGTTTTTTCTTTTTTTAAAGAATGAGCTGTGAAAACCCAGTAGTACTTATACAAATGAATTATACTATTAGATAAAAAATTAAATGTTCTATTTTTATGAATGTAAATGCTTAGTAAAAACAAATTTAAAGTTTTAATTCTGACTTACAGAATTTCACTTTTGAAAGGAACCCTTTTAATATAAGCAGTTAAATTCAAATTATATTTTTTCCACTTTCAAGAAATCTTTGATGTTATTAAAATTTCCTCACTAAAAGTATAATTTGATAAACTATCATAAAATACATTCAGTTATTTAAATGAACTATTATAATATATACTTCTGAAAACAGGTACTTATTTCCTGATAAACAAGTATTTTTATCTTAAAATTCGATGAAATTTTCTGAGGCAAAACCTAACAACAGTTGTAATTTGAAAAGTATTAATTAGAAAGATCCTTTAAAATATTTTACAGTATTTTACAAATTAAAACTAAAAAAGGTAAATCTTGAACATGACAAGTAATAGATTTCTATATATGAGAAATGTTTGGATAAAATTTGCCTATTATTCAATTAAAACAAATTGGTTATTTATCTCAGGTTTTAAGTTTAATTTTCAAGTGTCATTTTCTATGACAGTTTTAGTAACAGAAATGACCATAAACCAAAATGCAAAATAATTGAAATTCTTATAGTTTGAAAAACCTTATAGCCTCTCTTTATGATGCCAAACAGAACTGTTTTTTATTTATTTATTAGAAATATTTCCAAAACAT
>NW_004524579.1:7266673-7271075 GCF_000260255.1 Octodon degus | reverse complement strand
TATTTAATTTGTGTATCTGTTCGTTTTGTCTCACAGCCAACATAGTTCAATTCGATGAAGTCAGAGTAGAAGGGTAATATTTGTTGATCGCTAGCAAGATATTAGAAGGATGAGAGCATTACCCAAGAATATTAAATTGTGGGGTGTGGGGGAAAGGTTTCTGAGTCTTCCTAGGGTATCAAAACGTTTCTTATTTTAATGACTTATCCACGTTTGGAATGTTCTTATCTTGATGTATACTTCACTGTTTCAAAAGAACTCAGTACTACTAGTATCTGCCTTATTATTTTAGGAGTAGAATGTAAGTATCTTGCATTTTTGCAGTTTTTGACTATGGTATGTTATCCTGTGGAAACCACCACACCAGTTTGCTGGTTTTTTTTTTTTTTTTAAGTACAGACCTAAAATTATTTTGGTCATAAATGGAAACACTTACATGTTTCTGTAAATGACAGCATTTTCCCAGTTGAATGACAATCTATTCCCTGAATATTAACAAATACATTTCAACTGCAGAGAGTCTTATAGTAAATTTAGTGGATTTATTAATGTCTGTCGATCACCTCCTGTATCATGTGCAATGCTGGGCATGTCTATTTAAAACTCTTACTTCATCTCTAAACACATCAAGTCAAGAAGGTGAAATCTTTCTGTAATTATGAATTCATCCTCTGTTGAGGTATCTATTGTACTCCTTAGTCTTCAAGTCGATTATCTATGTGGATGTAGGTCAAGAAGTTCCTGCCATACCAATGGGAACATTCGTGTCTTTCAACTTAAGAAAGAAGTAATGATTAAAGAGCCTGCTTGTAGACAAGAAGAGGGACTGTGTACGTGCATTCGTTGTGACATCATGTCTCATTCACAATAAGATAGTCATTTACTTCGTCCAAACTAGGGTTCAATGAGGATGTTTTTTAAAAATCTAAATTTCTGATTATATTTTGCAAAAAGGTGTTCAGTAGGAAAACCTTATTTATAATACAGAAATATAAAATTATATCTTAAAAACTTACACTATTAGACATAACACTGATATCCATTTTAATGCAAAATGGACAAATATATCTAATACAGTATTTTCTTTTTGGCTGCTGCCAAGACAATTTTTTTGTCATTTTATTTGGCCTTGCTTGTTCTGTTATGTTTCTCTGTGTGATTTTCAGGCCAGTAGACCTCTAGATTTATTGTCTTGGATTTGTAAGTATGCTGGCTGAGAACTAAAATGGTTGTAGTGTTTATCAGAGAAAGGAAGTGTACTCAAGATTATTTTATTAAGAAAGGCTTCTACATAAATGCACTGAAATAAATGCTAGTAATTTCTTGTATTCTCATTTTTTCTTTTGCTTCTCATGGAAATGTTTGTACTTTTTTATCATTGTCTTTTATGAAATATAATGTTCTAAAGACTTTGTGTGATGATGTAATTATTTTCTCTTGGGAACTCTTCATATTTTGTATGAGAGTTGTTTGTCTTCATGTTTCAAATTGAGGCACTGATGATAATCTTGGATGGCCTGAGGGTTGCAGCATAAGCACGAGGTAGGCATCCCTGAAATACATTTTGAGATCATCTTGCAGTTTCTGCCTCAAAAAAGATACAGGTATAGAGCCAGCCAGATAGCTCAGAAGATTAAAACACCTGCTTAGGCAGATGCAGGACTGGGCTTGCCATGCCAACCCTGCCCCTGGGGCACGCTGAGACGGCATTGAGACTAGGCATGGTGGCACACAGCTGTAATCCCAGCACTTGGGAGGCTGAAAGCAAGAGGATCACTACAAGTCCAATCTGTGTAGTGAGACCTATAGACCCTGTACTAAATACATAAAAAAGCTAGCCATATTTAAATATTTTTCATTAATACAATTTGTAATCTGTTGTATCAAGGGGCATTTCAAGAATTCAGTTTTGTCATAAATTTTCTTTTGCTTACTGTTTGTATAATGAATACTATGATTAATTTTTATGTATAAGTATGATTTACAGAGTCACATCACTGTATATCACAGTCATTAAACCATCAGCACTTCATCACTTAAATCATTTAAAATCATGAAATTAAATTAGGTTAGTCTGCCTAGGTTCCTACCTGTGATATTAATGTGCCCCTCTGATGAAGCAGGTTACCTTGATGTAAAAGCTGTGTACATACTTATTTGGTGTGCTATATTTAGCACATGTACCCATGTATGTGGACATGTTCACGGTAGTTTATCTAGAAAAGGCTAGTCTTAGGAAACATGTACTCTTGGCTGGGGATTTAGCTCAGTGGCTTAGGACCTACCTGGCAAGAATGAGGTCCTGAATATGATTCCTAGTACCCTCCCCAAAATATATCTTGATTTAAATACTTGGGGGGGAATGCCTTTGTCTCTCAACTATACATCAATAAAAAAATACAGTACATGATTTCAGAAATGAAGCTTGGATCTTTCTCAGCACATTCCTGTAACATTTTGGGGGCTGAGGAGATAGCTCAGTAGAATAAGTGCTTGCCTGGTAAGCACAAGTTCCTGAGTTCAATCCCCGGTACCACAAAAACAAAAAGCCAACATTTTGAGGTACAGGAATTCAGTTTCTAATCTTTCCAGTTTTGTCAGTTCAAATTTTTGCTCTGAAAGATCTTAATGTGGGGCTGGGGAGATGGCTCAGTGGAATAAGCGCTTCCCTGGCAAGCACAAGGGCCTGAGTTCAGTCCCCGGTTCCGCCAAAAAACAGTATGAAAGATCTTGCGTCAGACAGGCCTGCCTTTGTGTCTTCAAGTCTTCCGTGTAACACAAGAAGCGGGAACACCTGAGGAGCCTCGTGCCTCCATATGTGAGGTACTCATTTTGACCTTTAAGCCCTGACTTGTGTGTTTCTCTAATGTATCTGTAAGAGCAGCTTTTCTCCATACTTCTTAGCTGTAAACACATGCTTCAAAAGGTATTTGAGATAATTATTCTTATGCAGAGAACCTCAACAGTGTGCTTTTGGGAGGACTCTGTCGACAGTGGATATTATAAGACTTTGGAATCAGACCATCCTGAGGTCGAGTTCAGGCACGCGTCATTAAGCTTTGAAAGGTGTGAGGTACTCAGATTCCCGACAGCTGAGTGCCCTAGATCAGTGTCATGGTTATGTGAGTAGCCATAATAGGATTCTAGCCTGGTGCTCAGCCCACTGAACAGTTGCTGCTTTTAGATTAAAATCCTTTGTCATGCAAATTGTCCTGAATCATATTTAAAGGATGATGTTGCATTTTTTTTGCTTGTTCGAGGTCCCTATCTTGGTTACTTTTCACTCATTGTTGGGACGAAATACCTGACATCCTAAATGAAGGAAAGAAAGGTTTATTTAACTCACAGTTAGTGGAGGTTTCAGTCCCTACTTGGCTGGCCCCAAGACAGAGTAGCACATGGCAGAGAGCAAAGGGAGGGGCAGCTGCTGTGGCTTCTAGCAAGCCTCTCTTCCCTCACGTTATAAGCAAGCTTCCCCTGGGGTGTGGTGTAGAACTCACACAGTGTCCCTGCCCTCTTGCACAGGATGAGGATGTTTACAAAGTAAGAACCTAGCTCCCTGCTGAGTCAAGTAAACTTTTAAACTTCTCAGTGTATCAACCAGTGCGGTGTCTGTAGTCGAGACTGACCTTGAACTCTGGTCCAGGCCAGCCTTGAACTTGAGTTGATCCTCCTGCCTCAGTTTCCCAAGTACTTGCATTGACAGGTGTGGCTCCCACACCCAGCTGATACTGAAATCTTTAATTCAATTAGAGTCAGTGATTTTATGTGGTTGTGTAAACAGTAAAACTGACAAAAGATGTATGGTAGAAATTTCAGTAATAAAACTGATGAGACTTTCCTGTGAGGGTGGAGGACTTCAGTAAGAACGTGGAAAGCAGGTTTTGTAGTCCTTAGTGCACAGGATGCATTGAGCAGCTCAGCTTCTTCCATGTCACAGCGGCGCCCTTGCCTTCACACCCCATCTGTGCCACTTCCTCCCCAGAGGGTCTCCTGTGCAGCTTGTAAGACTCAGTGTGCTGTAGGAGCCTTTCCTGGCCAACCTAAGGAAAACACACACTTGCACCTCTGCTGTATGTAAACCCTATTAAAGCATAGCTTACACTGTTCAATTTATTTGACTACTGGGCTTTCTTTTTCTCCCAAAGACTTAAGCCTCTAACAGTAGTGCTTTCCAACTCAATTTTATATTTTGAGCATTACAGGAGCACAATTTGCAATCCAGTAAGTTCATATATTGTAAATTTCTGTTGCATTCACATATGTACTTCATAGGTATTGGGCTTTGTTTGTTAGGATCAGTGTCTTAATTACACCTACTAAGGGGCTACCATAAAAAGCTGTTGACTCATCTACAAATACATCTCAGTAGAGAGCCAGAATCTTGTATTCAATTTTTTTT
>NW_004524579.1:7241934-7266573 GCF_000260255.1 Octodon degus | reverse complement strand
TTTTTTTTTTGTGGTACCAGGAATCAAACTCGTCTTGTGCTTGCCAGGCAAACACTTATTCCACCAAGCTATCTCCCTGGCCTCTCCATGTATTTTTTTAAATGAAAAAAAATTTACTAGGCTAAAGCAATATTTAAAAGAAATCTATGACTTTCAAAACAATAAACATGAGAAGTGAAGTCATTCTTGCCACGTGAAAATCACTGATCCTGTGTTTCTTTGTTGCACAGCTGCTTCTTTCAATTTTAATTTTGTGCTTTTCATTTTCCGTCATGGTTCCCTCTGTATGGTAGTGTGTGAAAGGTGGCATCTGCCTTTCTGTGCCTGCATCGGTGGAATAGCAGCCCCTTTATGGACTTTGCCCGCGGAATCCACCCACACTGCCACCTCCCGAGCAGTCTGCCACGTTTTGTCACTCTTGGCTGCAGCTCATGGACGAGGGGTAGCTTGGCCCTGAGAGAGCAGCACAGTACTCGGAAGGGTCAGTCTAATCGCTGATGACTTTGAAGGGACTCAGACTGAGAGGGCTAGTTGCCAGGAGTGGCCGTGTGTCCGGACGATCCTTGATGCTGCGTCTGTTTTCTTCTGCGTGATTCAGTGAGTAGATACTTTGGTCCACAAAGAAAGAATATGGAAAACTCTTGTCAGAAAGCAGTCTCGAGACCAGCCCAGACCCACGCTCCCGGTCCTTGTGCTCTGTGAATAACACAGGAATCCTTCAATGAAACCTTCATCATTCAGTCAGCTGGAATCGGCTTGTGTTTTCCTACATCAAAGATCCTTCTTGATACTTTTTCTCTCTTAGAAAGGTCTTGACCTCATTGAAATCAATTTTGATTATAAGGATCAAAGAGATAAACTACTGGTAATCCAATGTGTTCAAATCTATACAAAATTACCCTATTGAAGCGACAGGGAGTGACAGACAGTATGGAAGTCATTCTAAGTACAGTATGAAGGGTTCTGTTGCCTCTAAGGATATGGCATTACTTTAACTGTACTTCTGTAAGAAAGTTAAAGCTGTCCAAAAGCATACTAGGATATGCTGGAAGAAATAAGCAGTTTTTTTTAATAATGATTTTTTTTATCAGCTATTTATGTAGAAAGTCTTTTTAAAGTCATTTCCTGAGAATAAGTCTCATTTCTTTTTCCTCTAGGCCCAAAAGCTGAAGTGTTATAATTACTAATGGAAGGAACAAATTGAATAGGAATCATGAAAATTAGATCAGGGAGGAATCTTCAAAGTCACCTAATTCATTTCCTTTATTTTTTATTAAATATTGACTAAAGCATAGAAATGGAAATTTCATTCCCCTTACTTCTTCCACTGGCCAGTGTACCAGCCTTTCCTCTCCGCTGTTTAGGAGTAGGGTCCTATAGGGAGGTACAGTGAGCCAGGGACATTAGATGGCCTCTAGAAGCATCCAGAAGGAACACAACACTGACAACCCTGAATGTCGGACTTCTGACCTCCAGAAGTGCAGCAGAATAACTCCGTTTTGTTTTAAGCTGCTGCTGAGTTTCATGGGTTGTTATGGTAGCAAGAGAAGATACATGCCCAGGCTTGTATGAAGAGCAAGTCACAGACCTTGTCCACGATTAGGACTGATGTATAAATTATTTATTAAAAGATGACAGACAATACACACAAAAAATACATGGAGAAATGTTCATCCTCAAGAATTAAGGCTGGGCCAGAGATTTAGCAGATTAAGCACCTGCTTAGGCAAGCACAGGGACCAGGGTTCGATCTCTGGCACCACATGCACTGGCAACCAAGTCCAGGTGTGATGGCGCATGCCTGTAATCCCAGTGCTGGGGAGGCTGAAGACAGGAGGATCACTACAAGTCCAAGCTGCAGACCAAATATATAAAAAACAGAAAGAAAAAGAATTAAGATTGCACTTAACTGTGATAGCTGTCTGTTAAAGTGGCAAAAACATTGCTAGTAGGCAGAAATAATAAAGCTGGGACAGCACAGACTTTACTACATTTATGGATGTGTGCACTAGTATTACTCCAAGTAATGATGGCCGTAGTTCTTCTGAACTTTTTATATATGATGTTGTGTTTTAAGCCTCTTTCCATGTGTTATGACTCCTGATCTTCACCTTAACCCTCTGGAATAGGAGGTAGGATTATTCCTTTTATAAAGACAGCAAGAAGTCTCACACAGTCTGCCCAAGATCATACACTTTGCGATGATGGAGCAGGACATCATCTCAGACAGTGTGAGGCTCAAAGTGTCACTTGGTCTAGCCCTTGTATACTACTAGAAATGTCATTCACTTATTTCAAATTCAACAAAAGCAAAAAGCCGTATGCTCCATAAATGTTCATTGCACTATAGCCTACCACTACAAAAAACTAACTTGAAACTAATATGTGGAATAATCAATTGCAGTACAAAAAACGATGACATTTTACAATATAAAGATTACATAAAACCAACCACCTGGAAGCTGAGGCAGGACGACTGCATATTCAATCCCAGCCTGAGCAAATTAGCAAAGCTCTATCTCCACTAGAAAATTTAAGTCTGGACTGCATTCCATGGTAGAGTGCTTGCTTAGCATGTGGGAGTTTCTAGATTCCAACCTCAGTATCACAAAAAACAAAAATGAACAAAAAATAAATAATGGAAATATAAGAAATCGGGTCAGCCAGATAGCTCAGCGGATTAATGTGCCAGCTTAGACAGAGCGGGGCAGCTGGGGTTCATCCCCAGCGTGCTATGCCGGGCCCGCCCGCAGGCTGAGCCGAGACAGCAATTAAGACTGGACACGGTGGTGTGCGCTTGTAATCCCAGAGTCTGGGAGGCTGAAAACCGGAGAATCACTATGAGTCCACAATCTATATAGTGAGACCCTATAGACCCTGTAGACCCTGTACCAAATACATAAAAAAGAAATATAGGAAATTGTTCATGATAAACCACTGAATCATAAAAAGTAATATCAATTTTATGATTACAAGCATATAAATATTTAGATAATGCCTAGTAATAAAAATCATTCTATTGTGGCACAACTTTGTGTTACTACAAGCAAATTTCTTTAACGTTATAAACTTCCTTTCAATAAAAGCATAATAAAATAATTATCTTTAAAGAAATTTTGCTACTTTCATTCTCACAAATGACAGTATTGTTTCTTTCAATTGAATATTGCATGAGGAGAAAGCCTGCTTTAACAGCTATTATTGACTTTTTATCATCTTTTATAGATAGGTATTTTTATGGCTGTATGAATTAAGACATTCTTGGTCACAATTGACAAAGTGAATCAAACTCACTTAAAAACTAGATGAAGGTGCTAGTGAATGCAAGTGAAAACTCCAGAAACATTCAGTGGTTCAGCTGCTCAGGGGTCACCCAGACTCACATCTGCCTTCTCGGAAGTGGCTCCCCTTGAGGGCCGCAACCCACCCCCTTCCCTGCCGGCCAGGGATGGCAGCCAGCACCTGTCCTGTGACTCTCCTCCAGGTAGCACCACGTTTTTGTCCAGTGTGTCCCTCTGATTTCATACCTTTTGCTCGCTTGTGCATCCCTGAGCTAAATGCCTCAGCAGTGAATGAGAGCTCACTGACTGATGCAGATCAACGGGCTCCCCACCCCGCTCTCCTGCTCTAGAGCTAAGGGCGGGCTCCTACCTAACTCACTGCTGGTTGCTGTGCAGTGAACAAAAGATGGAGGCAATGGACGCTAGTGATGTAGCTCTGGTATCCCCTACACAACACTTGGGAATTTCCGCTTGTCTCTTATTAAGAATGCCAGCCAGGGCTCATGGTCCTAGGCAAGCTCTATTTTAAAATATTCCAAGTGAGTAGATCCATAAAATAAATCCCAAAGACAGAAACTAGTATTCTACATCTGAAGGAAGTAGGTTGCCCCTGGAAGCTGGTCCATTCCTTGGAAGGTGGTGGGTCCTGGTCCTGGTCCCAGTGCTCCTAGTCTGCCTAAGAGGAAAACAACACCCCTTAGAGCCCCGGAGGTCTGTGAGGGCTCACATGAGAATTAGATGCATACCTGGGCTGAGATGCTTCATTCCTTCCCTCCACTTTCTTGGAAGGAATGCAGCTCAGTGGTGCTCAAACCTTTACTAAGCACCACCCCGGTGCTAAGCACTATTGTGCAGATACAAGGGAACATAACCCATATATTTCACAATGCACTTTCCCAAGGATGCCTGCGGAGCTGTGTGTGTTCTGGCAGCACAGGTCCTCACCCAGGTGGTGGCCCAGGGCTCGCCTTCTGGGCCAGAGTCCTCTCCCAAAGACCACTTCTGATTTCTTCACTGTGCTTACTTCCCAGGTCCCCCCTAACCTCCAACCTCCTGGGAGTGACATTATTGTCAGGGACAGCAGATGGGTGACAGCTGAGCCTGGAGGGCGGGTTCACTTCTCCAGAGTTTATTTAACAAAATCCACATGTGACTTGTCCCCTAGCTAATGGTGACCCTAGCTAGGAGACAAGAACAGACCTTCAGTGTTTGGGTGGTCTGTGGAAGATGAATTGCCATCTGCTTCACTTTAAACTACCCAAGGCAGTTCTAACCCCAGCAGAATGGGGAGCTAGGAAAACGGCACTGATTCCAACATATTTCCATTTTGAAAGGCAGGAAGAAGAAGTATGGGGAGGATGTGTTCTGTGAACTGTGAGGTAGAAAGTAGGAACTGGCTACAAAACTGAGGGTTTGATGAGAAATAATTCTCAGGAAATGCTGCCTCTGCCACAGCCCTTGGTGGACAAAATAGAGTTTGCAGCACAAATGCCCTACATTTCCTATTTGACAGATGCTATCAAAATGTTTCAGGAGGTATTTGAATATTTATGATCTTTATTTTCAAGAAATCTTACATTTTTGGGGCTCCGTAGGCACACAGAGCCAGCTTGGAAGTCATGAGATTAAAATCTGGCACGATGACTTCAAGCTCACTGTAGTTAAAATTGAATTTAGCAGCTCTGACTACAAGTTTGTCCTCCTGCTATATTCTGAGTGCAGTTCCTAGCTCATTCATTCAACCTCTTAGCCAGGATGGATGCCTGAGACCCTTGAGACATCAGCAATTCTCTCACAGCCCACAGCAAAGCTACCACGGATTATCTGTTGATTTTCTATTTTAAATAGACATCAAGCAAAAGAAAGAAATGTAACAAAGTGCCCCTGGACACTCAGAAGCTAACTCAGCTCTCTCAGTGGACCATGCTGTCTCTTTGGACATAACAGTCTCACAGAACAGCAGCATCACACCAGGTCACTCTGAGATCACCATAATGTAAGCCAAAGACAAAACCACGGTGAAGCCTGGGATTACTACACATCTGCGTCTCGTGAAAACAAGCTATTGCTGTGCTTTTACCAACACTTTTATCTCTTCCCTGGTTTGCCCTCCTCACTGAAATACTGGGTCATAAAACTGTCCACACTTTCTGACAGCATCCAGCCTAGAGTGGAGACCCAGTTCCTCAGGGCTTTTCCCAATCACCCAACTACAGCCCAGGTCTTGTCATTGGTTCTCTCTAACCTCTTCTTAATGAGCCGCGTGCGAGTTCCTTCTTGCTGGAAAGAAAGAAACCCAACTGGTTCTCCTGCACAGACGTTATGGCTGGTGGATTTGGCTGCATGTATTGACACCTTTCTCTCCTCACCGCTTTTAGTTGAGGTTTGTCCTTAACTCCCACCACTCCGTAATCCTGCAGCAACCGTGCCCTGTGTGTTTTCTAGCTTCCTGTGTTCTTCCTGTCTTATTCTTTGTTGCCATGTGTCTTAGCTCACAGTCTGTGGAGGTTTCAGCCCATAATCAGCTGGCTCCAAGGTAGGGTGGCATGGTTTATGGGTTTATTAGCATCACAGAGAAAAGCAGCCCATGGTGAGCAGAAGGCAACAGAGCAGTGAACTAGCCAGCGTCCAGCAGCGACAACAGAGACCCTCTTTCTGTCTCTCGTATCCCATCCAAGCTGCACACCGGAGGGCAGGGATCTCTCACCCCAGGAGGGGCAGCCCTAACCTTAGCATCACACCCAGAGTCAGCCCCAGCATCATCTCACCCTGACCCCAGCATCACACGTCCGAGATCCGGCCACCTCTGCCCAGCCCCGGCTGTGACTGCAGGAGACTTTGAGGGGTCATCCAGACGTATTCTATAACACCCCAAGGATCTTCTCCACCCCCACCAGTGGGCTGCAGGAGACTTTGCTTCCCAACTGTGAGGCACAGAGATCAATGTATTGGCAATGTAAACTTCTATGACTAGCTAACTATTCCTTTTCTGTGTCACATCTGCTTTTAAAATACAGTTCACTCACCTGGTAAAGTGGCACCTGCCTGTAATCCCAGAACTTGAGAGGCTGAGGCAGGAGGATTGCTGTGAGTTCAAGGACAGCTTGGGCTACACAGTGAGCTCAAGGCCAGCCTGAACTGCACAGTGAGACCCTGTGTCAAAGACAAAACAAAATAGAAAACAACTGAAAAATAGTTTATAACACCTTTTAATATACAGGGTTTTGTTTGTTTGTTTGTTTGTTTGGGTTTTTTTTTCAGAACTGGGGATTGAACTCAGGTCCTTGCATTCGCCAGGGAAGCACTTATTCCACTGAGCCATCTCCCCGGCCCCTAATATACAGTTTTTAATAAGTTAATATTAAATAAACAGAATCCCTGAGTTATATGGCTGATGTGAATGGATATGTAGTTCACAAAAGAGGTTCAAACATCCCCCCAAAAATCAAAACAATATATTTAGTATTATTAAGAAAAAATTGAGATAAAGTTTTAAAATAATTTTTTGCTTTCCAAATAGCAGATGTTTATGGACTGATTTCAAACTGTTTCATATTTTGAACTGTTTTTTATGTTGATGTTTTCAAGTGATTTTGGTTACAAAAGCCAGCAGGCCCATTCTCAGTGTGTCAGAGGGAGGCTTGGGTGCGCCCCCCGAGGCACGTGTGCTGTGCTTCTGCTGCGACAGAACTCCTGAAACCAGGTGATTCATCAGGACTAGAAGTTCTGGAGACACTCAACGAAGCAGTGTCAGCAGGTAGAGTAGGGGGTATTGGGGTCATCAGCCCCCCTGAACAGATTGATGTCTTCATCACAAGACGAGGGTAATTCTTCAAGTAATGAGTGACTCCCTGCCCTGGGACTACTGGATTATCACCTATGAGTGGGTGGTTATGAAGCAAGGATTGCCTTCATGTTTGGTTTCCTCCATGTGTGCCCACCTGCCCTTCTCTCTTTGGCCATGGGTTGAATCAAAGCTGAGAGAAAAACTGGGCGTGGTGGCACACATCTGTAATCTTAGCACTAGGGAGGCTGAGACAGGAGGATCACTATGAGTTTGAGCTACATAGTAAGACCCTGTACCAAATAAATAAATAAATAAATAAATAAATAAATAAATAAATAAATAAGTAAAGGAGCTGGCCAGATAGCTCAGGGACCACCAGATAGCTCCGCAGATTAAAGCACCTGCTTAGGCAGGCACAGGGACCAGGGTTCAATCCCCTGTGTGCCATGCCGGCCCTGCCCCCAGGGCACTCTGAGACAGCCACTGAGACAATGACTGAGACTGGGTATGGTGGCACCTGCCTGTAATCCCAGCACTTGGGAAGCTGAAATCAGGAGGATCACTACTAGTCCAATCTGCGTAATGAAACACTATAGACCTCGTACTAAATACATAAACAAATTGTTAAAAAAAAAAAAAAGCTGAGAGAAACAGCGGATACCAGCTACTTGATTCCCCAGTCTCCAAAACTGTGAGCCGAAATAAGCTTTTACTCCTGACAAGTTATCCTGTTTGGGGCATTCTGTTATAACAACAGAAAATGAAATAAGATGGCATGTTACTAGCTCTGACCAGTGAACACCAGTAGGGCTCATGTGTAGCACATCTTCAGGGAGGTCTACCCTCTTTTACCTCCATCTGCTGGCTAGATGTCACCGGAGTGACGTTAGAGCCCAAGACTAAGTAAAACTGGGTCCTAGCATCACCCACTGAAAGAAAGCCACCCTGTGGTGTTATAAGCACAAGAACTTATGCATTGGGCCTGGCATGGATGAGGCAACCCGTTGACTGTGGTTTGCGTTGTTACCTCAGCACTCACGCTAGCCCACCTTGGTAGCCTCACCTTCAGTGTTCAGAACCACCCTCTGTGCCCTCAACTTACCAGGCGCTGTCACTCGGCCCAGATTGCACTCTCTGTTCTGTCTCCCTGCAACACGTTCTCCTGTTCCCACCTGACAATCTCCACAACTCTGACTGAGTGGTGCCTGCTCCAAGTCCTTCGCTGTCTTCTGCAGCCCATGGTTCCTTCCTCTGTGTTTCTGTACTAGGGGGCCTGTCAAACCATGATAACCGAGTTATCTTAGCAAGAGAAGTGAGCTCTTTAAATAAAGGCCGGTGCTAGGGCCAGTTCTTGATGTTCTGAGTGCTTCAAATAGTGCCTGAGATGTATCAGCTCCCTATACATGGATTTTGGAGTAGTCTGAACCATTGGTTCTGAGAAGGTTTTGTGCTTGCATCTCTTACGTGGTTCATGGAAGGTGGGGTTGGTCTGAATTTAATCAGAGAGCCTGGGTTGCTGCTGATATATCCCCTCAGGGCTCTGCCACTCTTGAAATAAAGTGGGACCTTGCCTTTTGCCTTTTGGTGCTCACGGGAAGCTACAGAGAAGTCAGGCTTTCTGATTTCTAGTGTTTTCCCCACTTAGAATGTGTGGACTGGCCAGCCATAGGAAGTTTGGATCTCACCCAGAGTTCCAGCCAGAGACTTTAGAGAATTTTCTTGTTTCTCGTAAAATTTATAGTTTTTGGAGGGAAAAGTGAGGAAATAAAAAACATCAAGATCGAATGAAATGAGAAATGCTTTAATAGGAATGCTTTATCAGATCTTCCTGAGTTTCTAACATAGCTTATAGATGAAAATACTGCTTTTGTAAAAATGTTGGTTGCACAAGGCTGTCCTCCTCCAAGCTGCTCACTCCTTAGGGTTGGTGACAACTGCGGTGGTGGAGTACGAGTAGGGGCTGAGCAGGGCTGCGATGGTGTAGTGCCGGCGGCCAGAGTCGTTGGCTGTGAACACCACCTAGGAGAGAGGACATAAGGGCCATGCAGAGCGTGAGAAGGCCGCAGAGACCGCTGCAGGGCCAGTGCAAGACGAGTTATTTCTATGTTAGTATTTGATTTCTTTGGGAACAATGAGAATGATAAACACAAATTCAAGCTATACCTTTGAAGCCTGGTGGGGCTCTTAGAGAAGAGGCTTTCACCACTGTCTTACTTTACAAATTCACTTAAGCAGACTAGGCAGCCACAGCCTGACTGAGAGCCATGACAGGGAGTTTGGAGGCTGCTGTCCACATTCTTGGTTTCAGAGGTGGAAAGAAGGGAAACAGTGGCATCCAGTGATGAAAGGCCTGCTGAGGATATGACCACCAGTCCCACTGTGGGCTTTGAGGCCTACAATTTTGGAGCAAGAAGGGCCTATTCCTTCCATTTTACTGAGAAGCAAATCACATCTCTGCATTAAATTTCCTGCAGAGGGGCTGGGGAGATAGCTCAGTAGAATAAGTGCTTGCCTGGCAAGTTCAAGGTCATGAGTTCAATCCCCAGTACTGCCAAAATAAATAAATAAATAAATAAATAAATAAATAAATTTCCTGCAGACTTATACAGTGACAGAGCCATGCCAGGAAAGTGGGCCTTCTGTTATTAGGCCAAAGGCTTTCTCCCACTGTTCTTCTGTCTTGTCTTGTCTTTCTTTCTTTCTTTCTTTCTTTCTTTCTTTCTTTCTTTCTTTCTTTCTTTCTTTCTTCTTTCTTTCTTTCTTTCTTCTTTCTTCTTCTTTCTTTCATTTTGGTACCGGGCTTCAAGCTCAGGACCTTGTGCTTGCCAAGTAAGCCCGTAAGTCATTGAGCTATATCCCCAGCCTTGCTTTTCTGTTTTTCAACATGAAGAAGATACACATTTTTGTGCCTTTGCTGTGGTTTATTGCAGGCAATGAAACACAGAGTAAAAGCATTATAGGGTTCTAGTCACAAGACAAGCAGTCTGCAAGACCGTGTTGGAATTTTGAAATGTGCTGCTTTGGCGCTCACTTCAGCCTACTGATGGGGCAAACAGTGACCAAAGTGCTGTTGCAGTTAATTAGCCTTGTGCTTCTCCAATTTAGTGGCCACCTGAGATTCGGGTGCTGGGATGGTCTAAGTGCTGAGGAAGACCAGTGGGGAGAGCTTTGGTGTGGCAGAGAGACGGGGCTGTGAGGACGTGTGCAATTCTATTTTGTGCGCAAGTCCTGGCTTGGGCTGTGGCTACTACACTCTGGATAAATAACTTTTGTTCCAAATGTGGAACCTGGTGATGCAGGGACTTGAGAACAAAAGGTATGGGTGATCTGTGCAAGAATAACGTGTGGGCAAGAGGAGAGGCGAATCATCTAAGAATCTCCAAGGAGAAAGGAACCAGGGAAGTTTTCCCATTTCCTTTGGTGGCTTTGGCCTCTGGGTCCCCTTAATCCTTCCTCCTATTATGAAAGGCACCTACTGTGTGGTCACAAATACACGAAGCAAAGAGGCCCCATAGTTTCAAAGGAAGTGTTTTAAATTTCCCCAAGTCTCTTTTCACCTCCTGGAGCTCGGCCAGGAGGACCTGGCTGGCTCGGCACGACTGTAGCTCTCTGGCTGAAGGCCTCACACCCACCCCAGTCCCCTGAGTGAGGCACTGGGCCTCATGCTTCTCTCCTCCCAAAAGTGATTTGTGGGTGAGGAAGCTGACGTGTAAAGAATAGAAACAGCAGAACCACGGTTTGGTGTTCAGGCTGAGACTGAGGGCAGGCTGGCCCGAGGGAGGCGCGCGGATGGGGATGGGTGGGGGGTGTCTTGTCGTGGTCCCCATCTAAACATGTGCCTGCCCTGGTTCCTCAGTCTTTTGCAGCCTGGCCATGGTGGAGACTGACTTCTCAGTAGTGGGGACACCCCTGGAGACTTGTGAGCCCCAGAAGTTAAACAGACCCCTAGAGTTTCCCCAGTAACATTGTCAACTCAAATAACTCATCCTGTTAATTACAAGTCTCCTCCATGACTAAGCCAGAGAGAATGGTTCCCTTTTGTACCAAGTTATTTTTGATGGAATTGGTCAATCTTTAACACTGACCAATATATTTGGATTCTATTTTCACGACTTCCATCTGTTTTAAATGACTTGGGAAATTAAGACAAGGAGGAGACTGGGATAACTATTTGAGGATACTTATCTCATAAGTAGAAAAAGAAGTATAAACCAAAATTTGCAAATATGGTTCTCCCTCCTCCAATCATCTTGCAGAGGAAAACCTTTCTGAGGTATTGGAAGGTATTGCAGCACTCAGGTCAAACCCAGCCTGGGCCCCAGAAGTAAATCCTCCAGCTCCTGCAGTTACAAGCCAGCTTGCGCAAGTTATTTAATTTCACCATGCCTCATTTTCTTCGTCTACAAAATGGGTATAATAATAGCACTAATCCCAGTGTGTGGCTCAGGAGGATGGAATGAATTAAGGATAGAAAACATCCCAGTGTGTGGCCCACAAGACGCCCAGTGGACCTATCTGTTGGGTTATTGTTTTGAATTGGTTGTCTTTATATGCTTTGCCAAGAATTGCTTATCTAAAGCTGAGTGGTCAGAGGTATTTGGAGAGAAGAATTTTTCTGGTTTTAGAGAAGTAACATGGTACATCCTACCTTTTGTTACAAATAGTCTGCATGAGGTCTGAAGATGTCCTTCTGAGTGTTGTAAATTTCTAATTTTGAATAGAGAGGAAACCAGCATTTTTCAGCCCTTTCCCTATGACATTGCGGTGGTCTGTGACAGCAAGCTGTACTTCCTGGAACTGAAAATTAAACCAGGAACAAGGCCCGGGAGCTGACCACTCACCTCTGCGTGTTCGTGGAATGGGGAAATGCCGAGGGCCGTCCAGTAGGACTTGGTGTCCAACTCTACCTTGTACATCGCTTCTACAAAGTCCTTTTCAGTGGTGAGCCCATGCAGCTCTCCAGTTTCACTGGTTTTCCTACAAGGTGTGAAAGTCCAGGTTAAGTTAGGCGTGAAAGGAATACATGGCATGGCACAGGATGTGTGTGTAATTGTGTGCGAGATCTGTATCTATAGCCAACTACCTATACATCATATATCACCAATCTATCATCTATCAGGGCTGACCTGATAGCTCAGTGGACTAAAGCACCCGCTTAGGCAGAGTGCAGCGGCAGGGGTTCGATCCCTACTGTGCCATGATGGCCCTGCCCCCCTGGGGTGCACTGAGCCTGCAAATGAGACTGGGTGTGGTGGTGTGCACCCATAATCCCAGCTCTTGGGAGGCTGAATACAGATGGATCACTACGAGTCCGATCTATGTAGTGAGACCCTGTAGACCCTGTAGACTCTGTCCTAAATACAGGGAAAAAAAAAAACAAAAAACAAAAAACTATCATCTATCTACCATCTATGTATCTATGATCCATCATCTATCTATCTATCTATCTATCTATCTATCTATCTATCTATCTATCTATCTATCTATCTTCTATCTAAATACCCCCTCCCCAATCCAAATCAGGAAGAAGAAAACTATAGTACCTCTTTGATAAGAAAGGGCAAGAAATCTGTAGACATTTTTTTAAAAGTTCATTGTAGATTTATGCTCTTATGAGAACAAAATGTAATTATGATGTTTGCTTTAAAAAGTCCTGCCCAATGTGGTGGGACATGAATGTAACACCAGCACTTAGAAGGCTGATGCAGAAGGATTGCTGCAAGTTTGAAGACAGCCTGGTCTCCACATTGAGTTCAGAACCAGCCTGAATTACACACAAGAACATGTCTCAGAAAAACAAACAAATAAGAGTCCCAAGCCTTGAGGTGTGACTCAGCAGGGCAGCTCTTGGCTGGCATGCATAAAGCCCTGGATACACCTTCAGCACCAAAACTGAAACAACAGGGATTCAGAATCGGAGCTTGGATGAATGTTCGTGAGCCCACAAGTCACCAGAAGCTGCTCGAACCATGCAGCTCTTCACGACTGCAGGGTCTCAGTCCTACCATGTGTGACATGCGTGAACCTTTCAGAGATACCTTTTGGTATCATTTGTCCCCAGAATGGAAAACCTAAAGTACAGAAAAGAACCTGTGTCTGACTCTTTCTTCTTTTATATATTTATCTCTTCAGTATTTCTTTTTTTTTTTTTGGCAGAACCGGGAATTGAACTCAGGCCCTTGAGCTTGCCAGGGAAGCACTTATTCCACTGAGCCATCTCCCTGGCTCCATTCAGTATTTCTTTGCCAACAAAAATACTAGGTAAGTTCCACTTCTTCCTAGGGACCAGGTCAATAGCTGAGAAGTTAGAAGTTGCTGTCCTGTAAACTGTAATCGCTAAGACAATGAAAAATGAACAACTTATGTTGTTCTGACTTTGCTGGCCCTCATTTCTTCTTTTTGCTTCCTCTTTTCATGTGTGTATTTTTACAAAAACAAAAACAAAAGAATTGTAGGAACATTTAAATTTTTTGGTGTCTGTTCCAGCTCCTGTTTAAAATACTCTCTGAACCATTTTTCATGTTGTGCCTGGTATTTTATACGAATATAATGAATTAGTAAATAAAGGCTCCAGTTAAAGCCACACCCCCAATGACCTTCCCTATGATAGGTGAAGACTCATCCTATGGTTCTGAGGATATGATTAAAATCCAGCAGAAACTCTTCTCCCAGGAGGCATAAGTGCTTAGCACCCCTTCTTCTGCCTTGTTCAGAAGGCATTTTCTGCTGCTCTTCCTTCCAGTTAGTTTGCTTAGCTCAACTAATACGCATGAAAATTTTAGAGTGGCAGACAAGAGTGAGAAGTCTGTACTTCTAGGGTGGGTGAAGCAAGACCCATGGCGCTGGACTCTGCCTTCCACATTGTTCTCTTAGATGTTTTTCTTACTACACTTGGCAGCTGCCAGTCTTACACATAGTAAGTGCTCCAGTGTGTTTATTAGTCAAAAGCCCTGGATTCCAGATGACACAAATAAATTCTAGTGAAGTGTCAGTGCTGTCCCTCAATTCCTTTCCTTCTGTTACTAAATTAATGCATACTGTGCATGCTTCCTAAAATTATATCAATTCTAAGAATGCTTCACCCAGGAGCACCAGGGACTCTGTCAACCTCCTGAGTTTACATATATGTTTTTGTATGTATCTACATGCATCTTGTTGGACATGGACTCTATCATTTTCATCACCCTCTTCAAGTGGCTTGTGACCTGAAAGGTCACAAAAGGTCACTCTTGCTTGAGTGGACTATGGAGTTTCTCAACCTTCCATTAGCTACCATCTGTCCAGAATAATGAACCAGTTCTTGGTCACTGCCAGCTAAGAAAAGCAAGAAGTGATCCCTCTAAGGACACACTCAGGCTCTGCTCATGTTGTCCATCTACTAATAGTTCTTGGGATTTTGGTTTGATTGCATTTGTTAGTCTTTTGCTGTGCTGGAGATTAAAGCCAGGGCTTTGTGCATGCTGAGCCCGTGCTCCACCGCTGAGCTGTACTCTGAGCCTGTACTTGTAGATTCTTTGGTAGATGATGTGAGTGAGTCTCTCCTTACCAACTGGAAGAAAGGATGGGAAGATATAACTGAGTCCTACAGCGGGGCTCCTTGGCAGCTTACCCAGTGGCGAATGGCTCCCAGGTTTCATCAGCACCCTTTTTGAACACTTTCACAGCTACACCGACGGCAGGACTGCCTCGAACGGCATCTAGGACTTTGACCATCAGAGGACATTTGGCTTCACCAGTGCCCTGGGCACAGAAAGGACAAGTGAGAAGTCAACAAAATTGATCAGCATGAAAAGATTTATTCTTTATGATGTTAAGAATCTGGAACAATGCCGGAAATGCATGCTGATCTCATTACCAGCAACATAAGTGTTGATCGTTAATGAGCTTCCCCGCTCAGGGTAACGCAGACATAATTGTTTCCAAAGCAAGAATGGTTTCTGCCTCCAGACACACTGCAATCGATTGACTAGGGATGTTTGCAGTGAATTCAAAGGAGAAAATAGGCTCTTGGGGAACGGTAGCTTTGTTCAATCTCTCCATTGGAGTGGAATTACTGAAAAGATTCACTGTATGCAGGACCAAATAATTTTTTCCAGAGATCATTCTTTAAAGTTGTTGTGTGAAAATTAACTCTTACTACTTATTATAAAATAATATCATACTACTTTTCTTACCCATCTGATGACATTTAGTTAATTCTTCCAGAAGACTTAAGAATCAGCTCTCTGACTAGAATGTTATTTGACAACAAATATCAATCAATACTTCTACTACTAGCCAAAGGGCCCTAATAATATAACCTAAGCAGTTTGTTCCTAAATGTATTTTATGAAAGGATATTTTTTTTTATGAAATTCAATGTGAGCAGCCTGATTGGTAGCATGTCTTTATTTCTGACATCTTCCTGAGCATACCAAGGTATTAGGCATTGCAAACTCAATGTATCAAAGCAACAAGAAAAAACCCTGAATCCAAGCTCTAGTTCTGCAAATTTATTCTTTTCAAAGTTTGAATCAATGGTATTAAGAATCTGAAACAAATCTGGAAGTGCATGCTGATCCCATTACCAATAACATAAGTGTTGACAGTTATAAGCTTCTCCACTCAGTATTAGAGCCCTAATAGCAAAAGTTGCTAGGCCAGAAGTCACTTGTATGTCACCTAATGTACATCTGCATTCTATAGTAGGGACTTTAAAGAATCAAGCACTCACCACAGGCTCAGCCTCAGACACAAATGCCAGTCCAGCAAGGCAGAGGAGGAGCAGACAGTGAGAGGCCATCTTGCCGGGAGCTACTGAACTTTTACAAGAGCTGCTTCCAGCTTGGGGGATTTTATACTCCCTTCCCCCAAGCAGGCTTCTGATCCCTGCCAGCCTGACTTCAAACCTGCTGATTCTGATTATTGACTTAGTCAACAAAGGGCAAATAAGTAACCCACACAAATATGAACCTTGCCTAGGGAGATTAGGGCATCAGAATATAAGCTCTATGAAATATTCTTAACTGGTCATTTGACCAGCTAGGTCACCAAAACGAAACAACCCAAACAAACAAAGTAGCTCTCCTGCTTGGCAGAATGCAGTAGCATTCCTGAGATTCCCTGCTAAACACCTAATTCTGTGTGTGTTTTCTGTGTTCTATACAATCTCTACCTTTCATTGTAGATGATGGGTGCAGGATGTCATAATTTATTTCATGTTGAATAACATTTGGCTGTACAGGCTTAAAGACAATGCATTAGAAAATGTCATTGCACTCGATCTATGTTCATGAACCATCAAAGGAAACCCTCGGCTCTGCTGTACTCTTTAAAGCCTGTTTTAGCCAAACTAAGTCATTTGGAAGCTTAGCACTTTCTCTACGTTTTGAGTGCCTGTGAGTGTACATAAAACAAAAGTTTGGCTCAAGCCAGAGAATAACTGTATGTTTCAAATTGACACCAATGAACCTGAAGTAACAGAGAGACCTATATCTTCTTGACTGTGTCTCCTCACTGGGCATGCAGGAGCAAGGCTTTTGTCAGAATCAGATTTTCTGGAAGGAAGTGGAGACGGGGAGAACTAGAAGCCATGTTTGACAACACCTCTTCCTGCTGGCTGACTTACAAAGCTGTGAGTTGTAATGATCTGATGATTTGTTCATAAGGACCAATTCATGAATATATGGCTGTGTGTATGGGTAACTTAAGACACATTTTTGTCCTTTCAGAAACACATTTGTGAAAGATATAATAGAAAAGTAAATGCGTTGGACAAATACAAGTTAAGGATGTGACCAGTTTGGAGCTCTGAGAGCCGAAGGCATACTCTTACAGCTGACAGAATCTGGGTGAAAGAAATTCAATAAGAAATATAAAAGATATTAGCTCTCAGGGAGGCAGAAAAAGAACAGGAAGGCCCAGCATTTGAGCATGTGCAGGAGAGGACTCAAAGGACTTTGGGAAAAGGAGAATCAAGTCATCGGGGAGCATAGCTTGGAATGGAATCTTGTGACCATGAAGAGTCTGGGGAAGAGACGGAGGCCTTGTTGCATCCTGCCTTAGGTCTGCTGCTGCATTTCCTGGATGGTTCTTTGAGTTACTTAATGTCTCAGACACCCTGCTGACTCAGTTGTAAAATAGAAATGCTACTTCTGCACTTCAAAGAATTGTTCGAATAATCTTCAAGGGGTGATGTAAAACCATTTTGACTATGAACCACTATTTTGCAGTAAAAACATACATGGAATACATGATTCAGCTTAACATCTATGCCTAAGGAGAGCATCTGTTCTCTAGCAGCTCTCATGCTGTCATCTAATATTGATGGCCTTGATCATTTCCTATTACTCAGAACCTAGCTGGAAAGCGTGGTCTCTGACTGCGAATTTTAAACACTTGAAAATTCCTTCATAATGTAGCAGGATCTGCCATCTGTACATTTTAGCGCTGTGCTCTGTTGATACCAAGAATTGTCACCTATAGACCTTGTGAACTGGCAATCCTGGGCTGCCCCCTGCCTATAGACACCAGCGTTTCTTTAAACAGCTTGACATAGTTGCTAAAATTAAAAGTAGGACATGTTGCATAAAAATCTGGCTTTCTGGCTTGTCTTGAGAAATCAGAAAAGATGGCAGCAGTTGGCCCATATTCCTACAACAACAATCAGCAATGTTGTTTGCTAACTCCCTCTCCCAGGTAACTTTTCTAGAGGCATGATCATATTTGAGCTTTTTTTGGTCATCTTTTTAAAAAAACGTATGTCCTATTTTTCTAATCTGTGTTCCTGGCCAGGCCTTGGAATTTTGAGCTAGTGATGGCTGGTCTTCCAATAGTCATTGAAGTAGTGAACAACAGCTTATTTTCTTCTGGCCAAATAGACATCTCTGCATCTTTGGATGATTCCTCTTCGGACACAGCTCCTGGCATCTTGACTGCCCTACACTTCATCCTCTGACATCTTCCCATCTGCCAGTGTTTCTCTTGAAAGTGATGCACCAAAAGGGACACAGGGTCCAGATAAAGTGAGATCAATCCACAGGACATGGTGACTGTGGCCTTCCTTGGTAGAGGCGCCTACTGCAGGAGTGGCACCCTGAGTATGTTCATGACCCTAACTGCTGTGACCCCCCCCCCCCATCACCACTCTACCTTCTGTGACCTTGGTCGCAGTAATAAAAGCTAACCACGATGTATTCATCATCCTGCCCTTTGTTCTTTTATCAATTTTAACTTTCAATGTGGGTACTCGGGTTTATCTCTGGTCCATCTCATCCTGTTAGTTCCAACACACAGCCCCAGCCTATTGACATTATATAACAGCTGATTCTGTGAGTCACTGAATTAGAGTACTTTCCAAATCTTTTGCCCTGGAACACTTTGACTTGGTGGTCCTCTCATCTGTCATTGATTTGGAAATCATTAAGAAAATGTGAATTTGAACTAGACAAGGAGAGGCAGAGAAAGTGAGGCAGTTCAGTGTGCAGGGAGGATCCTGGGTCTGATTGGAAAAACCACCAATAAACTTTACAGAGATGGAAATTATTTTTAATATAAAAAAGAGAAAATACAAGCAAAGGGCTCAAGATCGAATGTAGTCTGGAGGTGAAGTAAAAACGCTACTGGTGAAGAGGCCTGCAGTTTTTCGGGTGAGATAAGAGCAAGGAAAGAAGATTAGAAAAAGAACAGGAACACAGGCTTTGTTGAAGGAGAGCTTGCATGGGACAAGTGACCATGACACACACAAGAGGAATCCAGTGTCCTTGCCTGCGAGGTGACTGTGACGAGGGAGTTGGAGTGATAAACATTGCATCCCATAGAGAGATAAGTGGTTTTGCCTTTCTTGTGTTTATTTGCCTTTGAGTAGACTCTCCTCAAGGACGGTGATGTGGGCTCCTCCACACACGGGGATGAACTAGGGCCAATGATCACCACATTTCTGGAGTCCTAAGAAGATGCAACCGAGACCAGATGTTCTTGGGCAATCTGAGCAGCACTGGAGATCCAGGGCTAGAAAATAAAAGGAGGATTTTTGAAACATTTAAGCTGCAAGTTGATGTCTTTGTGCTGTTTTTCTTTACATTTCAGTCATCAGGCTCTAGCCTAAATGTTTAATTAGGTGAAAAAGACTAATTTGGTGATAGCATTCCTCTCCTACTAGAGAAGAAGCAGCAGCTAATAAACAACCAACTCAGACTGCTCTTCGTGTAAGGTTCACCTGCCTCCCCTCTTGTAATAGACTTTTAAAAATAAACTGTAATTGTTTATATCATGGATAAACTATTTCTTCTTAATTTGTGTTCTGAGTGAGAGCTTCAAAGGACTAAGCAGTGTTCTGTTGATGCTGAGGTGCTAATACTCTTCTGAGTAACTGGATTAGCCGGGAGAGAGATTGGGGTAGCCAGGTGCTTGGATTGGACCTCCCAGTGGTGGGGCAGGGGGTGTGAGGGAAATGACAGAATTCAAGAATTCAATTTTGTCAGCTCCCCTTGAGGTGAATGCATCCTAGGGGGTTTGATTAATGGCAAGCAAATAATAAAAGATTCATTGTACAACCATAATGCTAATTTAATTAACAGTCAGACGGTTGCTGGGTAAGCAGAGAACTGGAGCCAAGGGAATGTAGTGAATTTTATGTGGATGCTTCCTCTAGGCTGCAAGAAAACCTAGTAGCTCAGACTGCTTGTGCCTTCCCTAGCTCGTTTTTCCTCCAGGGAGCATTGAGTAAAAGGAAGAGAAAGGCCTTGTACTTTCTTTTCTCTTCCTTCTGTGTTTGCCTAGAGCGTCACAGCAGTCAAGGCAAATGGTATCTAGGATATGTTAGCTGCATCGCATTTGGTTTTATATTCATTGTGGTTTTCTGGTTGCCCCAGTTCGAAGCAACAATTGAGGCCTCCTTAAAACAGGAATAGTTCATCTCTTGCATATCAGCATGCCCCGTATTTGTGGACTTGATCATCAAAAGCAGCACCTGAGGGCCATGCCAGTTTGAGGATCCGCCCCGTCTCTACCAGGGAGACCTTAGTTGGCTTTATTTCCTGAGCTCAGGTGATTCAGAGGCAGGCAGCCATGCCTGGGTTCACCTGTGTGAGCAATTGTACACATCTCAAGGACTTTGTCCACACACAGTCATTAGGGGCAGCCAGTGTTATGACTTCCAGAGTCCCTCAACCTCACTCCCCTCCTTATGAAGGGGAGATGCAGACAGAAAGGGAGTTTAGGACTCCTCCATCTAGTTGTCAGATTTTCTTTGTGTTTCTCCCTGTTCTACCCTGCAGCTCCCGTAGAAAATGGGCTTGGAATGGATAGCACTTGATTGGCTATCATCAATGATTCATGAAGGACAGACAGGGGCCGGGGCATGGCCTATCGGAGGGCAGTGTCAAGCAGACAGCTTCCTTCTCCAAACATCCTCAGGACATGTTTATGGATTAATATAATTTACGAAGAGAAGAGACTACGTGGGCATGTGGGCCAACTGTACCAGAGAGAATTAAAGATGATTTGGTTGATCTTATATCTGTACCCACATCTTCCTTAGAATCAGCTGTGCTGATTCTTCGGCTTTAATCCAATGTCCATGCTTCAGGATCCAGATTTTGGCCTCTTTTTACTATCTTTTGACCTTAGAAATGTGACTAATTCAAGAGATTTTGTGAGTTCAATAAATTCAAAAGAAGCAACCACTGATCATGTTCTGCATGTAAGTTGGCGTGTTAGCTGTCACCATGGATGTTATCGAGAAGCATGTGCCTCAAAGTTGCTCATAATATAAATATTAAGGAAATACATTTTTCCATTAAACAGAAAGTAGGGCTGGCCAGATAGCTCAGTGGACTAAAGTACCTGTCTAGGCAGAGTGCAGAGGCCGGGGTTGGATCCCCACTGTGCTGTACTGATCCTGCCCCTAGGGTGTGCTGGGAGGGCAATTGAGATTGCGTGGTGGCACGTGCCTGCAATCCCAGCACTTAGGGGGTTGAAAACAGGAGAATCACTACTAGTCCAATCTATGTAGTGAGACCCTGTACTAAATTCATTTAAAAAAAGAAAAGAAAAAGAAAAACAGAAAGCAGTTGAGGAAATGGGTGACAATTCATAGAACGAAAAGTGACTTTAGTATTTTTTTTTTTATTTTTATGGTACTGGGGATTGAACTCAGGACCTTGTGCTTTCCAGGCAGGTGCTTATTCTGTTGAGCTATTTCCATGAATATTGTGGAAGGATTTTTTTTCCTGACTCAGGCTTCCTTAAAGGCAGGTCTGGTGTGACTTGTGGAGCTGGGGATTGAACTGTGATCCCCTGCGCCTGCCTGACTTTGCCACAACAGGTGCTTTAAACAGCTGAGCTAACCTGCAAGCCCCAAAAGTGACTTTAGACTCATGGAAGTTTCTGTGCAGAAATGAGATGCAAGTTTACTCATCAAAAAAAATGTAACTGAATAGGAGAAAAGGATCTCTGTGTTAGCTCTTCCTTCCACAAATGGGGAAGCTTTGAGAACCTCAGGCTGATGAGCATGGAAGGGGTTCATGTTAGTGTTATGCATATTGTAGAACAAGGAAGAGAGGAACCTGCAAAATCTGGACCAGAAACCATGAAGAGAGTCTAATGGAAGCATCAGCTTTAAAGGGCTAGAAAGAGAGAGCAAGGTGGAAAGCAAGCAGGAGACAATGAGACTGCAACAGAGACAGTAAGAGAGAGGCTACAGCCTGGGATATAATGGACTTTAGAGAAGAGGGATTCTTAGCATCATGCTTCCCTGAGTCTTATACACACATAAGAATAATTGTAATGTAAGCACACACAAATGCACTTGAGCACACACACACACACACACACACACACACACACAGATTTTGGGGTACATAGCTTGAACACGACAAGCCCTTGGAACCTGGTTGCTTCAGTCGCCACCTGCTAACTCCAAAGCAGAAGGAACCATCCATATAAACCATTTATTGCACACAGACTGTGAATTTCAGCACTGTCACACTAAACACTATGAAAGTGTTTATATAAGCTCTTTTTCCTTTTCTGTTATTGATTTTATAAGGCTGTTCAGGGCTCTTCCAGAAGAAGGTGGCTTCTACGGTCACTGAGCTTGCCCAACAGGGAAACCTGTCCTAACAAGACCCAGAATCAGAATGAGCAAAGGGCCAATGTGAAAAATAGTGACAGGCCCAGCCTCAGAACAGGAACTAGAGCAGTATCTACCATATTGGTGATATAAACCTACCAAGATGAATCAGAGATACAGTTTGGAGTAAGATTCTGGAAGCTCTTCAGTGCTCTTCTGAGAAGTTTGTTTTTCCAGTAAGTAGGAGCATAAACATTTGTGATACTTTAGGTCTGTCACTGTGGAGTGCGGTGCCTTGCGAGGCGGGTGAAGCATCACACCAGGGCCCCCATGTAGGAGTTCACTGACCACCAATCACATAAAGGGGGATAGAATTCCATGGCAGGCAGAGTCCATGACTTGCAAAGTCTCTTGCGATGGCAGCTCTATTAAAAAGGCTCATTGTCCATACAAATATTTGTTCTAAAATGTTCCTAGTGGACCTCTGGTAAAATGGTGCAGTGGTAAGGGACATCAGCTCGTCCTCTCTGAGATTCAGAATGCAGACACTGGAAAATAACAACTCAGGGAAGAATAAAAAAGAGGGAAGTAGATCCTCAGGATCCAGGAAGGATCTGTTGGGAGAATTAAAACCTACAGAGAAATTGAAGAGATGAAACACAACATGAAGAAGGGAAGGGACAGATCTGTACTTTCTCCCCTGCTCTTGGCTCCTGGTTCATGAATCTAGAGACAGAATGAAAGTGGGGGACTCCAGAGGGCTTCGGAGAGAAACAGTAGTAGAATGGGTCAGCAGATACTGTGAGCTGCAACAGCTGATGAATGAATCGTGTCCAAGGGCACACGGTACTTGTAGCAGAGGGGGCTTGGCCAGGAACTGCTCCACAGAGGGGCTGAGTGAGCAGACTCAGAGCAGTTGCAGGATGACCTCAATTCAGGGCTCCCAGTGTTATATTCCCACAGTGGCTAGGCGAAGGACAACCATGGGAGGCAGCCATGGTCAGGGAGCCATGGCTATGTGGACAGGTGACCCCTGATGGGTTCAAGATGAAGGACACAGGCCCCATACCCATAGCAACAGGCCAGGCTCAGGTTGAATTGTTCCGGATGTGAAAATAGCAGAATTGGTGTCCTTGCCCTAAACCTAGTGCCGTCTGGTACTTGCAGCCAGAACAGATCTGAAGTGGCTTTTTTTTTAGCTGGCTCACCCCACCCTGAGGGAGGGGCTGGGGCAGCGTGTGGTGCCACTGATCGAATTGCGGTCCCCAGCACCTGCCTAAGCTTGCCTTAGAACAAATATTTGTATGTCCAGTGAGCCTTTTTAACAGACATGCTATTGCAAGAGACTTTGTAAGTCATGAGTTGTCTTAATGTTTACACCATAATTGTTAATTTATTCTCTAGGGTTAAGGGTGGTACATAATTGGTTCTTTTTGTTTGTTAATATTCAACTTGTCTTGGGATGATAATATTATAGCTACTTCCCTCAATATTGGCAGGGATGTATTATTGTCTCTGTTTCTTTGTACGCCAGAACTCAGATTACCTTTGAGATATTAACACCACTAGTATGCGTTTCCCAGAGAACTTGGTTGTTGGGCTCACTATACTGCATTCTCCCTTCCCAAATTAACCTCAGTGGTCAGATCCTGGGGCTGTGGCAAAGGATAATAGCCATACCCAAAGTAAACACTGAACAGCAACTAAAGAGATCATTATACATTCTAGTAACAAAGCCTTCAGACTATAAGCATCCACAAACCTGAGCACAAAGTAATACAACACAACACAAAACAAAGCAAAACAAAATAAAACAAACATAAGACAAAGCAACAAAATACTTCTCCAAATTCCCTACTTCCCCAAAGATAATCCAAAGGGCAGAATAGCATATGTGATAAAACCAAATTAATTGAAAGGATACTGGGGGAGGTTAGAAAACTGATCAAAGGCTCAGGGGTATCAGAGAAGACATAGCTAAAGAGATAATGGAAGTAATAACCAAAAAGACATAAAAGCTTTTAGAAGGCATAGATGAGCTAAACTAAATTATACAAAACATAAACAATAATTTACCAAAATATTAGAGTGCACAAAATCATTTTAATCAGAAATCTAGGAGATTAAAAATCATATTGAAACCATGGTCAGTAAAACCAATCAATGTGAGGACAGAATTTCAGAATTAGAAGACAACAATGCCTTCAAAAATCAACTACTCAAAGATACCTTCAGAGGATTTGGGACAGATTTAGTTCAACAACTAAGCTATCACTGTACAGGGAAAGAAATAAACATACAGGAAAATGAATCATATAGGACTTCAGATAGCCAACAATCAAGAGAGAACCTGTGTATGCTATAGCATATTCAAAGGAGTACACCAGGGACAAAATCTTAAGGCAACAAGTCACACATAGAGCTTAATCCTTTAGAATTACAGTAGACTTCTCTACTCAAAAGTCAAAGAGCAGAAGGACTTGGAGTGAAGTGTTTCAAGTCCTAAAGAACAATTTCCA
>NW_004524579.1:7225071-7237847 GCF_000260255.1 Octodon degus | reverse complement strand
GCAGGGTAGCAGGAAGCTCTCCACACACTCACCGGACCTGGGCTAGGACTGGGTCTCAAGTTGAAGAATTAATTAAAAAAAAAAAAAACCTACCAGCTAAGAAAAGCCCAGGTCCTAATGGATTCACTGCTAGAGTCTACAAGATCTTTAGGGAAGATTTTAAGGTTACTGCTCTCTAGTGATATTGAAAGGGAAATACTCTCAAAGTAATCCCTCGAAGCAAAATTACCCTGACTCCCAAACCAGAAAAGAATCCAACCACAAAGGAGAAACTACATGGTAATCTTTCTACAGAACATAGATGCAAAACTTCTGAATAAAATACTGGCAAATAGAGTGCAACAAACCATCAAAAAGATCCTATACTATGCCTGAGTAAGATTCATTCAAGGGATTCAGGCATAGTTCAACATATGCAAATCAATAAATGTAATATAGTACCTTAATAAAAGGAAAAAAGAATATCACCTTAACAGATGTGGAAAAAGCATCCATTTATGATAAAATACTCTGCAGAAAACAGATATAGAAGATCTTTATCTAAATCTGATAAAAACCATAGAAATTGAATTATGGCTGAAGGCAACACACCAGAGTAGTAATTAGTAGTACCCATGAATTGTTCATTGTTAGAAATCAGTTGTTTTCATATTATATCTAGTTGAGAGGTATATTTTGAAATATCCTTTATGCTCACCACTGCTGTGAAATTGTGGTAGTTATTAAATCTGTTGCTAAGTTTTATAATTAATAAAGATACACACATATTACTATATCACAAATTAAAACATTTAAAAAATGATATTTTAATGCAATTGATTTCCAACACGAGAGTAAGAACTGAAGCAGAGACAGAGTAGCCTGCAGGCCAGAGAGGCTCAGCTGTGATCAGATTCCATCAGCAAATGTAAAGAAAAAAAATGGCAACCATCCCTGAAATTGATTAACAATGGGAGGAAATAAAAAGGACATTGTATTGTTAGCTATTCAAAGATTTGGTTCCATGGGCAGGGCTTTCCCTGGAGTAGAAAAGATTTAGACAAAGAGTTCCTATGAAGACATTCTAGGAAGAGAACTTACTACCTATTCTTCTGACCTATGTGACTACTGACTGGGTTTCTTATAGATGAAATTGTATGTATAGTGGAGCTTGATTACAGAAATTCATCTTTCAGATTCCTGATGAAACTGGTTCTAGGCTCCTGCAGTCAACTTTGGACCTTAATCAGCCAATGTGAATTGGAAAACTCACCCAAGTTAATAAAGCCCTCCCCCCGCCAGCAAAACCTAACCTTTTGGTGCTGTGACTCAAATAGGCTGGAAAAAGCTAACGTAGAGGATGTCTCTGATGGTATGACTTGTGACAGTGAATCAAAATAGAAACTGAGTAAACTGAAAATTTCACTTACAAAAGGGTAGAAATTGAATATTTAAAGGCAGAAGCTGAGTAGGCAAAGTGTAGTTCAAGTTTAATTTTGGTTGGATGTCCCTACCACAATCACATGCTTTCCTAAAACACAATCTTTGGTGTCCTGGAAGGGGCTTCCTTACAGAACTGTACCGTAAGGATGAAACAATGGGAAAATCTTAGGTTGAGCTGCTTCCTTATTTATATACGGAGAGGGATGAATGATTTTTCCACTTGACAGGATGCCAAGACCTACTACATGAACACAAACGATGAACCTACATGCTGAGGGTGCTTCCCTTTGTCCCACGAGGCAGATGCCCCCTTCTCGCCAGGTTCCCACCCTTGCTGCTGGATTGAGCTTTTACACCACTGACCTGTCCATTTGGTCCACTGCAGTCCACAGGGAGGCAATGCAATTGTGCTCAAACCCCGTTCATCCTCAGCTGGTACCCCAGAACTTCTACCTCCCCGTCTTCATCAGAAACTGATTTCTCCATAGACTGTGCTTCTCTTATGCATTCATCACTGGTACTGAGGGCAATTGTCCATCTAACTGAGATACCCAGAGCCCTGGTCACTTCTCTGGGATCTTCTCGTCTTTCCTCAGCCCGAGTCCTGTGGTCAGGTGTTCTGCAGCTTCCTCTGCTGCCCTTTCCCCATCCCACTGCCCACCACCTGACTGGAAGGAAGCAGTGTGCTAAACTTGCTTAGGGGAAGAGAAACAAAATGACCACATCCCTGCCCTAAAAACTCATTTAATTCTTATGTAATGCTCATTACAGTTGGTAATTGGTGTATCTATATCCATATTTCATTGAGTTCTTATGGTATTTCTTATTCATTTTTTTTGGTTTTGTTTTGCTTTCTCTTGACAGGTGGTCTTGCTATGTAGTACAGGCTGGCCTTGAACTCATGGCTTCTACTTATTTGTAATGATTTGGGTTCAATATTCAACCTTCATGTCTTCTGAGAAATATTCCATGACCTTCTGCTTTTATCCACACCCCCATTCAGAAGCATGTAAATTATTTTGCTTATCATTCCCCTTATCTTTATTCTAGACTACTTTAACCTTGATCTTCGTCTCCTAAGATTGATCATTATTTACTCTTTTTAAAAATCTACTCTTAATTGTACTTGCAGCCTCTTTCCTCTACCCTATCCCTTATTCTATGCCTAAAAATAAATCCATATCACTCCAGTATGAGGCATCCCTCTCCATCTTGCTGGAACCTCTGGCTTGATGATGCCTCTTATTTCTACCACACCAGAAGCTGGTCCGCCTCACCACCTCTGTGTCATCACGTACATAAGTGACAGCAGCGTGCCCCTTCCCTGATCTGGTCTTTTCAACTTCCAGAGTGCTGGTGTCTTTATCCTCACCGATTCCATAATATTCTGTCTATCCCCTACTTCGATAACTCACTCAGAGCTCCACCATCACCTCTGGTTAAGGGGATCCAACTCTGCTCTTTCTGGTCTTGCCTTGTCTTCTGAATCCTCCACTGCTTTTCTGTCCCCAAAGGACCTCACCTTAGTACATCTAAATCTCAACCGTGTGTTTTCCTATCCCTTCAAGCCTCCTTCTTTTACTCTGTCACTTCCTCCAAAGGAAATCATGACTTTTCTTGTTAGTCAGAGATAGAAGCTCAGGAGTTGTTTGAGTTTTCCTTTATTCTAGCACTAGACTTTAAAAAGCAGTATTAATTTGATTTCTTCCAATGTCTTCCGCTACTTACTGTGTTTCTATAGCCACCAGTTGAGTTCAAACCTTCACTGCTAATCATAGCCTTTGCAATAATGCCCTAGCTGATCTTCTTACTGCTAATCTATTTTCCATATAATCTTTTTTGTCAGCTATTGCCAAATTAATCTTCTTAATGCATACCTCTGATTACATCACACCTCTCTTTCAAAGCTTTTTCAACTCTGTGGCCAGCCAAATAGAATCCAATGTCCTCTGCCTGACATTCATACTGGCTATGACTTGGTTCTTTTCTACTTTGTGTATTGCGATGGTCCTTGAAATCCCAGCTGAGCCCTAGCCAGATGCTGTGACAGGCTGCCCCTGTGTTCTTACTCCTTTCTCATGCGTTTTCCCTCCAGTGAAACTGCCTGAATGAAAAAATTTTAATAAAGCGGTGATAAGCCGGGGGTCATAGAGGGAAAAGGCCCAGTGAGAGACAGTTATGGGGTAGAAACAAAATATTCTAGTGGCATCAGGAATGAAAAGTGAGAGGCAAAAGCCAAAGATGACTTTGATGTTCTGTTTCGCTCAGGGAAATGTCTAGGTAGTAAAACCATTAACATATGTAGTAAGAAATATGAAAGTGAGTCAGTTTTGGTAACTCAACATGAGAGTGTGAGAGGTGAGATTTAGAAGACACCAGGCTGGCGATGGACATGCAGAGTCATGCACATGTGTTGGCATCCAGCATTTGGAGGTTGCCAACGGATTTCGGCAGGAAGAAGTCCAAGGATAGAGCTCTGGGGCAAACCAAAGTTAGAGGGAGATAAAAGCAAGGGAGGCCTGAAACAGTTTTTCCCCAGGCAGTAGTTGCTTTTCCTGTGAGTGCTTGGCCCCCTCTCTTAAACAGGCCATTTGACAAGGTATGTTTGTGTTCATGACTTCTCTTTCTTAGAACATTAGCAGCTTGAGAACTGACACAATGTATTCTTGCTTTTTGCACCCCCCTGTCTCCAGGGTAGTGCCTGGCATATAGAAAATGCAGTATAAATGCTTACTGAGTGGCATTGTCTCCAGCTGTAGCTAGGTTTTGTTCTTTCACAAGGATTGCCTTCAAGGCCTGGCATCTGATGTTTCTGATCACAGTTCAGCATTCTAACACATTCTTGATTGCACGGGCCAGGCTGAGTCTGAGTGACTCTGAGGCCCAAAGTTCTTCACTCCATGCATGCATACCGTGCTCTCGGTTTCCTACTTGCTGACCACACCCATTTCCTGCTGTCACCTAAGGCATTGTCCAGGGCTGAGGTAGGACATTAGGGCATGTCAAGAAGGCTGGAACTAGGGCATGGCCTGTCAGTCAAGGACAGCTGTCAATCATGAGGCAGAACAGCATCCAGTGGCCAGGACCTGATGTCTGAAGAAAGAGTGTAAGACACCAGCCATTGGTCTCACTGCTACTGTCCTTTTTCTTTTCCAGTGGCCTATGCTGCATCAGGTCTTTTGTGTGTGTGTGTGTGTGTGTGTGTGTGTGTGTGTGTGTGTGTGTGTACCAGGACTCAAATTTATGATCCTTCGCTTGCCAGGCAGGCACTGTGCTGCTGAACCATATCCCTGGCCCAGGGTGTATTTTCATTTCTACTTTCTCTCTCTCTCTCTCTCTCTCTCTCTCTCTCTCTCTCTCTCTCTTTAAACTTCTACTTTTTCTTTCTTTTATCTTCAATAAGCACAACATTTGCATTAATCAGTTAGTTGTTCAATTCTTTGAACAAGACAAGAGCCTGGAACAAGTAGACACACCAGGGCCCCACAGTGAGGGAATCTATATTTGCTTCTTTGATTCTAGCCACTAAGTCAAGGCTCCTTTATTACATTCAGCATGGTGGACAGAAAGCTTTCCCCTTGATATCGAATTACTTCCAAGCTGTACTTTCTAGAAGAGAAACCCACCAGGCTTACTTAGTGCAGAGCAGATTTAGAAACTGAAACAAAACTCTTTTCTGAATTATTAGATGAATCTTTTGTGTCTTTTGGGTGAATAAGCAGTTGTTTTCTCCTTTCTAACCACACATTTTACAGTATTGGTTCTCGCTAGACCAAGAGTAATAGTATTCACTGGGTACTTGCTGGATACTTGAGCGCTAGAACATCACCCCAGATGCTGCTAATCTGGACCTCTGGCTTGTAATAAGGCCTCTAGACGATCCTGAGGCTGAAGTCTAAAAATCCTTATTGTTGATGAAACTAGTGCTCAGGGCTGAGGTTGGGCCAGGGAATCCAGACCCTGGTTTCTTTTAAAGCTTTGCCCCCTTCTAGCTGGATAACTTCACTGTAATCTCTTAATCACATTGCCCCTTAGGTTTTTCCTTCTAAAAGATGCCATCCTTGCATCAGGTGATCTTAAGTTGTCACATTATTCTATGGATCTGTGAATATCTGTAAAGATAACACTGGCGTATTCTAACCAGGGTACAGCCTCCGTGCAGGTTGGGCACATTAAAAAGGTACGGCTCACTGGTGTCCAGATGCCTGGGTGCCTGTTGTTCCCTCCAAACTTTCTCAGAAACCAGTTCATTTGGCAAGGTGTCCATGGAGAACATAGGCCACGTCTCATCTCCATCAATCAGGGTCCAAGTTCTGAGCTGAGAGGGGTAAAGCAGGTGATCCATGATGCAAGGGTTCTTTTGAGTCAGCCTCTTTATCCTGCACAGAAAGAACTGGGTGCAGTTAATAATGAGGAAAGCGGGTGCACAACAAATTCTCGATCCAGATTGCAACACACAGAAGAATTATGCAACCAGTGGCTTAGCGCTGCCATGTTTTAGCTAGTTGTGAATTCAGTAGAGCAGCCCATTCATCTGAGGACTTTAAACTACAAGGCTGATCTGCAAATGAGTGCTGCTTCTTCCTGAGAAGGAAACCATGTTATTAGCTGCTTTTGTAATCAGCACAGTTCCTGTGGAACACTATTTAGCTTCTATTCATTTAATGCATATTCATGTCAACAATGTAATTCCTCCGTTGGGACAAATATTTGCATAGAAAACAACATTAATTTGTCCATGGCTTTATTGGAGTTGTGTATAAGCTTCCTTCACCTTTTCTCCACTTGGCTGTTCTGAGAAGTGCTCCAAAGTCATCACCAAGATGCATGCTGTTGATGGCTGATTTGATTAGAGGGTTTCCCAACAGCAGGGCTGCTGCCCACCCACAGCGTTTGTGCTCTCCCATTCCCCTTCCTGTGAGTGCTGTGGGTTCGGAGGCAGCACCCGAGACAGGGAAGGTGCCCTGCCTTACGCTGTGCCCAGTGAAGTTCTCCACTGACTTAGGGCCCATCTGGAAACCTCAAGGGTGACAGATGCAACAAATGTATCCATACTCAGAGCTTGCTGTGGTGACTCATACATCTGAACTTGGAGCTGCAGGAGGTGATTCATGGCACATTTTTAAAGAAGGTTATACACATGAGTAAGTGGAACATGTTTGTGCATATTTGATTTTCTATTAGCAGTGTTACCTGAGCAAATATTGAGTTAATAACTCAGCTGGGATTCCCGCTTAAAAGGGGTAACTTGAATTTTTGGTGCTACCACTTTTTTAACCCTCTGAAGCACCTTTGCACTTTCTTGTCCTGGGGCAGACCATCCCAGGTCTGGTCACATCCTCCTTGGCTGTAAGTGAATTCCTCAGTGGACTCATTTGAGAAGCAGTGTAGAGTAGTAGAAAATTCAGACTTTGATTTTCAGAAAGTCTTGGTTTGACTTTAAGTTTGTCACATACCTGGGAGTTTTTAATGAAATTTATGAGACTTGGACTGGGGAGATAGCTCTGCAGTCTAAGTGTCTGCCTGGTAAGTGCAAGGTCCTAAGTTCAGTCCCCAGTATTGCATGCCATGCCGGCCTCGGGTTCCTGGGCGCACTGTGCTGGCCCTGAAATAGGTGTGGTGGTGCATGCCTGTAAGCTCAGTGATGGGGAGGCTGAGACAAGAGGATCACTATGAACCCAAGCTGCATAGAGAGATCCTGTGTCAAAAGAATAAAATAAATTTAAAAATTCATGGGGCTTAATACCTTTTTCTGTTAAACAATGGCGAGATTCACCTGCCTGTTAGGGAGGGTTGAGTGCAGTAATGGATAAGACATACAGCAGTTTCCGGCCACAGTAATTTGTAAAGAGTAGACCAGTCAGAGAGAAGTAGGTCAGAAGCAGACCCACCTTTGTTTCTATTAAAAACTTAACTTTTGGCTCTGTTTTTGGCAAACCTTCCACAGAGACATTCGCAATCCCATCCTATCTGGTTCCAGGTCCAAGCCTTTTGGGTAGAAATCATTTCAGCATAATGCAATTTAAGAAGCATTTCATCTTTTGCCCCCAAAGCGTATATGGTTGAAATGGAATGTGTAGGTCCACCAGACTTTGAACATCTATTATGAACTTGAGGATTGCCTTGGGCTTGTCAGGCATGTAGAAGTGCAGAGAACTGGCATGACGGCCGGATGATGGCTCTGTTTACTTCAGCAGACTGCACCGGGCTGGCTGACTATCGCACCAGGTAGCTTGTGAAAATAAAAGTGGCAAATTGGGTCAAAGAGGGGAGATTTGTGGTGCTTGCTAATACTGCGATAAGTGATGAAATTAAGTTCTTGCCTCTTCCTCGTCACGTGAAGGTGGAACTGAAGAATCCACACTGGAGAAAGGGAAAGTTGGGCCTTGCTGTTTACTGTAGGTTGAAATAGAACAGTTTAAATCATGCTTCTGGGTTGTATGTGATGGCAGCTCCCAGCAAGTCGGCTGAGAGTGACGATTGCATCAGGAGTGTTCAAACTTTGCCTTACGCATTGGGCTTCTGTGAATCCAGACTCCCACTGCTGGCAGACCCAGGGACCGTGTGTCATTGACTGGACATTGAGTTGGTCACCACACGTCTCCTGACTGTGGGAAGGGAGGTGGGGGAAGGCCAAGGTTTGCAATGGTGCTTCCAACTTTTTCTAGGGTTTGTGTGTGTGTGTGTGTGTGTGTGTGTGTGTGTGTGTTTTAGGGAAGGCTCTACAGGGTGTTCAGGGTCTCACTACTAGATTGGACTCATAATGATTCATCTATTTTCAGCCTCCCAAGACCTGGGATTACTGGTGAGCACCACCACACAGTCTCAATTGCTGTCTCAGTGCCCAGCATGGCAGACCCTGGGAATGAGCCCCAGGCCCCTGCACCTGCTTGCAGGTGCTTTAATCTGCTGAGCTATCATCCTTTCTAGTACAATGTAGATGTTCTTTGTTTAAAGTCAAAAGATTTCTGAAACTTGAATTTGTTATCTAGCTATCTAAAAACAAATCTATGACAAAATGTTAATTAAAAAGTCAGCCATGCCTTGAAGTGATTTGGTATTTTATAAAACAAATATTTGTGGTTGTGTGAGAGAGAAAAAGAATGACGTGTTTCTGGCTGAATATCACCTTGAAATCACCTGAAATGTCTGGGCCATGGATTGGGAGCTTTTGGCTCTGGGACACAGAAGTGCCAGAGATAGTAAACAAGAATATAGTGTCCTGGTGGGCCCAAAGGTGGAGCCCGTGGGAAGTCTCCTGCCCATACCTGCTTCTGTGTCAGCCGGCTCGAGGCAGGGAGCTCAGTCAGTGGTCAGTGGTCAGCGCCTCCCTGAGGGTAGAGAGCAGCACGAGGTCTTGCCACCAGAGAAATTTCCAGAACAACCTTGTCCTTGAACAACTAAAGTCACCTACTCAGAAAAGTGGTTATATGCTTGAAATCAGAGGTGCGTCATGCAGACCCTGGCTGGTAGTTCAGACGGAAATTGCCAAAGCAGTTAGGAAATAGAACTGTCCTTGCTGGGGTGAGGTGTGAATGAAAATTTTGCAGAGGAGTTTTTAGTGATGCTTAGAGTAAATGCTAACATTCAAGACTCTAGAAAGCAAGCGGAGAGACTGAAGGTAGGAGCCCAGTCACTGAAGTTTTCGTGACCCTAGGCCTGAGGAGAGCCTGTTTTTCCTTTTCCCCTTTCCATTTATCCAGTTTCTCCCTCGCATCTCCCACGTATCCACCCCACTGGCTTTCTGTATATGCTTTTGTGTGTGTGTGTGGCTTGCTGTGACCTTGAACAGCCCTGCGAGCAGCCTAGCACTGGTGACTTCCACATCAGAGCACACACTGTTGTGTCAGTGTGAGGTTCTCCTGCCTAGCCGGGAGCACAGACCAATGAGGGGTCCTGAGTCCTCTGCACCATGGAGGATGCAGCCTTCCTGGGTTCACTGATCAATTTTAGTTCTCCTGTCCCAGCTGTTCTGGAAACTCACTTTGATTCCCCTGTGAGATACATCCAGGTTTTTCCCTAAATCCGCTGCATTGGGTGCTGCCCAAGCAGCCTTTAGAGCCAGTGTGAGAGTGGTTAGGACCTCAACACTGGAGGGAGCCAGACTGTGTACTGACTGGACATTGGAGGCGGTGGTACTGAGCCTCCTGCTTTTAGCACTCTCAGCGGCCTGCACGGGACCCCTGCTTTCTCTGGGGCCATGTACCCTGCTCACACCTATCTGAAGAGGAATAGGCTTGGGAACCAGGAGGTGGAGGAGAACAGGAGGCATTCTTGGGGCCTTGATGTGCCATTCTGATTAGGTTCTTGGCTGAGATTAGATATCTAAAGCCATCACATTTGCTTCACTTGTTATTTCTATTGAGAACTTGCTCTTCCTAGGAGAGCAGTATAAAGCAAAAAATGGTTGAGGGATTATCTGGGGATTAAACAAATGGTTAAGATTCTCTTTAAGAAGGATAATCTGGACCTGAATGTGTAAGGGTTGCAATTTCCAGTCTTATGCAGGTTGCAAGGGCCAACCTGGTCAAGGAAAGCCTGTGAATGCAAGGCCAGTGATGTGCACATGGGAGGCGACACACCTGTCCTGTCCAGCAGAGCTCTCGAAAGTTAGTCTTTTCTTCATGACTTTCTCTTCGTTTTTGGGCTGGAGTTACTAGGCCAGCAGGAAATCCAAGGTGAGAGGCTTTTTAGGAAACAGTCTTTTCACAGACAAGACAGATTTTTTTAAAATTTAGTGCCAGGGCCAGGGATATAGCTCAGCAGGCATAGTGCCTGCCTGGCAAATGTGAGGTCATGAGTTTGGTTCCCCATAGCAATAAATAAATAAATAAATAAATAAATAAACAAACAAACAAACAATAAATTTCAGCGCCACTTTGCTGGGCTGGCGCTGTGATGTAAGTTATCCTTTTGGATGTTTGTACCTCTCTTTGCCTTTGGGGTTGCCCTCTGTCATTAACAGAATTTGTTATGTTCCATTCTTGCAGCCACTTCCTATGGTCAAGTTGTTCTCAGGGTTTCCACGCCTCTTCTGTCTCAAGTGGAAGATGGGCACGGGTCAGACAGACTTGTGCTCACACCCTGCATTCGCCACCTTCCTGATGTGCAGTTGAGCTCCCCATCTTGCAGAGTTTCTGGTTTCTGAGTTTCTGGTTTTTCTGCACATCACTGAAGATTGGTAGGGATTGGAGGAAACAAGGCCTGAGAAGCACTAAGCACTGGCTTACCAAATAACTAGCTTCAAGTTTATCTTTTTCTTGTTATCCTATATTTTTAAATTTTTATTTATTAGCTACAGGATCTCACTACATGGCTCCGACTCATAGTGATCCTCCTATCTCAGCCTCCCCAGCACTGGGATTACAGGCCTGTGCCACCATGCCCAGTTTCAGTTGCTGGCAAGGTGTGCCTGATGTTCTGGGGCTGCTATAGCATCCAGTACCAATCATCAAACTCAGGACCTTGTGCTTGCCAGGCAGGCGCTTAGACTGAGGAGCTATCTCCCCAGCCCTCTATGTACGTTTGTTATAACGGATGAGCCAGCTCCGATTCACTATTATAAACCAAAGGCCGCATTTTCCATTCTGACTTGCTTGGTCTTGTACTGAGTTTAACAAATGTGCGCCGCTATATATGGTATTCACCATTAACATGCCCTACAGAGAGCAGTTTCACTGCCTTACAGTCTCCCGTGCTCCTTGGCCTTCCGCCTCCTCCCTCCCACTCTGCTCTGAATTTTTGGCAATACTGGCTTTTAAAACATCATCTCCATCAATTTGCTTTTTCCAGAATATCACACAGCTGAAATCACCCACTGGTCTTTTTAGATTGGCTTCTTTCATTTCACAATATATTTTTAGCATTCCTCTGTGTCTTTTCATGGCCCGACACCTCACTTCTTTTTATTGCTGAAAGTATTCTGGTTGTATGAATGCACCACAGTTTAGCTATTTGCCTAGTAAAGGGCTTCTCTGTACTGTTCAAGTTTAGGCATCAACTACGCCATTCATGACTAACGCTGCAGTAAATGCTCACGTGCAGGTTTTCGTGTGGTAGGAAGGGTTTTTGACAGGCAGCTAGAATGAGGGAGCTCAGGTTTTTAAGAGTAATCTCAGCTTCTCTGGTTGCACATTTTTTATCTGATTTGCTCCATCTACCACACACAGGGAGTGTCCCATTCCTTGAGCGTGGGAGGAACAATCTATGCATACATTCTAGAACTCTGGGTTTGGGGGCATCTTAGAGGCCCTGGCACCCAGCAGCTCCCCAAGACTTGGTGAACCCGAGGGCAGCTCTTCACTGTGAGGGTGACCAGCTCCTCAGGGAAAAGGCTGCCCCCGGGAGACTCCAGGCTGCTGCAGGACGCTCTTCACGCTTTGGCCACAGGCGAGCTTCTGGGTGCAGCTTGGGTCTCCAAGAGCACCCATGAAAACAGAGGAGAAAGGTGTTTTATTTGCAGGCCAGAGAAGGGGGATTCAGACCGCATGAGGACCAAAAGGGACGTTCCTGAAAGGCCCGTGCTTCCACCTGCCTGTGAGGTGCCTGGGTGTGGAAGCGGACCTGTCCCAGGGGCTCTGCGGGCTTCATCCCGCCTTTTCTTTCACTCATGGGCTGACACTGGTAAGATTCTTATTCTTTGTGTGTCTCTATTTTCACACAGCCACTTTTTCTCTTCGCACCTCAGATTTAAATTTCATTGCCTTAACCAAAAAGAATCCTGTTAGAAAGAACTCCCCTGGACAGCCGAATCAGTCACGGCAACACATTTTGTTTCAGGCCATTAAGTTCTTTCTTTTATGATTACTTTCCATTCTTTTCAGTAATATTAGTTAACTTTAAATGAAAATAAAAATGGGGCGCAGAGGCCATTTGGGGATGATTTTCTTGGGTGATGTAACTAAAATGCCCCTTTGTTCAGTTGCTAATGTTGGAAACTCAAGGGTAGAACTGAGGGGAGTAAAGGTAAATATAAAACATGGCAGGTGCTTTCATTTTTTATTTTTTTATTTTTTGTGGTACAGGCATCAAACACTCAGGACCTTGCCTGGCAAGCACTTACTCCACTGAGGTGTCTCCCCAACCCTGAGGCAGATACTTTTTTTAATGTTAAGTGAAAGAACCCAGGAGCATGTGCACTAACAAAATGCCCCAAGATGCTTCACGCCGTGTTCATAAACCTTGTGTCTGTAAGTGCCTTTGTGTGGTGGGGAATGCCTCAAGGCACGGAACGGGTTTTAAACATTTACTTCTCACGGTCATGTTGACTTGGGAAAAGCCAGAAGTCACCCATGCCAGACCTGGTGCAGCCAGCAACAGGTTTTTTTTGTGTTTTTTTTTTTTTTTTTTTTTTT
>NW_004524579.1:7221535-7224971 GCF_000260255.1 Octodon degus | reverse complement strand
TTGTTGTTTTTAAATGTCTTTGGTATAGGGTCTGCAGTATCTACAGGGTCTCACTATGTAGATTGGACTTGTAGTGATCCTCCTATTTTCAGCCTCCCAAGTGCTGGGATTACAGGCATGTACTACCACGCCCAGTCTTAATCACTGGCTCAGCACACCCTGGGGTGGGACCATCACGACAGGCTGGGGATTGAACCTCAGCCACTGCGCAGTGCCCAAGCAGGCACTTTCGTCTGCTGAGCTATCTGGCCGGCCGACAGTGTTACGTTTTGCTGAGCCTCCCTGTATGCTGGTTGGCACCTGCATTTACCCCATGCTTTTGATCATGCTTTATGAAGATCCTCATGAAAGAGGCCTTCCAGAACTGCTTCAGGAAGTGGAAAGAATGACAGAAAAAGAGTGTCTGAGCACTGGGTATGGTGGTGCACACCTGTAATCTCAGCACTTGGGAGGCTGAGGTAGGAGGATCACTGTGAGTTTGAGGACAGCCTGGGCTACGTAGTGAACACAAGCCCAGCCGAAATGGCCCAGGGAGGTCCTGTGTCAACAAGAAATAAATAAATAAATAAATAAATAAAAGCAGAGTTCCAACATGCAAAATGCCTGCCTTTTCCCCTGATATCTCCCTGCCTTTACTCTGTGGTTTCATTCTTTTTTTTTTTTTTTTTTTTTGGATGATAGATAACAGATTAGAGAAAGATAGGTTTATTCTGGCTCACATTTTCATATGTAGGATCCAAGGCAGGCAGGGTATGATGGGAGGGTCTGGGGGAGAACAGCTGCTCACATGACGGTGGTCAGGAAACAGAGAAAGAAGTGGGATGGAGTTTCATTCTTACCAGTTTCCAGAGTTCAGTACAGTTTCTCCCTCACTAGTTGCCCCTCCCAGCCCTGTTTGACACTTAGAAACCCCAGTGTAAAGGGATCTAATCAGAGACAGAGTAGCGCACAAGGACAAGGGCTGTGGTGAGCAGAGGGTGGGTGCGGGTGGCACACAGTGGAGCTGGAGAGAGATTCTTGGGCTATGGACAGGTTTCCCGTCAAGGTCGGATGGCCAAGAAAGCCTTGATGGCCACATCCTCTCCTCCTCACCTGAATCAGACTCAGGACGATTTGTGTTTCCAGCGTCAGAGCTTGAGCCAAGGTGGGGATGCCCAACCCGGAAGGTTGGTTGACAAAACTCAGGCACCAAGCTCCTGCTGACATTTTATCTTGAAATATAATGATGCACAGGCCTGAGATCAAGTGGGTACCTTAGATGTGACTGGTAAATATTATGAAAAATAATCACACGAGGGAAATTCTCACCCGTGCCTACTGTGGAAATTGAATCGCATTCTCTGTATTGATAAGAGCAGCATCTACTGTGTAGTAGGATGAGACAGCCCACCAGATGTGTTACTCACCGACCGGCATCCGTCTTGCTGCAGTCAGCATTGCAGAAGACCTCTGTGCAAACGCATACTCAACAGGAGCTATGCGGAAGAAGAGTCTAGGCTGGGAATGAATTTGATGCTATTATTTCTCTGGCATTGGTTTCCTCTTGGTACTATATCTGATTTACAAGCCTCCTCCCTTTGGCACATGGTCATGTGCTGTACAGCCACGTTTTAGTCAATGACAGGCTGTATAGGTGACTGTCATCTCATCAGAGTATAGAATGGAGCTGGGAAGCCCTACGGCCTCGCGATGTAGCTGTCATATGGCTATAGCTTCTCTTGTGTGTTCGCAGTGAGACCAGTATAAACGAGCCTATCGTGCTGCCAGTAAGCACCACTGCAACCATATACAAAATGTACAGGCATAAAACTCGATGGCGACAATAAAAAACTGACTGGCTTATGTATTTATTGTACTCTGCTTTGCATGGTCATTTTAGAGCGCATTCCTTCTACTTATAGAAAAACTTTACTGTCAGACCGGTTGCTAATTTGTGCTAGCGGCAGCCCCACCCACCTTGTATTTGCTGCATCAAGAGACCACAGCAAGTGATAGCCCTGCACCACCTAGGTTTTTTCGTGAATGCACTTATTTGCATCAGACCAGCTATCATGCAGTTTTCACAATGCCTTCTTGTTATTAGGTGACACGTGACTGTATCTATGATAAACTCTAAGGAATTATATGGGGGCAATATACTGTCACCCTAGAAAACGTCCCATGCAGCTTGGCGATGCATAATCATATGGAACAAACTTCATGCGGTCTGCATGCATCCTTTGGTGCGTGTAGGAAGAGTGGCGGGGGGTGAGGGGAGATTTGGTGGCAGGAAAAGTCCCAGCTTGGCAGTATCAGGACTGGGGCATGACGCTACCTGGAACACAAGGTTGTGTTGGGCAAGAAATGGAACTCATCAAGGCTGGACTTAGCAGAAGCCGAAGTTTAGAGCCAATTTTGGTAAGAGGAAGAAGACTCAGTAGAGGCTGAGAGGGGCTGAGCAGAATACGGAGACCAAGTGCTCAGCCGACGGGTTTCCTGTGTGACTGATGGGCTTGCTCAGATGTCCTAGGTCAAGGGCCAAGGCCAAAGAAAGGTATTTTTTTTTCTTTTTATTTCAGTTTTTTATTTTTAGTTTTTAAAAAGAATTTTAAAAAGGTTAAAAAATAGAAACAATACAGAATTTCAGTAAACAAAATGATAGGAATTCAACAATGGTTATTAGTTAAATTGCATAAAATCAGCCATTCAGATTAAGCATGCAAAATTGGTTTAAAAATATTGGTCAATGGGTCAGGGATATAGCTCAACAGCATAAGCACCTATCTGACAAGCACAAGATCCCGAGTTCAATCTCTGGTACCCTCCCAAAAAATATTGGTCAAAAAATTAAAAAGAAGAAGATAATTTTAAGCATTAACTGTTCCTTTCAATAGACCAGTAGAAGTCAGCACTACAATTGTCCAAGCCATCCTGGGTATGTACATATATAATTTTTCTTTTCTTTATTTCTTTCTTTTCTCCTTTCCCTTATCCCAGTTGTTTCTTCCCTCTGAACAGTTTCTTTCCCTTTCACAGTATTTATTGTACCTTTCAGATTCCATCCACTCTTCCAGGTTCTTGTACTAGGGAGATAACACGATACCTACACATGCAGGTTTGATTTATTTTACTAATGAGTATGTTCTCTAGTTGTATCCATTTACCTATAAAAGCCTCGAGTTTGTCTTTCCTTACAGCTCAGCAATACTCCATACTACAAAATTACATCTTTTTTATCCATTCCTCAGTTGACGGGCATTTGGGTTGCTTCCAAGATTTGATATGACAAATTGCTCTGCTATAAACATGAGTGCATATATATATCATTGTGGTATGTTTTCAGTTCTTCTGGAATAATATATAGGAGGGGAATAGCTGGGTTGAATGGGACCTCTAATCCTAGTTTTTTGAGGACTTTCCACAAAAGTTTTACCAGCCTACACTCCCACCAGCAGTG
>NW_004524579.1:7206712-7217895 GCF_000260255.1 Octodon degus | reverse complement strand
TAGGACTGGGTCTCTGATTAACCTCTTGATGATAGCTATTCTTTCTAGGGTGAGACAGAATCTCAGTATTGTTTTAATTTGCATTACTCAAATGACCAGTATGTTGAATATTTTTCATATATTTATTGGCCATTTGTATTTGTTCATCTGGTAAGTATATATTCATATCGGATGCTCATTTTTTGATTGCGTCTTTGAATTTTGGGGGCTTGATTTTTTAAAATTCTCTATATGTTCTAGATAGAAGTCCTTTGTCTGGGGGACAGTTGGCTAAATTTTTTTTTACCAATTCATGGGTTTTGTTGGTGATTTCTTTTGATAAGCAAAGGGTATTTCCTTTTTATTAGGGAAAAACATCTTTGGACATTTCCTCTGACCCTTTAGTCCAGGATTGAGTCATGGAGGCATGACCTCTGAAATCATATCTTGTCTCTAGATCCTTCCTCTGTCTCTGCTTGCTCACTGTCTGAAGTGGGCAGCTTTCCTCTACCATCTCCTTGTACAGAATGTTCTTGCCTTATTCTAAATCCAAAGCAATGGAACTGGGGAAAGCACACCTTTCCTTCTTTAAGTTGTTATTCTCAGGCATTTTGTCATAGCAATGGAAAGGCAAGAAATTTGGTTTAGTAACTGAACATATGTAGGTCATGAAACACATTGTTCATCAGAGAATCTGTCACACTCTAGCTACCATGTGACAAATGTGATACCATGTGTTTAGTCTATGAGATGAATTTTAGAAAATGCATCAAGTCTACTCTCAAAAGCAGCATTACTCATGGCTTTCTCTGAATTCAATAAGTGCCTTTTAGCACTCCTGCCCATACATGTGTGTAATCGTTTTGAGGCTATTCTTTGCAGGATGAAATGTATGAACAGTGTGTAGAAATCCTCCACAGCCCGCTTTGGCTACTGTTTTCCAGAATGGCCTCCCTCTGTGGATCCTGGTCATAGCTGGCTGAAAGAGACACTTGCATGGCACTGGAGGGGCAGAAAGGAAGCAATGGCCATTTTTCTCAGGAGTCCTCCACAGGCCAATATGGTGGTAGACAGGTGTTGCCTAGTGGGTGACAGCCTGTCCTGGTTTCTTCTTCGAGTTCCAGCTCTTCTTTCCCATTTTTAGTCAAGTGCCAGCCTTGAACCTGAAGTGGCCACTTTCCCACTCACCCACACAAGCATCTCTAACGCAGTTCCCCTCAGCACTGAACAGCGCTGATGCTCTGGAATCCACAGCAAGCTCGGATCAGCCCTTCCAGCAGCAGCTCCAGGGCACTGAGCTTTGTCTTTCATGTCCCCTTCCAGAGTTCTCCTGCTCAGCTGCTCCACAACTGTGTCAGCTCTAACGTTTGACCTAAATCTCAGTCCATGAAACTCCTGGAATAAAATTCTTTCCTGAATAGAATCTGACTGATCCACACTGCTGCTCAGATGTGCAGAAAGTCAGGCTTCATTTATTTTCTATAACTGGTATTTTGAGGCCCTCTTTTTACCAGTGGCCATGATGGAGTGGGAGTCTATTAAATTTGTCAAAGGAAACCTGTAAGGAAACTGTCTTTATGGTTGAGAGCAGTCATTTCTAGATCTTGTTAAGCTTTGCATAAGAGTGCCTGCAGCAGAGGCGCTTACCCTTCACCCTGATGGGACCGGCTGCCCAGGCCTGCTGGCTGCAGCTGTGGTGCAGCCTGACTGTCCTGGTTCCTTGCTCTGTTCTTCCCGGAGATGTAACTCTGCCATGTGACATTTTGGATTAATAAACAAGATCTTTCCAAATTTCAAGGCCCTGACATTTGCCTCCATTGATGAGGTAGCTGCCCTGTCTGGCCTTCTCTCTTCACCCCAGCTCTCTGCTGGTCCTCTATGTAGTTTAAGCCATATCTTGGGAAAACTGAGGCTTGAGATAGAGGAGTCTGAGGCAGAATGGCTGTGGGGCTGACAGGCTCCAGGCGCAATGCAGAAGTGGAGAGTGGAAGTGGGGTCTATGAGAAGCCGAATTAGGAGCCCACTCTTCCCTGGTCAGTGTGTTTGGGAGTTCAAGGAGGACACCAGGAAGCCCAGGACTTTAGAGAGAAAACAGTAGACAACTTAGGAAAGCAGAACAACAGTGGACCTTGTAAGTCAATCTTCTGTGTTTAAATTCTGGGTCTGAGGTCAAAGGTATATCCTTTCCCGAGCCTTGCTTTCCCTAGGTGTGTGAGTTTTCTGCTCCTGAGACAAATACCTGCAAAGGCACCTGAAGGGAGGAAAGGCTCATTTTGGCTCATGGCTTCTGTGGTCTCGGCCCATGGTCCTTTGACATCATTGCTTCTCATGTGGCAGAATCAGCCTGGTGGTAGGGTAGGGTGGAAAGCTGCTAATGTCATGGCAGCCAGAAAGCACAGAGAGAGAAAGAACCAGAGAGGAAAGGGCCAGGGATAAGTACAGCTTTCACGGTCACCCCATTCCCTTCAATGAAGCCCCACTTTTTAATTTTCCATCACCCACTGATGGGTTTTCTCTGCCTTACTAAAAAAATCTGCTAAACCATACTGGAGGCGAGCCAGTATGGCACACAGGCCACTGGAGGCTGTTCACTATGTTCCAGCTTCCTCCTCCCTGGTCAAAGTACAATTTCCTACTTCTTTTCCATAATAAACTGTTTCCTTCTTCCTGCCTCCTGCCCAATGACTATCTGCCACATCACACAGACTGCCCCTAAGCCCCACCTCCATCCTTTGTTCCCTGGTGGGTCATTGGAAGCTCCATGTCTTTCCCGTGGTCTTCCCTGTGCCCACCATAAAGGCCTTTTTTTTATCTTTCCTGTCTCTTTACTGCACTGAAAAATCTAACACCCACCAGTAACCGTACCAAATTATGAATCCATTGAAAGATTAATCCAGCTGCTAGAGTTAGTGCCCTCTGGATTGAATTACCTGCCAATAGCTTCACTTCTGAACACATGAGCCTTTGGGAGAGTCTTGCAAGTCCGAGTGTTAAAAGGGAAAACATAATCCCTTCTGCTGGACAGTCATGAACATTCAGCATAGAGCAGAGACTTGCACTGCAGTGACTAAAGCTACACTCTTCACCCATCATGACCAGCCAGGTGTCAGAAGTAAAAGCAGTTAAAACCTGCCATGAATTTTCCAAACCAGAAAGGGCCTGAACACCACACAACGCAATGCTGTCGCCCTTCCTTAAGATAGCAGTGGCTTCACCTTGTCTAAAATCCATGCGTTTGATTTGTTTCTTGTGCTTCTCATTTTCTGGCCTGTTCTGCTATTATACTGGTGATGCATCGCATAATTTCCATGGCACCTCAATAGAAGAAATACATGATTTGCTTTTGTGCCATACAGCTACAAGGGGCGAGGGAGATAGCTCAGTTGCATAAGCGCCTGCCTCGCAAGCACAAGGTCCTGAGTTTGATCCCAGGTAACAACAACAATTAAAAAAAGCAGCTATGCAGGCATGAGGGGGTGGCACAGTCCAGTGGCCTCCCTGCCTGCTTTTGCTTCTAGACAGCATGTCCAGTTTTCACTGTCCTTCCTGTGTCATCACTGGGAATTTAGAAATAATCTATTTAAGTGATAAAACTATAGATAAAGCTCTGAAATAAAATATTAAAACAGTTTTTGAATGGGTAAATTATGAAAAATGTGAATTCTCAAGCAGAGAATCCCTGAACTTAAAACATTGCTGCCATCATTTCTGCTACTGCTGTTTCACTACACTATTTCTAAATAGCTGGTTTGCCCCACAGGACCATGGCCCCTTGGAGGGAAAGGTTAACATTTCTATATCCTGGACTTAGTCTAGTGCCAGGCCCAGCAGACGATTTTCTAAAAAGTGATTTAAAATTTCAAGTTGGAGAAGAGCAAGGTCTACATGAGTTCATTGTGCACGTCAAGCAGGTAAAAGGCTAAGAAAGATCTTAGAAAGACAGGAAGGGTTTGGCTTGAAACAATGGCCGGAGGAATTCTAACGAGACTTTAGGGAGAACTTCCTGATAAGCTGTGAACTTGAAAAGTGAATAATCAAGGACAATAGAAACCTCCTCCCCAGCTCTGCCACTGTCATTTATTTACAGGTGCAGGTCAAGCTGGCTGATCTAACTTGGTTCAACTTGCTCTGACACTAAATAGATTTTCCTCTCTTGCTGCCAATCGTCACTATTATCCTCTCCACTGATGAAAGTGAGCCCTGATCATTTCCTTCAGAAACTTCAAAGCATTTCATAGATGGTTCATTGTCACGGTCTGGTGTGGAGTTCTGTTCAGGTTGGAAAGGAGCAGAGGCCAAGTGCAGGGTTCAAGGTCTCCCAGCCCTTCAGAGACTGGGAAGTGGAGACCCGCCTACACACCAGGGACTGCTGTCCTGCAGAGATCATGAGTTAATAAACCAAAGAGACAGAGAAAACTTGTTTTGTTCTGAGGGAGGGAAGGAGAGATAGAGAGACAAAGAGAGAGATAGAGAAAGAGAGAGAGACAGAGAGAGATGGACAGAGAACCAGAGAGCGACAGAGACACAGAGACAGAGACAGACAGAGAAAGAGACAGACACAAAGAGACAGAGAGACAGAGAGAAAGATAAACATAGAGACACACAGAGAAAGAGAGACAGAGAAAGAGAGATAGAGAGAGACAGAGAAAGAGACAGAGACAGACACACAGAGAGAGAGAGAGAGAGAGAGAGAGAGACAGACAGACAGACAGACAGAGAGCGAGAGAAAGCAACAGCAACTGTGCCTGAGCTTTAGAGGTTCTGTAAACCACAGAGCTGTTGGCTGTACCTTGTGATAACTCTGATATTTCTTCTTAAAAAGAAAACTAATCAGCCTGGCTTTGCCTACCTTCCTTTGTTACTTGGTTGCTAAGCAATAGCTAAATATTAGCTGATCATAAGTGAGTGGAAATTTCTATCCTGTGCATCTGTTTGTAGTAATGAAAAATAATTTAGGGTATTTGTGGAGAAGAAATCTTCTTGTGTCTTTGGCTCTTGAATTGTTTGTACAAATTCTCCTTTCTATCCTAACAAATCCAAAGACTGGAACAGGCAATAAAAAGATGGTTTTATGAGGTTCTAACGTGCTCTTATTCTTGGCTTTTTTTCATTCTTGTCTTCTCCAGAGCTAAATGTCTGACAATACAAAAAGCATGAGATAAACTGTAAGCTTCACTTATTCCATAACTTTGCTAACCCTCAGCTTACTCAGTCACAGGTGGGGTAACAGAGTTTAGCACTAGGATTGTTGTGAGGCCAAAATCCGGTATCAGTAGAAGTGCTTAGCCTAGTGCCTGCCCGTAGGGAGTACCCCGCGAGTACTGGATACTATTATTGCTATCACCACCACTATTGCCATGTGTTAGTCCTTCTATGTATCACAGGATTAATATTCCAAAGGAAATGCATTATTTATTTTCCTACTCCAAAGTCTGCCTACAACACAACAGTTTTGGGTCAGGGTAGAAACTGTTGAGCAATGAAGACCACCCAGTCTGAACATTACTGAGTAGTGTGCCCAGGGGTGCCGCATTCTCATGACCTCAGAAAAGTGGACCAATAAGCCTTGCAACTGACACAGGAAGTTAGAACGGGCAGCTAGAGCTGCAGGTAGATTTATTCTTGTGCCCTGATGTTCTTGCAGTTACACCAAAACAATTTGGAGTATCTTTGTTTCACCTTTAAACCACCTCATTACTTCATGTAGTGGACTTTTTTTTTTTTTAGACATGGTCTTGCTAAATTGCCCAGGCCAACTATGACTTTCCCATTTCATGCCTTAGTCTCCCAAAGATCTGGGGTTACAGGTGTGAACCACTGCATGAGGCTCAGAATGGACTTTGTGTGGACCGTAGCTGGAACCTGCTGGTTATACTTTTATATGACAAATGACCCTGATACACAGCCATCTGCACAAGGTCAAATCGCCTCCTAGAAGTTAGACTATAAAATCTGGTCATCTGTCATTGGATCATTGGGATGTGCCTGATTACAAAAGCTCTTCCACCTCTGTTAGCACGATTAGGCCAGGACTGAGGAGGAAAGATGGAGATTTCATTTCCCTGGAAGTATCTTCTATGTTCTTTATAGTTTCTTTTGCTTACTTTTCTTCTGCTTTTCTCTTACTACCTTGTACTTATGGCCAAGCAACTTGACTTGGTATGGAAGGTGGGGGACAATATACTTTACGTTGTCTGAGTTTTCACTTCATCCCATCCTTTGGCCATGGACTGGAGAGATGGATCCTGAAACTACTTTTTTTCCTGAGTTTCAAATCCCACACTGGCAATAATGTAGAGGACTTTACTGTTCTTTTTTCGGAGGCTTCTGATTACGTAGGAATCTTGTTCCTGTTTATTTTCAAAGGAAACTCCTGGATGGAAGAGCTCATTCCTCAGGAAAGCGTGACTCTTTCTGTGTTTACCAATCTGGTTGCTTTCAAAGAAAACCAAAGAGCGCTTTGTTTTTGTCTTTTTCCTTCTGTATCAACTTTTAACTAAACATTTGAGTGTATTTTTATTTTATTTTTTTGGCAGGGATGGAGATTAAGCTCAGGGCCTCCCTAAACTCAGACGAGTGCTCTACAATGGAGCGGCACCTCCAGCCCAAAGTGCTTCTCTTTAGAACCTTCCTCTCAGATACTCAGAGAGAGGAAATAACAGAGCCAATTAATTCACCGTCAACACTGTTGCGCATCTTTGATCCAGTTTATCTCTCAGACTTCTTGGCAACTGGCGGGTGGCTGTTTAGGGCCTAAGCACGCTGTTCTGTGTAAGCAGGTGTTAGATGAGTTGTGAAGAGGTTTTGTCACAGAGAGCAGAAAGATCCTGGGATTCGAAGTGAGATGAACGGCATCCTGGGCACACATGTGTGCTCTCACGCAGGATTTCTCTTAAATGGCCAAATGGAGGGAGAAAAAACACAGCAGGGACTGTGCAACATTTTATGAAAAAGTTTCTAAAAATGTCTAAATATCCTTACCCATGACCTAGTTACTCAGCTATTTGCCCACAAGAAATGAAAACACATGGCAACCAGAAGTAGGATGCAAATATCAAAATAGCTTTAGTAAAATTAGAAACAGCCCAGGTACTGTTTAAGATGAGAACAGATAAGTGACTTCAATGTAATTATGCAATAAAATTCTACCAACAACAAAACAAACTTACTGTACTGATATACATAATGCTGCAAATCTCAAAAACGTTGTGCTTACTGAAAGAAGCCTGATATCAAGGAGGAAACACTCTCTACCTGAATTTGCATGAAGTTCTGGGAGAGGCAATGCTAAAATTGGAATAAATAAATAAATGAATACCCTGCTGTGGTAGCACATGCCTGGAATCCCATCTACTCTCAATGCTGAGACAAGAGGATTATAAGTAAGTTTGAGACCAGCCTGGGGAATTTAGTGACACTCTATGTCAAAATAATTTTTTAAAGGGTTGGGGATGTAACTAAATGTTACAGCACTTGTCTAGCTTGTGTGAGATCCTGGATACCACCAGTAATGGAAAATGAGAGAAAAACAAACAAAGAAACAAACAATCTCTGGAGGTAGGACTTAAGCAGAAAGAGACATTACTATTTTTTCTGAGGTGATAGTAATGCCACATCTTGAAAAAGGGTTTTCTTTTTTTGTTGTTGTTTGTTCTACAAGTGTGTGTGCTTATGAAAATTTAGCAAGCATACACTTAAACTTGATATATTTCATTGTATGTAATTTTATCCAAGAAGAAAAACCACACAAATGAATGTTGAACTCTAGCTCCATGATATGGACACTGACACTTAGGGACCATTCAATTTGAAATTTATCATGGAAAATAATACAGGTTGGGGCCAGGAGATAGCTCAGCCATCTAAAGTATCTCCTTAGGTAAGCTTAGGCAAAATGCAGGGTCCATAGTTTGATTCCCAGCACCATATGCTGCACCAGCCCCACCCACAATAAGTAAGCAATAGAGCAAGAATAGTAAAAGTGTTAAGCCAGGCACAGTGGTTTGTGCCTGAATTTCCAACTACTTTGGAGGCTTGGAGGTTAAGGCAAGAGAATTATGGAAGGCAAGGAGTTCAAGGCAAACCTGGGCAACATAGAAAGGCTTTCTTTTTTTTAACCCTCCCCCCAAAGGCTTTCTCTCTCTCAAAAAAGTAAAATGTTAATGATGAGTGATATGGGGGGCACACATATTCACTAAAAATACTTACAAATTTACTGTGTGTGAAGTTCAAAAAGATGTTGGGAAAAATGTCAATCGAAGTGAGATGGCCCATGCCATAAATTTCTGTGCCATTCAGTGTAATTTGAGAGCATTTCAGAAGCAATAACAAAATGCCACCCATAAAGCATTGTGCTCTGTAGTTAGGAAATGAGGATAAAGACCCAGATGTGGCTCAGAGAGCTCATAAAATTTCATAAAAGAGACCAAAGCGACACCAAAACGTCATAGCCAGGAACATGTCAATAGCTTTTTTGGAATAGTCTATCTTCCAGTGCTTTGTTTTTAAACATAAGTGATTGATTATGCAAATGACTTTTTGGTATTTTGACTGCTTAACTGTAAAACTTCCCTGTAAACAAATTCACAAGTCAAGAAAAACAATTGTTTTGTCAAATGCTATCTTGGCATGAGTTCTGCCTGAACTGTATCTTGCTCTCTGTTGGTTCTCTAAGCTTGTTGACATAATATTTAACACGTACATCAAGGAAAAAAGGCATTCAGAATACATGGAAAAATCAATAAAAGTCTGAGGAAAAACCAAGGTTAATATTTAACGTCCATGTTGGTTAGAGTTGTCTTTCTTTAACTTTTCCCCACCTTCTTCCTTTGGGACCTCCCACATTCAGTCCACCCTCTACTATAACCTGAAAGTGCTTCTGAAACTTTGCCAAAGAGGGTCCTCTCAGAAATGTTCTGTGGCTCTCAGAGGCAGGAATCTGCTCCTGCAGCCTGCTGTTCCATGCTTCCCTCAGGATGAGCTGCTCCTGCCTCTTCTTCCATACCTTCAGCTCCATCCTCTGCCTCTGCTTTCCTTCCCCTGCACCAACCTCCCCTGTGTGAACTGAGCCTCCAATCTGGTCAACCCTGTTCTGCTCACATGGTCTCCAAGTTTCATTAAAAGTCTGTGTCTTTAAAATCCCTCGCACATATTAGGGGTTGGGAATGATGAAGAGAAATGAATCAAAAAGTAGGAATCTCTCCAACCAGTCATTTTCTGTGTTTGATACCATATCATTTACTACTACTTCCACTGAATTATGAGGACCTAGGATGGAAAGGCTGGTGAGGTAGGAGATTGGGACTGGGCAAATTCTTCATTTGTAGATGAACTATTTATAGGAGCAATAAGAAGATGGTCTTTTCAATTGGCCATTTGCAGGAAGGGACAGTCAATCGAAAGACTCTGCGTTGGTCACTTACATCTGGTAGGAAGCTAAGGGAGTTTTTCCATAGGGTGGTTCATACCAAGTGAGTTTTTGATAGAAAAATGTCCCAATGTCGTGTGTGTGTGTGTGTGTGTGTGTGTGTGTGTGTGTAACCAACCCAGGGATTTCAGATACAAAAGACCCCTTTTCCCTTATCTTGGGTGTGTGTGTGTGTGTGTGTGTTTGTGTGTGTGTGTGGTTGCTGTGATCCTTACCAGTGGTCACTCTTGGCTTGTAGAGAATGTCTTTTTCACCTTCAATAGATGTCTATCATTCAGTAGAGTGCTGAGCAGCAGGGCAAGAGCCTCTCTGAGATGTGGTGTCCAGACACTGGAATATAGCAATGTGAGGAAGAGAAGGAGAGAAGGTCCCTGGGACCCAGGAAGGACCTGAAGAGAGAATTGAAGCCCATAAAGAGAGAGAAGAGAGAGACTTCAACAAAGAAGGAGGTGGCAGGCAATACTTTTTCCCTGAGCCGGACTCACTGCTTGGGAAGGGTGGCTCAAACCCACAGAGGTACAGTGATTACTTTTGATCTCAGAGGCCTCCACAGACAGATGACCCAGTGGAACGGAGCAGCAGACTATGGTGCCTGGTGAGTTATTTGGGCTCAGGTGCCCCACAGGAGAGGGCATCTGGCGGGAAGCCATCTTAGAGAGAGGACAACTCAGCTCAGAACTCAGAACGACTTTGTGTTGGGAATCTAGTCATGCCAAGTTATAGGGCCAGGCTGCTGTGTTCGAATTGATGGAGGCCAGGCAGCCAAATTTCCAGATTTGCCAGATTTCAAGCTGGCAAGAGGCACATGCATTACTTAAGGCTGAATAAATCTGGCTCTAGCTTCACAGCCAAAAAACAGCCTAAATTTCAGTGGAACTAAAGAAGCAAGTTTGCTAAGATTAACCACTACTCCACAGTAAAGCTAAGGTGGCTTGCTGGGATTAATCAACTCAGATGGAGACTCTGTATGCACACTTTATTTACCAGTGACGGTAGAGACACATCTTGAAATAGGTACTTATTTTTCTCTTCTCCTTTCTCTCTTTCTTGTTTTGCTTTAATTTCTTGATTGTTATTGTCATATGAGTAGGAACACAGTTTCTAATTGTGGTCTGTTCTTGTTTTTATTTCTTCCTTCTCTCTGTCCTTCTTATCTTCTTCACCATTTCCCCAAAATTTGCATGATCTTCTTTTGTCCTACAACGTGTCTTCTAATCTCCTCTTCTCCTTCTCCTCCTCCCTCTGTTTCTTCTTGTCTATTTCCTTCCATGGTCTGTTTTAGATTTTTCTCACCTGACAATAAATTTGCCATGGGCATATTTACTGCATCCAATTTTTGTTCATTTTAGATTTTGTTATGTAATTACAAATCTAGGTCATATAATCAAAGGTTGCAAATAAATAGTAACCATAGATTGTCATTTTCTAGGTTGTGTTTGATGCTATTGTTATTGCTGATTGTATCACTTTAGCCAAGGTGAAGTAATTGTTTTCATCTGTGGTTCTTCCTTGTATACCAAGACTGAGATTGCATAAGGATCATAAAAAGTACTATAGGCCAGTGGCAAAGAACAAGATGCCGAAACTTTAATTTCCCAATAAAGTGAAAAGGTAGGATCTTGCAACTGTCTCAAAATTGAAAAACCAGCTACATCTGAGAGACACATCTGACAAGTATTCATTTCCTAAGGGTTCTAAATACTAGCAATAAAGCTACTCATCAATCAAAGAATTACACTAAAAGAGACCCAGTCCTAGCCCAGGTCCGGTGAGTGTG
>NW_004524579.1:7180447-7199847 GCF_000260255.1 Octodon degus | reverse complement strand
AAAAAAAAAAGAATTACACTAAAAGAAAATGTGAATAACATGCAATTCTAGATGTCTAGCTGACCAAAAGCAAACCCAGGGGCAATGTTGGTTGATGCAAAATCCATCCAATGGACTCTCTGAAGCGGAACAGCAGAACTAACAAAGCAGATGAATGAGGCTCTAGAAAAACTCAAATCAAATAATTTCTCAGGTAACTACAGCAATAGTGACCATAGTGAAAGACATAATTAGTGACTGCAGAGTAGACAGGTTGAAAAAATAGAGTAGTGTAGGAAAATGTTAGAAACCATGACTGCCCAACATAGGAAAGAAATGGAATTCATTAAATAGATTCAAACAGATTTCCAGGAAATTAAAAACTCCATCAAAAGTGTATGCAGGAAATTAGCCAATGTGAGGACAGAATCTCAGATATAGAGGACAGGAGAAGCTGCTAGTTGAAGCAAAGAAGAATAATGTAAGATGGATTGGAGTCAAGAAAATACAGGCGATAGCACAGTTGACAGAAAAAACCTGTTAACCAAAGTCATGGCAGTGGTTATTCATAGTACAAGATGCAGACATGATATCCTGTCCGAACACTATTTGTACAAATCTTTCTTCTCATTGAATTAAGAGAAAGTAGCTGTATATCTATCCTATTTTGTACATAAGATACAGAATGGTCCTTCATTTGTGTCACCTTTTGTTGTGTAATTTTGTCAGAGATGGGTATTCCATTGCCATTTAAATATTGTAGGTGCATGAACTCAGCAAAATGAATAACCACTATGAATACAATAATATGCAATGTATTAATTATTAAAACTGCCCTACTGATCAGTCTTGAAACTGTATCATTGCTATTTGTTTCTCGATAAAATGAGTAAAAAATAAAAAACCTAAAAAATGTAAATTTCATAAAAAAAAGTCATGGCAGAAAACTTCCCCCACTAGAATAAAATGATTTTGACATACAGATAAGTGAGGCACATAGAACTACAATTATCCATGATAAAAACTACATCAAGGTAATCATGGCCAAAATTCAAGGAATTCAACCTATGAATGGAGTATTAAAAGCTTCTAAAGAAGAGAAACAAATCACCTATATAAGAAAACCCATCAGAATCAGAGAAGACTTTGCAATACAAGCCCTCAAGTCAAGGAGCTTTTGGAGTGAAGTATTTGAAGCCCTAAAATAAAACAGCCTTTAACCCAGATTGATGTATACTACAAAACTATTTTTTAAAATTAATGGAGAAATAAGGTACTTCCATGACAGATCAATGTACACCTCTGCTTCCTTTTCAGTGTCTTGTCCCAGTCTTTGTCCAGGACTCCAAGAACCTGGAAAGAATCCCCAGGGCGACCCCCCCACCCCACCAGGTCTTACTCATCTTGCTCAAGGTGAAGACACTAAACAGTGCTCTGCGCAAAGTCAGAATCCAGCAAACATTTGTTTATTTGAATGTAGGTTTGCAGAAAAGAATCGGTTCTTAACGTAGTGCACACCAGGCTAAGTGCATTACGGTTCAGCCATAGGTATCATTCCCTTCACAGTGCAGCACTTTAGGAGAACCAAATGTTCGTGATAAAACTTCAGAAAGACATATTGACTCTTACTACCAAAAGAGTGGCACAGGTCGCATTAGACTGTTGTAATCAGGTCTTTATTTCCCAGGCAATCCCGAAGCATCTCACTTTATGTGGGAGAAGAACAGTTAGTGAGAGAATAGTTAATATTGGCCTTTGTCAGTTTTCATAGCTCCTGAACTTGGTAAGTTGCTTAATGTTTTTCGTAGCTTAGGTACTGATTGACCGCATCTTTTACTGTGTGTACAGTGGCATCTTGTGGCCATGGAGCATACAGCATTTACATTTTCTCTAGCTTGCTCGGGTTGTTTTCTGAGTGCTCTGATTAACTGTGCTTCTGTTATTCCGCTTTTTTCTGCATTCCATAATATGTCTTTTTGATCCTTTTACCTTTCACTTGTCTATGCCTTTATATTTATTATGCATTTTTTATAAATAGCATTAGGGGGGCAGGGAGATAGCACAGTAGAATAAGCACTTGCCTGGCAAGCGCAAGGGCCTGAGTTCGATCCTGGGTTCCGCCAAGAACTGACTAAATAAATAAAAATAAATGAATAGCATAAGGCTTCTTTTCCCTCCTGACATTTTCTAGATTCTAAGGGAAGCTTTGCAGTAATTATTCATGTTGATAAGTTTAAGCTGTATTTTGGGGGCTTTCTCTGTCCCATCTGCTTTTTCACTTCTACTGTGCTTTTTCTTTCTTTCTTTTTTTTTTTTTGTGTGTGAGGTGTATGTTAGAATTCCACCCTTGATTCTCTATTGACTTTTACTGGCTTCTCCTGTGTTTAGTATTTAAATAGTTGTTCTTGTTGAGGAAATATAATTAAAAACAAAATCTCTTGCCAGTCTAGAAGACCTTTTCATAAAGGTGAAAGAAAAAATTTTAAAATTAAATAAGCATTAAGCCAGAATGGGATGTACATCGTTGGCAACCTATGAAGAAATTGCTAACACAGGAAATTTTTTCTCCTTTTTGTAGAAACCAAGAAAATATGTGTTTACAAGAAAAGGATAATTTGTCCTTAAGTGAGAGGATTTGCCTGTACCCTTTGTTGACATAATTCCATTATCACCACTAATTGCCTTTAAAGAAACAGTATTTAGTTTAGTGCATGGTGAAAGATATGGGTCCAATTTTAATTTTTTAAAGCCATTTATTTGTTACAGGGTCTTCCTATGCAGCTCAGACTCCTAGTGATCCTCTTGTCTCAGCCTCCCCAGCCCTGGGATTATAGGTGCGCTCCAACACGGCCATTTTCAGTAGCCAACTCGGTGCTGGGCCAGCGTGGCATGCAGTACTGGAGATTGAACCTGGCTCCTTACACTTGCTAGGCAGGTGCTTAGACCACACAGTTATCTTCCCAGCCTGGGTCCAATTTTAGTCTTCAACATATACAAAGCCAGTTTTTCCAGAACCATTTATTAGAGGTTTTCTTCCAGGGAATGTGTTTGGCATCCGCACTTTTGTCAAAGATAAGGTGGCTGAGCATATCTAGGGTTGTTTCTGTATCTTCTAATCTGTTCCATTGATCTTTGGGTCTGTTCCCCCCCCCCCCCGAGTACTCTGCTGTTTTTATCACAGTAGCTTTATAGTACAATTTCAAGTCAGGAATTATGATAACCCCTGCTTTGCCTTTGTTGCCCAGAATTGCCTTTCCTGTTTTAGGTCTCTTCTGGTTCCAAATCAATTTTAGGATTGTTTTCTTTAATTACGCCTATAATCCTAGCACTTGGGAGGGTGAAAAACAGGAAGATCACTACAAGTCCAATCTGTATAGTAAGAACCTGTACTAAATATATAATAATAATAATAATAATAATAATAATAATAATAATAAACAATTGCTGGAGAGGCTGTGGCAAAAAGGGAACCTTTCTCCACTACTGGTGGGAGTATAGACTAGTACAATCACTGTGGAAATCAGTAGGGGGGTTCCTGAAAAACTAGGATTGGAGGTCCTACTTGAACCAGCTCTTCTCCTCCCATCTCCCCAAAAGAATTAAAATCATTGTACTTTAGTGATCTATGTGCAACAATGTTTATAGCAGCACAATTTGTAACAGTCTGATCTTGGAAACACCCAAATGCCCACCCACCAATAGATAAAAAAGATGTGGTCTTTTTATACAATGGAGTTCTACTCTGCCATAAGGAAGGATAAACTTAAGGCTATCAGAGGTAAATGGATGCAACTTGAGACCACACTTGTAGGGGAACTAAATCAGCCCACATGTGTAAACATCATTGTCTCCCTAGTGTGAGATGCTGAAGAGTAAAGAAGATCCAAAGTGTACAATGGATAGTGTAAAATGGAAATAAACTGTTCAAAAGGAAAGAGAAACTGGGATGGGGGAAAAGGAAAAAAGGGAAAAGTGAATAATATATATGTATACAATGATAGTTATTATATATAGTTATACTAATTTCTCTTAGTTTATTAAACAAATGTTTGTGCTAATATTGTTTGGACAATTAAATGCCTATATCTTGAACTCTTAACTAAAGATAACATAGGTAATGTATTAACTATTGTTATTCTATTGTCTTATTTTGAAATTTTGTGTTTTTTGCCCTTTATCATTTGTCTTAAAAATAGTAAAAGAACCCAGCTTCTTTGGTCTCTGTGTTGGGTAGCTAGCGTGGGGCTCCATGCCCTTGTAGAGAGGTAAGGGTGCTATCTGCTTTAGTGTTGGCTTTTAAAAAGGGCGTCCAGATCCTTCAAAGAATCCTGCTTATAAAGCTGGTAAAAGGCTTGTTCAGTTTTTGAGGCAGGCTCTTGCTTTGCACTGCCGGCTGGCCTTGAACTTGCTTCCGTACTCCTGCCTCAGCCTCCCGAGTGCTGGGATTACATGTATGTACTGCAAAGCGTGGCTTGTTCAGTTTTTTAAAAAATTATCTCTGCAATGTTTTCTCTTTTAGACTGGTGATCACTATGCGCTCATTACTGCGTTAGATTGGAAACGGAAAGCCTAATTTAAGACTGAGTCTCAGGCAGTCACAGCAGCTAGGCTTCAGCCAGTGGCAGGCCGCCCCAGATCAGCTGGGGTGCACTTCAGGCAAATGCTGAGGTAACCAAGGTCTGTTCTCGCAGTTCGCTTTCATTTTGCCTTTAAATCTGCTTGCCTGCAGAATTCTGCAAATCTCTTCTGGTTCCGTAACAGCCCAATATCTTGAGTTATTGTTCAACTAAATGGTTCCACTTATGTATAGCTTTGCTGCAAACCAAATAATCCTAAATTTTGACCACCTCTGTGAGTCTCTCCCCTGCATATGTGAGAGGAGCAAGTCCAGGCTTTCTCACATTAATCTGTATTGTCCCTGAGCCCCAGCGGAGTGTGGCACCACCGGTGAGCTATGGTGACAAGCAACCGCAACAGCCTCCTGCACACGAGATTTCATTTCTGTGGCTTGGATGTGTGAGCTTTCTTTGGCCAAATGCATAAGGCTCCTCTGGAGGTACTTTCTGAACAGAGATTTTGGGACCCTTGGGAACCAGACTGCCAGGTGTGGCTGACACAAACACCAGGTATCCAGTGTACTGAAAGATTCAGGTCAATCGCTTGGACAGATGGTCCCTAATTTTCAACAGCACCATGGTGTAAAAGCGTGAGTTCTCAACAGGAGAACTCACAGGAAACGGAGAGGATGTGCTAGGCTGGAAGCACCTACGGCATCTTTGACTTAGGATATTTTCATTAATGACTAACACAGATATAACTCCACCCTAAACTGAGGAGAATCTGTACTTTTTTTCATTACTACTGGATATGCAATAACAAGTATTCATTGTAAATATGAAATTCATACTTAACCAGGCCATCTTATATTCCACCTTACCTCGGAAGACAGACAGTGCTCTTCCAAAGCAGCTGGCAGTATGCAGATTAATTAACACAAGTGAAAAACCCCACCAAAACCCCTTGCCTTTAGGGCGCACTGTTCCCTAACAATCTAGCTGTACTCCTCGTAAAACGCAACCGGCCAACAGTAAGACAAAGCAGATGGCACTGCTCCGGTAAGACAAGAAGACGGAATTGCTTTTATTTAAATGTCAAATACATCCTGCTGAAGAACAAATGTAAACACTAATGCAAGTCAACTTTTCAGAAACAAAATCACTTAGAACACGTGAGAAACAGGTCAGGGTCTTTAGGTGGAACTGCGTTTTATTTGTTCTAAGAACACAGGTCGCATTTACACTCTCACTCTGTAGGGAGATATTCCTGTTGCACATGGGCAAAATATGTAAGACTAGAAAAAAAAAAACACAAAAAAAAAAGAAAAACAAAAAAAAGAAAAATCACTAAGCAGAGTATAAATGACTCAAAAAAAACAAAAAAAAAACAACCCAAAAAAAAAAAAACAAAAAAAAGAAAAATCACTAAGCAGAGTATAAATGACTCCAGACCATGGAAGAGGCAACTCTCACCTCAAGCAGTGCTTTTGATGTCTTAACACATAGGTCCTGACATTTACAGTTAGTGAACCGTGCTGTACACATTCTTTTATAACACAATTCAAGTAAACGATACTTTTAAAAAGTCTACTAAAAGTATAACCCAAGTTTCCATTTCTTAGCAAGTATCTTAAAATTTAAGAAATTAAACAGTATTTAAAAATTATGAAAATCATTCTGTGGTTTATAAATATTCCTATTCATTACTGATATATATATATATATATATATATATATTTAAAAGTTATTGTTACTAGGAGTAATAAAATGTAACCTCATTTAGGAGCCAAACAACCTACGTGACTTTTCATATTTTATTTTCAATTATTTTGGTGTTTTTTGTTTTTTTTTTTTTTTTTTGAGACAGGGTCTTACTCTGCAGTTCAGACTGGCCTTGAACTCACTATATGTAACCCTGGCTGGCTTTGAACTCTTGGTGATCCTCCTGCCTCAGCTTCCCAAGTGCTGGGATTACAGCCATATGTCACCATACTTGGCCATACAACTTTTTAAAAAAAACAAGGCAGGGGCATGGTACAAACTCAGGTCAAATATTTAAGGTTCTTACGATATTTACTATTTGTGTAATAAGTTACAATCAGCTAGTCAAAGGCTTTGAGACGGCAAAATAAGACTGTAATTTGAAACTTATAATTGTAGAAAAATAGTGTTTTGGTATTTTTGGCAATTGGCTTATAAACTTCAGTTTAATTCCACCAATATATTTTTCTTTGGCAGCTCTGCAAGTCACTGAGGACATAAGGCAATGACATGGGCACTGTGCCCGCCACAGGGAAGGTGGCGGCAAACTCAGCTGCTCTAAGCTGCAGCTATTAAGGACATCCTGAGATGTTTATTCTTCTGTAGGAAATTATTATTGTAAGTAAAATTATATTTACAAATTTTGTCCCAGATTATCCAGTTGAAGTATTCAAAATTTTCATGACTACTGAGACAAGAAAATACAATGACATGTTTAAGAGCATGACACTAAGTACACATGTGTCACATGCACAGAAACATGTTTCTATTCCAGCATTTCAAGTTTATCAGCTTCACACAAATTAAAAGGAAAACCAACAACAAAACTGGGACCCCAGACTGTAGGTAGATATTTGGATAAAGGAGCTGTTGACAGAATACAGAACATCAATATGAAATATTAACACAATTCACAGAGACCCAATTGTGTTCCTGAACTTCTCACCTGGACGGTAGTGTGTTGACTTGGTAAATTCTCAGAAGACGGATTTATCCTGTCTGTTTTGTGAACAGTCTGCACAACTTACTAAAAAGCACTAACCAGCATCATCACTATGCCCACAGTGATTCAGGAAGCATTTCTGGGATATGACCCTGGAAGCAGAGATAGTGGAGGCCTTGGAGTCTCAGTGACTGAGAAAAACACTGGAGCTGAATGCATATGACCTCTGCATGTCTGGGAGGCTCGTGAAGAGCTGGGAGGATGGAAAACGTGCCGCAGTCACTGCTAGTGAGACTCTGGGTGTGTCTGTGGCTGGCTGCTGCTTAGGCATATGAATGCTGCACGGTGCTGTGCTTGGTGACTCTGGTGGAGGATGTGGTCATGGTAGACTGGGAATGGCCTGATCCCTCCAAAGCAGAATTTGGCAGAGTGCCAGGGACCCCAGCCCCAGAAACCGTGGCCTTCCCCGAGGCTTCGGAGGCAATATGGAACCTGGATTCCAGAGTAGAGGCAGGGGCCAGCACTCTTTCCGTCACGGTTACATTCTGTCCTACGGCCACATTGGGCACGGCCAGCATGGGCTGCCCGCTGGAGCCAGGGGCCAGGACACTTTCTCTTTCCCTCACCATAACGTACTGTGCCTCTTGCAGATGCTGGGCACCTTGCAGAGGATGAGGGATGCCCCCATTAGGCTGGATTACTCTTTCAGTGACCACAACATTACCCTCCCCCACATAGTGCTGATCTACCAAGGTGGAAGCCGGTGCATACACTCTCTCTGTCACGATAAGGCTCTGGGGCTGTCTGGGACCCAGGATCACAGTGGTTGGGGGCCCAGCAGAGCCTGTGGTATACGTTTCTGTCATGATGACATTACCGGAAGCCAGAGGGTCAGGAGGTGACGCTGCCTTTTGAGCCTGCCTGGAAGACACTGATCTCTCGGTGACCACTTCCTCAGTGACCTGCTCTGTGCTGGCTTCATGTAAAGGTTTGGGAGCTGGGAAGTGGCTGCCAGTGGAGTAGGCGTTCTCGGCACTAACTGTGGTTTGCTCATAGAGTGAGCGTGCGGCTGTGCTCAAGTTTGTTTCTTTCACAGGTTTTTGCCTCTGCTCAATTTCCACATCCACATCTATTTTTTGACCCAAGCAAACCTCAGCTAGTGTCTTGAATTTAAGTCCCAAGTCATCCAAGAAGTGGTCGTCCAACTCTCCTTCAATAAAACTGCAACAGCCCACGGACCCATGAAGAGATTCTGCTTCTTCCTGGGAGTAAACCAGGAGGCAGTCTTTGGCCATGTGAATGTCATCTTCCTCGGTGTAGGAGGCCGCCTTCTAAAGTGGAGGCAAAAAGAGGCAAACAATTAACAACACAAATTCACTTAGAAACAGGACTCAGTATTTAAAATGCAAAACCTGAGCCCAGGTACAAGAAAACTGAGAAATACAAATAGAAACATTGCACATCATGGCTGTGTTCTAAAGAAACACATTAATATGATAAAGAAACAAAGGCAGAGAAGACAGTTTCTGATTAAAGGAGATGTGCTTGTCAAGACATCTACGTAGAATGCAGGATTGAGGATTGAATCTTGGGCAGGAAAAGCAACTGCTATGGAAGACATTTTTGCAGTAATGGGAGAAAGCAAAATATAGATTGGGTCACTTTTAAGTTTCTGACTTTGTTAACTACTACATTAATGCAGGAGTGTGTGAGTGTATGTGTGTGTGTCAGAGAGACAGAGAGAGCGCGCGAGCGAGCGCAAGCAAACAGCGTATGTGAAAAAAATGATAATAACTGGGTAAAATCTCGGTAAAGACTACACAAAAGTTTAACTGTCTACTAGCAAATTTTCCAACCACACTGAAATTTTTCCAAACCGAAAGTTATCACACGTGCCAGACTGAGTTGAGCAGCTTTAGAGTAGAAAATGAAACAGATCGAAACAATAGCAACAGGGACCAGACCTGAGCTCGGCTGTGAGACTGCGGAGGGAGAGACAACAGCTTTCATGGCAACAGCATGAGGCTGGCTCAGCCAAGGGACCTCAGGAAAGAAGAGGGGTGGAGAGGAGCCACACACTCCAGTAATTTGCAAACTCAGAAGAAAGCGGCAGCAATGAACCCTTTTGCTCTTGTCAGGGGCTCTGGAGATTCCTGACACTCCCACCGTCTCTGGGGACACAGGGTACCTACCTTCAAGGCAGGCAACCAGTGTTGGATTTTTTTCTTCTTCTTCTGATTACTATGCCTCTAAGATCTGTAATTCATTTCTGATGTTGATACTTTGTGTCTACTTCTTTTGCAGCCTAACAGGCTGGTTAAGAGGTTTATTGATTTTATTAATCTCTTTAAATAGCTTTTGGTTTCATTGCTTCCACCTTTTGTTTAACGTTTAATAACTTGATTTTTTTTTTTTTTTTTTTTTTTTTTGTGGTACTCAGGATTGAATTTGGGACCTTGTGCTTGCAGGCAGAAAGGTGCATATGCCACTGAGCTATATCCCTGGACATTGTTTAATGTTTAATAACTTAGGTGGACACTCAGGTTATTGATTTGTGGCCTATCAAATATTACTATTTTTCTTTTTTTTATTTTATACAAATTTTATTCTTCTTTAAAAATGAACCACCTATAGTGATTTAAAAGTTTAAAGGGGTAAATATTGTGTATAGATGTCAAACACTACAAACTGAAATAATTTCTTCTCGTTGGTTGGTGAAAAACAGAAAAAGCCTTAGTACTCATATATTTAACATTTGAGATTTTTACCTAAGTAAGGAGTTCCGAGTCCATGACATGGCAGTGTAGGGTTTTTCTGAGGTACAATCTGAACACATACCCAGGGATCATAACTATCCCCTCAACTAGTTTATGAGCCTGACCAGCCACTGCTTCTGTAATTATGATTTTTTAAGCATTTCATCTCAGGAATCCAGTGCAACAGTAGTAGAAGCGCTCCACAAACTTAGCGCACACCTATGAATGTCAAAAATTTATTTTACACAGAAATTATGTAAGGAGTTTCAAAAGATCTTCATTCTGTTTTTAAAAAATACTATTATCCCCCTCGTAAGGACATAAAAGATGCCAGAAAATTTATAATTTCTAAAATGTTGGTGTAAGATATATTCTGAATATAATCAAAGGGTTTAGGAAGGAAACTAAACACAACGTGGGTTTGAAGAAAAGTTCATGATCGAGGGTTCTGGTAAGAGTGTTCTCCGGCAACAGTCCTACCCTCTGTGCACTATCTTACAGATTCTCTATTAGAGCAATAGAAAAGGATGTTGGAGAAATTTAAGCCGCAGCCAAGAAGACATTTCCTGTATTTGCTTCATACTTCTTTAGAATGTCTCAAATTTCTTTTCTGCTTGAAAATAGGAGAATTCAGGAAACACAAATCTGTGAAAGGGTCTCCTCAGTTTCGAAATGAGCATCGGCTCCTTATAGTGCACACTGCCTGTGCACCGGCGCTTGGGGAGACTCATGGGTGTGCTTTCCTTACTCCTTTTTGGAGATGGAGAAAGTCTCCTGATTTTTACTTGAGGAAACAAGAGAACATTGGTGCTATCCTTTAGGCTACAATTCTGTGATGAAGGTGATGGGTGAGTCTTAGATGTTGTACTAGTAGGAGTTTTTGTTGGCGCTGACTCCTCCGTCTCCTGTTCTGTGCCTTTTTGTTCTCTTTTAGAGCGTGGCCTGGTGACAGGCCTCTCTGATGTGCTTGCGCGACCTGGACTGTGTTTGCACCTGGGCACGTAGACATCCTCAGAATCGTCTCCAGAACTGCTGGATTCACAGGTGCTCACTTCAGATTACTGTTGTTTTCTTCTTTATTACAATCAGTGTTTGTTTTTTGTCGGAAAGGACTGAGATGAATGCCCTCTTCCAAATTAAAGTTGTAAGCATCAGTGGAACTGCCAGATTCACCCAAGTTTTGAGAGCAAACAGTTGTTTGATTGTCACTTTTGTTCCGTTTATACTTTGATGTATACTTAGATCTTATTCTCCTAGTTTTTTCACCTTTTTTCTTGGTCGTACATCTTTATGCTTGCTTTTTTTTCTCAGATTTAGATTCTAAAATGATCCCTTTCATTCTGGTACATTTTCCTGGTTGAATCAGCCTTGGTGATTAATTTTGTCTTTGTTCCACTGACAAATATTTTTTTCTTCATTTTTTGGTATGTGCATCTTTACTACTGGGTCTACATAGCTGATTCTTTCCAATTCAAAAGGCTTCCCTTCCAAATGACTGGTCTCAAAATCATCCAAGGTATCAGACTGCCTCAGAGCATTAAACTGCTCCTTTATGTGGCGACGGAGTGATACAGGCCTTGGTAAGACATCAGCAGCAGGCTTAGCTTCACCTGAATCAAAATCAGAGCCTACTGTGTCTTGAGGAGTGGGAAGCATTTGCTCTTCTATTTAGAATGATCCTCCATGTCCAGGAAGGTCATTTTCTTGAAAAGGATCTTGCAGTAAATCCTTTGCAAATAAGTCCTTGAGGTTGTCACCATTATTGGAGTCATTCCTGAGAGATATATTTCCTGGTTCTGAGCAGTATCTTCCATTTGTTGTGAAGTCATTTTTTCAGTGCATAGAGCTGACATGTAAGGTAGTAACATTCTTTTCTTAGCTGTAGGATGATAACCTGGGCTTCTCTTACTTGGATTTTTCATTTTTCAAAGCTAAAACTAACATTCTGTTGTTATCCTGGTAATTTTTCAGCAGTGTACCAGTGCTGGTGATGACTTGGCATGGTGCAGGGATAAAGGACCTGCGCTTGCCAGCCTCTGCCAAGTTTTTATTCCTTTTCTCTTTCATTCGCTTCTTTAAGTTTTCAAGACTATCCTGAAAGAACTTTTTCTGGCATCTTTCCTTGGCCATCTTCTGCCTGTGATACTTTTGGTTCTGCAGCTTTAAAATCTTATTACTATCTGGGCACTGTGCTGTGCACCTGTAATCCCAGCTATTCAGGAGGCTGAGGCAGGGCGGTCATGAGTACGCGGTCAGCCTGGGCAACACAGCAAACCCCATCTTGGGCCGGGACTTCTGCAGCCGTCGCCCTTTTCTTCACATTCCAAGGCTGCGCGAAGCCGTCCACCAGGCGCAAGCTCCGCATTCCAGTGTTGCCCGCTACTCAAATATTATTTTTTTTGTAATTTTTTTCTCCAAAATATTACTTTAGCAGTGTCTCACAAATTTTGATAAAATACGGTTCAATTTTTCAGTCAGTTCAAACTGTTTACTAATTGTTCTTCTTATTTTTTCTTTTACTCCTGGGTTATTTAGAATGTGAAACAGCAGTTATTTGATTTTACGTATCACTCTATTACTGATTTTAGGTTTAATTTCTTATTGTTAGATTATGCTGCACAACTGAAATCTTGCTAAATTTTAAAAACAAGAATGTATATTCTGCTTTTATGGCTATCAAATGTTGTATTAATGCCAAGTGGATCCAGCTGAGAGTTATACATTTTCTACATCCCTGCTGGTTTCCTGCTTTTCTTTGAATTACCGACAGAGGAGGTTGAGATTTCCAACTGTGGTAACGGACTTGTCTGTTTCTCTTTTAGTTCTATCATTTTTGCTTGAACATTTTAAATTTCCATTGTTGGGAACTGACATTTAGAAGTGCTAGGTCTCCACAGGAACTGATCCAGCTTCCGTTACAACCTAAACACCCTTGATTGTTCCTGCCAGTGAAACGCGTTCTGAATTCTGTTGTCTTGAAGAGGCATTTGTTCTTCAGGCCTGCTGTTAACTGCTAATTCCAGGTAAATGCTTCTGGATTGCATCTGATCATTTTTCCTGTAACTTTCCTCATCATTTTTCATAAACTCCCCTAATAGGGGTCCTGCATACTGAACGAATGCCACGCTGTTTATTATCATCAATGCATGCAAAATTTAAATGGATTTGTGATTTTTAGACCATCTGTGCTCTGCCCCTTCCTCCTGGGTTTGTACTTTCAACCCAGGGTTTGCACCCTCACGTGACTTTCTCTGACCAATGGTGTGCGACTGTAAAACATGGCAGAGGCGTCACATGCCATGGCCTAGGCCTGCGGCTGCTCTTTTCCCAGAGCCACACGGACACCTAATGGGTCTTGGGTCTCACCACCCACACTTTACCAAGAAAATAAAAAATTCCCAAAGTCCTACATTGGTTGCCCTAATACCGCCACAATCCCATATGAACACCCTCCTTCCCCACATAAAACCAAGCCTTACATCAGTGAAATAATTTCTTAAGAACTCCTCGCTGACCGCGCCAGCTGCAGCAGCGGCTCGGGCTCCGGCCACCTCTCTGGACGCCCCCAGCGCTCTCATGGACCGCGCAGTCTCGGCTCCGAGCGCAGCTCCCATCGTCCTGGAGCCCTGGGTGGCCCCGCCGGCGAGGAGGCTTCTGTGTTCCTCCCATCTGCTGTCCATCTCATTCAAGTCGTGCTGCACTCTGGAAAAGGAGGCAGAGCTGCTTCCTTTCGCGGTGGCTTCCTTGGTCACTGCGCCCCCCACTCCGTTCCTCACTGCTAAGTTCTCCCCGTGATCCACCGCCAGGAGCGACGGCACCACCTGTGTGCAAACGCAGAGGACAGCAGGGTCAGCATGGGGGCCAGCACAGCTGTGAGCAGGATCAGAGCTAAGCTGGCATAAGACGGGAGAGGCTTTGCCCCAGGGTGACCCAGCAGATATATTGGGTTGAACAACTTCCATGTGAGTCTTGCAAAGGTCTTCATTCTGCCTGCTTTCATAGCTAAGTACAAATCAGAAATGAAAACCAAGCTTGCTCTATAGTCTCAGCTCATTTACTCCCGTGGGGCCAATAGCATTTTAACCTTGCTCTGGGGTTTCATGCCTTCTGCTATGGTTAAAGAATCCTCAATTTTGTTTTTAGCTGGACACACAGTCATTCGGAATAAGGACGGTAGGCAGGTGTGATAGTGCACAGCCATAAGCCTAGTACTCTAGGCAGCTGAGGTAGGAGAGCTATAATGTGAAGCTCAGTCTGCACAATTTATCGAGGTCTCAAAAAGCAAAGGCAGGAGAGACTAGGAATATATTCAGTGCAATGGCCCTGGGCTCAAGCCCCAGTGAATCAAGCAGAAATGGTGTATGCAACTCGGGAGAAATGTGTCTACCTCTACAGCAGTGTCTACCTTCATTCTCTCCTCATTCTATAGTTTGAATGTGAAGGCAGTGAAGTGTCTAGAATATTAGGATAGCGCAGGACTGAACATCATCAGAGGAGGAGCAAGGAGAGGAAGAGCCCGGGGTCGGAGGGGCCACATATACTGTTGCTTTGAGTCTCTGACACTTAATGCTCAATCATGTGCTATTAGGGGTGGCACACATGGGTAATGAAGGTGGGAGATCCAGCGTGAAGATTAGCAAAGTGACAGGAGAGACTCACAACATTAAATAGGTGAGGGGATCTCACAGTTTTTTGTCATGGGGTTGGAGGTTTATTTCTGTCATCTGTATGTATGGAAGGCAACAGAAACAGAGGACTTTCTGGTTGTGAAAACTTTGCCATTTGATATTGGGAAGAAAATTTCTATCCTGGATTGCTATGCAGCTTTGTGTGTGTGGTAGTGAGGCTAGATTGTGTCACCCTGAATGGCTTGGAGACCCCAAGGGGAGCGGAGAGCACACTTATGGGCATGACTGGGTGCGCCAGGGAAGTGTGACCTTGGCACTGCAACCGGTCTCTCGCTCCTCCCTCTCTGCACTGTCCCCTTCCTCTGCTTCCTGGCCAGAATACATTAAGCAGCTTGCTTCACTGTCCCCTTAGCCATGATGTTCTTGCCTTGTGTTTACCAGATCACAGACTAAATACCTTGAGACCACAAGTGAAATTAAATGTTTCCTTCTTGGTAAGTATATATATACATATTTTTTTTTTTTTCAGAACCAGGGATTGAACTCAGGCCCTTGCGCTTGCCAGGCAAGTGCTTATTCTACTGAGCCATCTCCCCAGCTTCCTTCTTGGAATGACGCACATCAGGTATTATTTGCCAGCTACGGGGAAGCTAATACTTTGTCTCTGACCCTTGCTCTACATTCTGAGTCTCTCCCAACCATGGTTATATTTTCATTAACACATCACATATCATAATGTAGTAAAACCACCTTATCTCTGTCTTGGAAACCAACATAAAATACACTGCTGTTAGAAGCCTCTGCCTCACAAAGGCGTGTGCGTAAAATGCGTAATGACTACTGTTGGGAGAACAACTGGCTTTTGCTCTGCTCTCACAACACGGTGACCAATGAGGACTTCCATGACCTCACAGCATTTCTTGTGAGGATTTCTCCCTAGCAGGAGGTGAGCAGTCCATTCTTCAGCACACTCCAGTTAGGACCCTCTACGTCCGCTTAATATTGGCACTATCTGGAGATGGTGTCAGGTCTCAGATGGAGAGGGCTGTGTCCCCCTGACCACCTTTCAGATGTGAAGAAACTATCACTTCCAAGGTTCCAAGGACTGTGGGAGTCGCCCAGAAGGAAATGGGAATGCGCAGCACATATATATCTCCCAGTATTACTGTATGATTATTGTATGATTTGCTCATGACCAAAGATATTAGAAACCTAAGCCCCCTGTAAGATTAGAAAAGGTAAGATGCCAAGTTGCATGGTTTTCCAACAAACTGACCTTGTCTTCAGGGGGTGCCCCTTCATTGTTCCAAGGGTGCAGCATCTCTATAGTGCCAGGTATGGGGGTAAAGCCCTTGGTGCCCTCTCCGCAGTGACAAAGCAGCAGCAAAAGTGGCACCACTACACAGAAGCAGAAGACAGCGCAAAGAAGGTTACGCCTGACACATTGCTAGTGAGCTGTACAACTGGAATTTGCACATCCCTTGATTCAGTGTTTTCCTTTACCCTCATCCAACCTCTCCAAGTTTGCTTTGGATGAGTGACACCATCCAAAGTCAATGAGAACTTCTGTGACATCACAAGCCTTTCTTATGAGGATTTCTCCCCAGCAGCAAGTGAGCAGTTGATTCTATAGCACACTCCAGTTAGGACCTGCCCCTTGACTGACAGGTGTAAAAAGCCTTGTTCCTCACAAACAGACTGTCTATGGCACTAAAAATAGTAAAAATGCATGAGGTGAAAGGAAGTTAGCAAAACCAATGCAAAGACTAAATTTTTAAAAACTATTTCCCTAAAGTGATTTTTTTTGGGGGTAAATTCACTAACCAACAAGAAATAATTACAAAGATCAAAAGCTCTTAAGAGAGAAAAAATCAACATATTTCAATATTCTAGAACACCGGAATTGTTAAAATACATTAGAGTGAAATTTTGCACAAGGCACACTTCTCTGAGGTCTCTATTAACTTTTTCCACATGATTTTGCACAGTCACTGTAGCTTCTGTGATTAATCTAGAGTCTGAGGTCAGCCAGTAGTGACTCAACAATTTCAACATATTCAATAAACACTGATCAAATTGTCTGTCATGTGGCAAGAGTCACTCTAGGCTCCAGGGAATCTGAGATAAAAGGTAGCACAAGGATTCCTCAGGGAGAAGCCACAGTCCCAGCTCCAGGAGGTCCTGAGGTGGGTCATTTTCTCTCAGGTGTGTCTAACTGTAAGGACCTGTGGCAGGCAGGCAGTGGCCTGCAGCTGTGCCGTAAGCTGTGGAGTGCTGTGTGTTCCACGGGACCCCTGCTACTGGCTCTAATGGAATCCTCCCTGAGAGTGAAGAGTGCTGCATGGAGGTGCTCGCCCAGGTTCAGGGTGGCGGGGAGGGACTGCACATCCTCTCTGCTTGGCGCTGGCTGCCCGTGGACTGAGAATGGCGGGCACCAAAAAAGCCTCTCCATCCTTAGGGTGTGGGTGCTGGGTAAATTGTTCTCATGCTGGGAAGTGACTAGGAAAGCCCTGTAACAACAGGATTCTGCGAACTTGCCAATAATTGGTGACTATCTTTTCTTAGTCATCCTCAGGAGTGTTCAAGAATAACCATAAGGAAAACAATGGCTGCTAGTCTGAAACTGTCGGGAGTGCACTCCAACTACTAAGGGAGCTGAAGGGCGGCCCTTGAGACTCACAGAGCAAGAGCAGGAGGGCCAGGAGGATGAGTGCCACGGCCGCAGGCCCCAGGCCCACGTACGAGTCGCGCTGCGCGTCCACGCAGCCGCTGCCCTGCAGGCACTCGCACACCGTGAGCTGCAGGACCTGCGTCTCTGGGCAGCTGAAGCCCTGCGTGTCAGCGATCAGGAAGGGAACTTCGCTTCTCCCGAGCTCGCGTTTGCTCTGCTCTATCAGCACACTGGAACCTGCCGGCAGGAGAGGAGGGAAGAAAAGACGCGTGAGCCCCAAGGAGAGGGGGAGGCCGGACTGCAAGTTCCAGACACAGCTTCCCCATGGGAAGCCTGAGTTTTCTTTAATTTCTTCTTGGATTTATGCTATACACCTGTTAGAATTTGTTGGCAGACTTCAAATACACAGCTTAAAAAGTGAAGGATCTGATTTGGACATTTTATTTTTATGAGGATTAATTTTAGCTGATAGAAGACAGTGCAAACAGGCGGTGAGTTAAGTAACACAGGGTGACTTTTGTCTTAGCTTTTTTTTTTTTTTTTGGTGGCACTGGGGATCGAATCCAGGGCCTCGGTAAGCAGCTTGACTTCATTACAATAAATTGCTTGTATTCTTTGCTTTGCAGGTGGTAAGTACAAGAATGTCTGACGTATTTACCTATTAAATTTTCTGAATTTAAACATTTTCTCAGGTAAAACAGATGGAAGCTACTGCTTATCCCAGCAGCTGACTGGTCACCCTCTTACATACCCATGAAGAAAGCCTGGGCTACAGAATGCGCTGTCTGTCAATTGCATGATCAATAAAGAACAATCTCTGGCACTTCCTGTTACAATTCTGTGACACAGGTCCTGAAGTTTTATGTTCCTAAGACTATGACAATTTAGGAACTCATCAAGCTGAAACACAGCACAGCACCCAGCCAGTGTAGGGTTCAGAGCCACATGCCTGGGCCAAACCCAACTCTAGCTCTTAATACCTGTGGTCTTGGGAGTGGGTAAACCTTGCTGAGTCTCTGTTTCCCTATTTGATGATCATAATACCAAACTTCTAGAGCTGTTCATATTAAAAAATGTTTAAGACAATGTCCAGCAAATCCTAAGCCCCACAGATTTCTCAGAGAAAATAAATGTCTTGGAATTCCAGCAAGGTCCATATAAAATTCATTTAGGTATCTTGCTCAGAGAAAGGTAAACTCCATCAAACATTTATCCTGCTGGGAATCCCAGGCCTCACTAAGTGTAAGTTGAGTATTTCTCAGGTTTTGAGCCCTGTCATGAAGACTAACTTGGATCCTGGGCCCAGGGATCACACCGCTGAAAACGTGAGCAGTGATTGATCATTGTCCTTTCCGGGAGGCCAATCTTGGCGAACCCTGGGCATAACTGACTGCTTCAAGTGAACACACCGTTATGGCTTGTGTCTAGATGGCTCCTCAAGGCCTCAGATGCTCAGCAGAAGAGATTTTCAGAGGTGACTGGACCTAGAGGGTGTGGTGCTGGGATTGAAGGTTTTAATTACTAAATCAGTCCACTGACTGGTTTGGCATACTGGCAGGATTAAGGATGTGGAGCGCTACACCTGCCCTAGAACAGACAGCTTGCATAAAATATAAGGGACAGAAAGAGGCCCTCACCTGCCTGTTTGCTGTATACTATTTCTTCTCTTTGATGCCCTTCTCCCGTGCCATCCTGCCTGGGAGCCATTTGACTATGAACTGAAACCTCTACAAACTGAGCCAAATAAACCTTCTCTTTTTTAACTTTGGGTGTTGGGTATTTTTTCTCAGCAACAAGAAAAGTAACTGGGACACACATAAATCCCAAGAAGAACTGCCATCAAATAAAAGAACACTTAAAGTAAGTCAGGCATACTTTCAAAATATTTTTGTGTTCTCAGGAATTTATTAATATTTGTTTTACTAAGAAAATGTCTAGCAAAAGTAGCCCCACTAGCATCTCAGCTATGTAACTCCAATTTAAAATGTGTGGCTGTGCTACTGACATAGGTGTACGGCTCTAGACTGAAATGTCACTGTTTTGTTCAGCATTAGGGCTAAGGAGAATTCTAGGATCAACACACAAGTTCAATTTACTGGAAGATTG
>NW_004524579.1:7179332-7180347 GCF_000260255.1 Octodon degus | reverse complement strand
TAATATTTATAAATGATTTGAATATAGTCTAACAATTTTGATTAGTTTTCTTTTGCCTTTTTGACTCATGGTCTCACTATGCAATTCAGACTGGCCTTGAGCTCACTTTGTAGCCTAGGCTGGTAATGAACTCACAACTATCCTCATGCCTCATCCTTCCAAGTGCTACAATTACTGGCGTGTGCTATTGCTTACTTTCTTGGCGGATTATTTTCCATTTTTCTGCCATCCCAGGTGGTGAATCCACAATCGAGAAGCTGAAAGGCCAACTGTTGGGGTATCCATCGAGGTCCTCTGCTGTAACGTTCACATACGGTGCGTCTTCACAGATACTCTGTACGGGGTTCACCAGTGTGGGACAATTGTCATTGATGTCTTCAACTGTGATGAGGACGGTGCCAGTGATGGTTTTGGTAGGATGATCTTAAAAGTAAGAGTAAAAACCTATGTGCATTCTGATCATACTACGAACAGCAAAATAATGTGAATTTTCTTGCATAGTGGAATGAACAGTGTCTGAGGTAACACTCTGGACACTTCTTATCCTCTGCATGTCCCATGTTTACTAAATAACAGGATATGGAAGGAGTTCACTGGAGCTCTTTCCAGTTGGTGCCGAGCAATGGGCATCTCTCAGGACAACTGGCACAAGTGTCACAAGACCGGGGGCAAAAGAAAGCCCTATCACAAGAAGCAGAAGTATGAGTTGGGGCTCCCTGCTGCCAACACTAAGATTGTCACCTGCCGCATACACACAGTCTGAGTTTGAGGAGGCAACAAGGAGTACCAAGCCCTATGGGTAGATGTGGGAAACTTCTCCTGGGGCTCTGAGGGTTGTACTCAAAAAACAAGGATCATTGATGTTGTTTACAATACACCCAATAATGAGCCGGTCCACACTAAGACCCTGGTGAAGAATTGCATTGTGCTTATGGACAGCATGTTGTACTGATGGTGGTACGAATCCTACTATTCACTGCCCCTGGGCCAAAAAAAGGGGGCCAAGCTGACTCCT
>NW_004524579.1:7178527-7179191 GCF_000260255.1 Octodon degus | reverse complement strand
TAACTACTCATGTAATAAAGGTGTTTATTGTTCTAAAAAAAACAAAAAGGAAGTAGTCCACTGCAGAGATTTGACTACTCTCAGAACAAAAGTTTCTGATGCTAGAAGATAAAATCTAAATACATGTAATGAATAAAAATATATATCAATAGCTTACCTTGTGATATAGCCAAAACTTTTACAGTGTATGTACCATTTTGGACATATCTCGATTCAAAATCAGGAACTTTCACAAGTTTAATTTCTGACGTGACTGAATCCACAGAGACCCAACTGTCTCTATCTTCCAACTTTACATATCTGTTATAAAACAAACATTAAGTCAGGTTTTCATTCTGGATAAATGCAGAATCTCTCAAACATAATTTTTGTCTCATCATAAATGTTGGAATTTATAGATATTTGTTTGGAATGTTTTTAATTCCTTGAACTATGCCAAAACTCCTCTCGCTGAACGTGTGTCACACCACCTTGGAAACATCCTTGCTGTAAAGCACCCCAGGCACAAAGCCAAGGGTGGTCGCCCTTCAGCCACCAACTCAGGAAATTCGTAAATGCTCTGTGCTCGGTCCTGTAGCTTTTGATGTGGTGGCCATTAAATCTGGGGTATAGCTTTGGAGAATAACTTATATAACAAGACAGGGAGAGAAGTATTTCTTTCTTT
>NW_004524579.1:7145124-7178085 GCF_000260255.1 Octodon degus | reverse complement strand
GTTGCTGGTTGGTAGGAACAGTAACTTTCAGGCAGATTTGTTACATGGGAACACATGCTGAAAAGATGACTTCTGGGCTCCTTCTCTCAAAGCAGCAAGACCTCGCGTGACAAGATCCAGCTTCAGGAAAGCAGGGAGAATGTCCATTTATTGTATTTTCAAAAAAGCATGTAATTAGTACTGAGTATAACAAACAAAATGTATATATAAGCCAAATATATGAGTCCCTTGGCTCTTGCAATCACACTGATCATGTATTTTCTACTAAGTGGCTGTTTAATGTTCATAAGAACTGTAGCTTACTTACAGCAATACTTCTATGGTGCTATTTAAAAATATCCAATTATACACGGGAATGAAATTTTCATGCCTCTTAGTATTTCTACTGGCAAATACATTTGGATTTTCATAAGTATTTCTGAATTTCATGCCAGGACTTTTAAAGCTGGAATTTACACGCGATTCAGTCCCCCACATACATATGACAAGAAAGCAACTTATTAATAAGGCCATACTTCACAGGAAATGGTTTGTGTGGCCTAATTTCAGGGATTTTCTAACTATTCTTCTCTGCTATGAAAACCAGACACTATTCAAGGATTCAGCATTCAGCTCACATGTGGTGCCAAATATCCATAAAGAGCTGATAACAATGAATAATCAGTAAAATGGAAAATTATGACCTAGGTAAGGAAATGATTTTTTTTGCCTTTATTAGGATTATAATATAGTAACTGCAAATTAAGTGACTACTGGGAGATGATTTAATTTAGCTGTGCCTCCCATTCCTCATGTAAAATAATACATTTGAGGTGATTATTAAGATCTTTTTAATTACTTTTTGTTTTTTAAGGTTTCTCTTTTTATTAGCAATGTTGTGATAATTACATTCACCCTGGGTAACGGGTCCCACACTTCACCTTAATCGTTTTTCCTTCCTCTTCTCTCTCCCATCCCTTCCAGCCCCTGGATCCTTTTCGCATCTCCACAGAGTCTACCTCCCTATTTCCTATCATCTTTTTTTTTTTTTTTTTGTACTTGAAATTATTTGTATTTTGGGTTTTTCGTATAAGAGACATCAGCAGTACTTAGCCTTCCGTGTCTGATTTGTTTCACTGAGTCTTACAGTGTCAAGGTGCAGTCACCTTCCTACCGGTGACTCAAATTTATCCATCTTTATGGCCAAGTAGTTCTCTGCTCTGTTTATGGACCACACTTTCTTTCTCTGTTTATCCGCTGGTGGTTCTACAGGCCGCGTCCAGGATTTAGCTACTGTACTGCTATAAACACAGTGTGTGTGGACCTCGTAATATGATATCTTTAATTCTTCAGGGACGATACCTGTACAAGGGACAGCTGGGTCAGACTCTCTGTTTTTACTGTTTTGAGGAGCTTCCAGGCTGACTCCCACAGTGGTCATGCTACTTTACACCTCACCAACAATGGAGGATTCCTTTCTCCTCAAAACCTCACCAGCATTTTTCTTTTATTCTTTTCTTTTCTTTTTTTTTTGGTGGAACTAGGGATGGAACTCAGGCCCTTTTCTGAGCCATCTCCCCAGTCCATTTTTCTTTTATTCTAGGGGTCTGTAAATGTGTGCTAAAGAAGCATGCAGGTTTTGTCATTTTTCCAGTGAGAACACATTTTTAATATATTCACAGTACCTAATAAAAATAGCAGTCAAAATGTAAACATCGGTAGGAAACAGAATTTTCAACAGTCAGCCACAATATTGTCTGGAGACAAATCAGTGGAAGATACGAACTTCTTAGTGAACAGCAAGAGAAATCATCACACAGAACCTCACAGCAAACCCTTAGTTCTGCGGATCTGTCAGGGCAGCCTTGTTGGGTACAGAGCACCAACTCTGCATGATGAATGGAATCGTTATGGACAGCAAACATGGACTAATAAACACACAAAATCTATGACAGTTCATTCTGCATGACATTGTACCCTACCATAGCTTACCAGGAGCCATAAGATGTTTTTAATGAGATTGGAAAAAAAAAAAAAAAAAGAAACCCAGAAAGACAAAACTAAACCACCTAGTCCAAGGACGCTGGCTCCTCTGTAGGGGCAGTGGGCAAAAGCTGGTTACTAAATACTGTGGAAAACTGTGGAGATGTTTGCTCTACTATTTCAGAAAAAGAAACTGAATTATTTGATGGTATGGCTTATGAATTCCATTTAAAGAAGGTTCACTGAAAAGAGATTAGCAAATAATTTTCTCCTCATTTTTGCCATACCTGTCCATGCTTCTAATAGTGACAATTTATGAGTGGTGGCACACAGGGCACAGGCACAAGGACAAACAACCAAGCAGCACTAGCATGGAGTAGAAAGTCACAACTGTGTGGGCAAAAAGTAGGACTCCCTCAAATTCAAGTCCAGTAACTGTAACTCCATAAATAATTACTTTGTGGAGAGCAATCTTTCCGTGGCCTAGCTCTCCGAGCTGGGTTTACTTTGAAAACCGAAACATGCAAATCAGAGGGGTCTGTATAGAATGTACACAGGAAACAACCCAGCCCCTTCTGGCACACTGGTGGTCTTTCTTAGATTTCTAAAAAGCGTAGTAAAGGTTGCCATGATTAAGAAAAATATAGCCAGGGACATAGCTCAGTGGCACAGCACCTGCTTGGCAAGTACACGGTCATGAGTTCAGTTCCTGGTACAAACAAAAAACAACTGTATCTATCTCTATCTCTATCACGTCAACCATTCCTGACTCAAAATGCATGGCTTCAAATGAAGACCAGCTCCCAAGTTTTGTGACTAGAATTTGTCTTCCCACAGTAAATTACACAAAGCAACTAGTGCTTTTAACTAAGCTTATATAAAGTGGGATTTGTGGCAAATTTTATCTGCTTTTTTTTTTTTTTTTTGAGCCAGGGTCTCACGTAGTTCAGGCTGGCCTTGAGCTCACTTTGTAGCTGAGGCTGGTCTTGAACTCACAAGGATCCTCCTGCCTCTGCCTCCTGAGTGTTGGGATCACAGGCATGCACCACCATGCCCAGCATCTAGCACTCTTGAGAAACAAGACAGATTTTTATAAAGTTTATCTCCTTTTTCCTCCGAACTTTCCCTTTATCGCTCTTCAGCCCACGGTAGCTACAGCTGTTTCTGTGGTAAGGAACCCAGCCTCATCCCAAACACAGGCTGTTAAAGGAAGAAGGTTCTGGAAAATATCTTTTCATCTTGCATTTTCAGGCATAACTTTGGGAAATTTAATCTACAGACCTTTGTTGAACTAAAATGTTGATGTGTGAAGAAATAAGGTGCTTAAATTTCATTATTAGCTTTGGAAATATGCATTTAAAGTAATTCACAATGAGGAAATACATTCATAACATTTTCTTACTTTACTTGAGCAGGTTGTCCAGTGTCTTCATCAATAACTTGAAATTTTCCAATTGACTGGCTTAGGCTTGATACATCCATTCCTTCACTAGCGCGGACTGAAACTGTGCTGCTTTTGAAATTAATGCCTTCCTTCACATTTTTCACCTTTACTTTGATAGGAATGGGTGTAGGCTTATACTTATTCCTAATGGATTTGTGAAAAGCCGCTTTATTAGTGACAATAATACTGAAGTCAAGATTCTTCATTGTTTCATAATCCACTTCCTAGAAAGGCAAAATCAAAGAGGAGTCTTAGTGACTGTGCCCGCGTGTGCACACACACACACATACACACATTTTTTAATGTTAAATACAACAATTTGATGAATGGATATTCCAACTCTCATGGATATCAAGCAATTTAAAATGTTCTACCAATAATTTGGATATTCATAATTGTTAAAGATGCTTGAGGAGAGTCCTAATTTATTTTTATCAAGGTCAAAATTGTTTTCAAAAGTATACATTTTTGTCTTAACATGCATGCCACAGTGCAATAGGGGACATGAAATTGGCAATTAAAATGTGGCCCATGGATTTGCACTGCTACCTCTGTTCCCTAAAGGAGATTTGCACTGCTTATTAACATATTCAAAAACTGAGAATTTTGATAGTGAAAACAAAAACAAACCTCAGGGATATTCAAACATATTTAAACAAAACACCTCGTCCTTCCTTTTGTAGCAGGCATTGATTAAAATCTGTTTTGCTGCTAACCCTAAAAGATATTAGGTTCTTTTCGAATAGTTCTGTGAACCGTGATATTGATCACGCCTATTTGATACAAGCCAGTTACCACTGTACACGTATTTTATTTTATTTATTTTTTTTTGTTAATTAGCCTATTTTATTCACTTACATATTGTGAATGTCATTCCATATTAACCTTCACTTACAATATTGAGTAGCTTGTACACGTATTTTAGCTTCAATGTTTCCACTTCCTTTTATAAGCATTTCTATAGTATTTTATATTTGCATCTAATTAACTTGGCCATTCTGTCCCTAGGCATTTGGGTATTTGCAAGTTACAAATAAAATATTGGCCTGAACATTTTTATACAACTTACTTTTCCTCTGTTGACCTGTATCCTATTAGTGAAACGATGACCTAGCCACACTTCAGCATTCGGTCCTGTGCTTCTATTGCTCTGCATTTCCAACGCTCCTGACCATTTAGCTGGATGGATCGTTCTTGCTTGTTTCTTCAACATAAGACTAAATACACTACATGTGTTCACATGAACTACAGCAAAGCTGTTCATCTGTCTCACATATGATTTACCATGGATTTTGTTTTTCCTTCTATACAGTTCTGAATCAACAACCACTTCTTCTGCCTGCCTTTAAATATGGTGTCGGGACCAGGGCATGACAGAGCAGCTAGAGAAATTAAGCTCTTTGTGACTGTAAGCCCACAATGACAGCGCCTGTCAACTGTTCCTGCGGCTGGCACACCTGCCTTGGTGCTGCCAACTGGATGAGGACTAACGTCTTCCAGCCAGAAATCACTGGCGCTCACAGGCGAAGACTGCGGGAGAAGGTGTGCTGGGTTCTGGGGCCATGAACACTGTTTCTTAGTACTTGTCATAAACGACCACAGTGCTCCAAAGAGAAGGAAAATATTTCAGTATCCAGAACACTAGATGAGGACAAACACTTTCTTTCTTTCTTTCTTTCTTTCTTTCTTTCTTTCTTTCTTTTTTTTTTTATAACTCTACTAAAGTTTTGCTATTTCCATTTTCGCTATTTTTCAATAGCATTAGAAAGAATAGCACTAAATTTGGTAATCCGTAGTCAAAGCAATTGATATTTCTCTTGTGATGACCTACTGTCCCTATTACTATGTTTTATAACCTCTGTTCACTTCCTTTATCTTATTTTGAGAACTTCATTGAGGTACAGTTTAGGTGCAATAAAATCTACACATTTTATGTTTACAGTGTGATGACTTTTAGTATTTGCAATCCCAACCAGTTTATTTTAGAATACATCACTCCAAACAGTTCCTCCATGCAAATCTGTGGTCCACCCCCTCACATGCGCAGCCCTAGACAACCGCTGCTCTGTTCTTTATCTCCACTGTGTGTGTTTTCTAGAATTATTCCATAAATGCAATCTTACACATGGAATTTTATATCTGCTTTCTTGCATACAGCATAAATGCTTCTGATGTTGGTCCATGTTAGCAGAGTTTTACTATTATGAATAATACAGCTATGAACATTTGTTATAAATCTTCATATAAGCCTGTTTTTGGGGGGTGAATACTTAAGAATAAAATTGCTGGATCATAGGGTAACTGCATTACATTTAAATTTAAAAAAAAAATTCTTCCAAACTGGCTATGTCATTTTTTATTTTCACAGCTATACAGAAAGGTCCCAGGGTCTTTATACTCTTGCCAATACTTGGTGGTGTCAACCTCTTTGGCTGTGATGGACTGAATGTTTGTATTCCTATAAAATTCATATGCTGAACTCTCAACCTCAAAATGATGATCTAGAGAAGCGGCCGTTGGGAGGTGTTAGCACTCAGGAATGGAACTTATACTCTTCCTAAGAGGCCTCTGGACTCCACCAGCATCATACATGGTGTGAAAATACAGCAGAAGCCACTGACTGTGAGCCTGAAAACGGCTCTCACTGAGTCTGCTGAGGTCTTTAACTCCCAGGCCTCAAGAACCGTAAGAAATGCATTTCTCTTGTTTATGGGGTACACCATTGAGTATTTTGTTACAGCAGCCCAAACAGACTAAGATGCTGATTTTAGCCATCTTAGTAGTTTTTTTTTTTTTTTTTTGGGGGGGGGTGATAACAGGGATTGAACTCAGGACCTTGTGCTTGCCAGGCAAGCACTTATTCCACTGATCTATCTCCTTGGCCCCTCTTAGTTTTTATGCTTTTATATTATACTTTCTCCCGTGACAAATGGCACTGGTCATTTGTCACATCGACTATTTCTGTATCTTCTTTAACTTCTTTTCAATGCTATCTGATCACTGTCCTTAAAATTTGGAAGCAACTCTTCACATAACTTAGACACGCTTTACACATCTGTTGTGTCCATGGTAATAGAATTATCTCCTATTTTTCTTCCACTACTCTTGGCAGAGATAACTATTTCTTTTTCTGTGGCTTATCACAGTTGACTGAAAACTGCTCCCCGCACCCGATCGCTCATCGGCACACGGCTGTTGCTTCTCCTGCATTTTACTGCATTTGTATCTCAAACATCTGACATGGTTTTCCCTAAACTAAAGATTATAAATTACGCTTATTTCCACATAAGCAGATGAATTATTTTGTCTCTGATGACATCCATTTTTTCAATAATCATAAAACATGTAAAATTATTCACTTTCCCTCAAAGTAGTTTAAATGACTAGTAGCCTAGGAATAAGTGATGCTCAAAATCATTACTATGAAACTTCAAGGTAATTATTTTCTTTTCTGTTACACATTTTCCTTCTGTTAGACTTTACCTAGACTTTCATAAATTAAGTGTAAAAAAGTTTGATAATTTCTAGAATCATTTTCTGTATAATTTAAAGAGATAGTATTTTGAAAGCTGTAGCTTTGCATTTTATTTTTAAATTTGGTAAGGCAATTACCTTGTAATATTTGTTTGAAAAGTTCTACAGGATTATAAGATCTAAATGTATAAGAACCTTACACTTAATATGATTTAATTCAATTTTTTCTTCATCAATTCAATGACATATAAAATTAGATTACTGTTTCTAAAATGCAGCTCTCACACCATTTATGTTAGAATCACAGGTGGATTTTTGCCTAAAAGACAAGATCTTGAGTCAGACCTAGTTAGACTTCCTGATGACAGGGCTCAGGAATATGTATTTTTTGGCATAAAGCTTTAGGGCGTCATTCTTCTTAGGCACCTTTAAACGTCAATTTACCACAGCTTTGATTTTTAGTGTTATTAGCAGGGTTTAGCTTTGGTGTTATGCAGATACATAAGCACTGGTAAATAAAGGGTACTCAACAGAGAGCCAGGCCAGGTATGGGCAGCAAGCAGACCGGAAGTGCACTAAGCAAGGTTGCTGGTACCACGTAGTCTGGCTAGGATCAGAGTTCCAGGATCTATATTTAACCTACAGTGTGACCATGTGCTAACCAAACGGCTCACATTTCAAACAATGAGAGTCCTGGTTGGGTGTGTAAAACACTTATGTTTGGGCTCAACATCTGTTAGCTCTTCTCCGGCATCAACCTGTCACACCTACCTTGAGCAGTCAAGACTTACCTTGACGAGGGTCACAATCCCTTCATTAGTTTGAGTATCAGTTTCTATGTGGAAATAACCCCCTTCGTTTCCTGAGGCAAACGTGAAATTGGCCAACCAATTATCAGAGCCGACTTCATCAGCATCCGTCACTTTTATGCGCATAACTTCCACATTGACTTGATTTTCTTCAACAGTCCCTTCATACTGCGAAATATGAACATGTGAGTTTTAAAAAATGTTAATGCAATACACATTTCAAGGATGAGTAAGTAAATACAATTACCATAAAAGTAAGTTACCATTTCATTTGCCACTACAGGTATGTTGTCATTGACGTCCAGGATACGAATCTGAACTTGAGCTTGGTGCACTGGCTTGTCTGTTACTTGTCCATCACCATCTCTTGCTTCCACTGTCAAAGAGTAGCTGCTGTATTCCTGCAGAGCAACAGAAAACCCCACTGGGGTGAAAACGAATCTTCCCCAAAGCTGCCTTTCTAACTTTAGTTTGCCTTAATATTAGAAAATGGACTAGAATAATTTCATTCATAAATAACTCCCAGGACCTGCTGTTTTAGGTATAAATATGCAATTTGTTTTCAATCTCAGCTTTGCAAAAGGGCAGAAGAACCTCAGGGAGTTACTGATAAGCTCTTAAATTTGTCACTGGTGCCATTCTCACATGGTGCTCTTTAGAATCATCTGCACGAAGGGGCGCTGCTCAAAATGTGGGGTGTTTATGTTGGACGTGAAGGCAAGACAGCAGGAATTTGTTTTTTCTGCCCCACATTTTATTCTCAGCTAAATGCTAAGCCAGAAAATCCTGGTCCTAAGAATTTGGGCCAGTGAATGCAAGGGGTCCAGATTCCCCAGAGTCAGGCCTCCTGGGGAACACAGCGTCCTCCAGATCGCATGTCCCTCGGCTGTCACTCACGAGTGCTCACTCCAAAGGGCGCCCTTCTTCTCCGCGGTCCCTGTACCACAGCTCTGTTCAAGGTGACCAAGAGTGACTGACTCTTCAAGGTGTGAGGAGCGTGGGTGTGGCAGGGGCTCAGCGCAGAGGTTGGCCAGCTGCCCGGCTACAATCCCAACAGCTTGGAATCTCACTAGCCATGTTGGACACACGCATAATCCCTTCAGCGCCTGGTTTCCTTACATGTAAGATGGGGATAATAATTGGATCCGCTCGCAGGGCTTCTATGTGGATTTCGTGAGTTAATCTGGGTAAGGGGCTTAGGACGGCACCTGGGACATGGTAAATGCACAGAAAGTGACAGCTGCTGTTACTGGGTAAATCTCCTGCACTTCAGAGAGCCTTGTTAAAAATCCCACAGCTGACTCACAGTAATTCCTTTCTCATTCTAACTTTATGTGGAAAGTTGTGGAGCAGAATTGTAGGAATAATAGGTCATATTTTTAACTTTCATGAAACTCCAACAGCAGTGTTGGCCACAATCCTTCCCATCGGAGCAGAGTGAGTTTTCCAAGTATGCCACAACGCACGAGTGGCGATTTGTACCTCACGACAGCCCTGCATCCTTGAACATTTTATTCTCATACACTCATGTATGTAGTATTTAAAACATCTTCTAGCACTCATTTTACCATAAAATTTTGAATTAGAACTAAAAAAGTGAAATATTTAGGAGAACAATCTTTCCAGAAAACCCACCTAATTTTTTTTTTTAATTACAGGTTTTGAAACAATATTTTTCCTCTATGAAAGTTTTAACACCTGAATTAGAACCCTGTCACCTGTCCCCAACCTCGACCCCTCTCACCACCACCCTGCTCCCTGCCTACGAATTAGTGGTGGAAGAGACTTCTGATGACTCCACCAAGAGGAATGAGGCTTTAGGCCTCGTGGAGAAGGACTCGAATGGTACTGTCTTTACGTAATTTAAAAGTTTGGAATAGCAACCCTCTAAAAAGAAAAAAAAAATTAATTTTAAACAAGTGTATTTGATGCAGAATATACAATATTATCATCTCAACAGATAATCAATATAAAATGAAGATGCTATTCTGTATCTCTTCCTAATTGAGTGGATTTTTTAAATAGCTCAGTATGCACACAGCACATCTCATTTCAACTGTGGGCACATCACCAACCACTACCATAGTGGAGAGGACATCTGTTTTTTTAAGAGTATTTTTTTATTTTTTATTTTATTTTTTAATTAATTTTATTGAGAAACAAATAGCAATAAGACAGTTTCAAAACCGATTAGTAGGACAGTTTCAGTAATCAATACACTGCATATTGTTGTCTTCGTAGTGGTTATTCATAGTACAAGATGCCTGACATCCTTTTTCTGAATTGATTTTTTGTTTGGGGGGGGCGGGTACTAGGAATTGAATTCAGGACCTCATACTTGCCAGGCAGACGCTGTGCCACTGAGCCACATCCCCAGCCTTACACTCTTGTTAAAGGAGGACGATTCTTATATTAGGAATGAGGAATATAGAACAAAAGAAATTTAGAAAAGAACAATAGAGGGCCAGGGAGATAGCCTGGTGGTCCAAGAGTACCTGCAAGCTCAAGGACCCGGGTTCAATCTCCAGTGCTGCATGCCATGCCGGCCGCTGAAACCGGGCGTGGTAGCAAATGCCTTTAATCCCTGCTCTGGGGAGGCTGAGACAGGAGGATCACTATGGGTCCAAGCTACATTGCAAGACTCTGCACTCAATCAATCAATCAATCAATCGATCTATCTTAAAAACAAGAGTAATCGAGAAAGAACTAGAAAGGATAGCAAGGACTATAAAAGATGGGTAACATGGAACATTAATTTACCTCTCTGTCCAAGGCAATACTGGTTGTATAAATCTCTCCTGTATCTTTATTTAGATAGAACACTGGAGAATATGCAGGCTCCTGAGATACAATTCTGTAGGAAATTTTAGAGTTCATAGTGTTGGGCTCATCTGCATCCTCTGCAGTGATTTTCATCACAAGTGTGTCTGGCACAGGAAAAGAGGGGTCCGAGTTAGGTACGCTTACACGGGGTATCATCTGATTTATAAGTTCACCAGTTCTCAACAGGATTTTGGGTACTTAACAAAATTATGCACTATTTTACCATGATCAAAACATTCCTGGATGAGGAAGTGCGTGCGAATGGAGCAGAGGAGGAGGAAACACGGGATGGGGGGGCAAGGCTGAGATTGGGGGAAGTTCTGCAACTGTTATAGGAACCTCACAAGATTGTTCCAGCAATGAATGCAGAGACATGTGGATGAGCTGATACACGGCCCCGATGCTCATTAAAATTTTATATATATATATATATATACACATATATATTACATATACACATATGCATAAATATATTTATTTATTTAATTTTTTTCTTCCTGTATTTAGGGCAGGGTCTACAGGGTACTCAGAGTACTACAGAGATTGGACTTGTAGTGATTCTCCTGTTTACAGCCTCCCAAGTGCTGGGATTACAGGTGCCTGCCACACGCCCAGTCTCAATCATATCTCAGCGTGTTCCAGGGGTGGGGCCAGCACGGCAGGCCCAGGGATTGAACCCCCTGGCCCCGGCATCTACCTAAGCAGGTGCTTTAATCTGTTAAGCTATTTGGTCAGCCTCTTTTAATTTTAGTACAGGGTCTACAGGATCTCACTATGAGTAGATCAGATTTGTAGTAATCCACCTATATTCAGCCTCCCAAACACTGGGATTACAAGCATGGGCCACCACGCCCAGTCTCAATTGCGTCTCAGCACGCCCCGTGGGTGGGGCCAGCAAGGCAGGTTGGGGATCGGATCCCGGCTGCTGCGCTCTGCCTAAGCAGGTGCTTTAATCCGCTGAGCTATTTGGCCTACTAGATGTTCGTTAAAATTAAAGACAAATCAGGAGACATACAGTTACTTTTCACGTTGATTAAAAAGAAATCTCTACTTCAAGCCCTATAAAGAGCAATGCACTGAATAACGTCAACAAAAGGGTGCCGTGGGAGCTATGTAAGTCAGAGGTCAGCGGCTGTGCCCCGCGGCCAACGGCCAGCCAGCCGCCTGTGTCAGTTACGTGCAGTTCTGCTGCCACAGAGCCACACCCACTTACTTCCACAGCCTGTCTCCCGCGGGCGGGCGGCTGCTATGGAGGCCCACCTGTCCTATCAATGCACTACCTTTCTGAGGGGCAGAAAGATAATCTTTAAAGTCATCTGAACTTATGATGAGGAAAGCAGTTGGGCCATTATCTACAGCAACAGGGCCATGATCATTTGTCCTGCAAGTTAATACTCCACAGGCCAAATGGGATTTACACAATGGCGATAAGATGACCTTGGTTATTCATTCATAAAAAAAAACACTCTTACGTGCTGCACTCAGTTCTTCCACAGACCCAACGAAGACTTCCTGGGTGAACACAGGCTCGTTGTCATTGACATCGAGAACCCTGATGCGGAGCTCTAGTGGCTTCTCTAGGTTGTTTCCTCTGGAATCCATAGCATACGCCGTTAGCTGAAATCATGACACAGACAATAAATGAGACTTGTTTAAAGCTAAGATAACTGAACTGCTATTGGACAAAAGAATCACAGCCATTACTAAGGAAAAATGGCAAATAAATGTAAAAGTGTTCTTCTTACCACATAAAACGGTATTTCTTCCCGATCCAGAATGCTGGTAACATTCAATTCTCCATTGTCTTTATTAAAGACAAATATACCAAAAGGAGGCTCTGTAATCCCTTTTCCAGTGTATCTGTATGTAACTTTTATTCCTCTTTCTTCTGCAATATCAGAATGTATCTAACATAAAAAAAACAGAAGATTGAGTTAAGTTCTTTGTAATCGGTGTGTAAATATTTTTAACGGCCATTACCTTGGGAAGCCGTCACAGTGCTAGTAGAAGGGAGGTGGAACAACATGTGTGCTGGTGCCCTGGGTTCTCGTCCTGTCTCTACACACTGGGGTGAGATTCTGAGTCAGCCACTCAACCTCTCTCACCGCAGCTGTTGGAGACCAGCTTCCAAGATAAACATGAAATGACCAGGGCTGTACACTCCCTTGAGGACAAACTCCAAACACCTAATGAGCCCAAAAGACATCTGTGGGGGTGACCTAGAACTCCAGCTCCATCATTTCCTAGAAAAAGTCTCTGTTCTTTCCACGAGCCTTGGTGCGTGACTTGTCTTCGCCACTGGATCACCATTACTTAAGCAACGATGTTTGTATCCTATCCTATTGGTTAATCATAGCTGTAACTCATACCGATGAAGTAGGGTTCTGGGGTAACCCATTCGGGCCCCCTCTTGTTCCTCTGACAATCCTCTTTCTATCCACTTAACACAACTTCCTACTCCTAATCTCTGCTGTTAAAACTCTTTAATTTTTAGAGAACAGGAACTCGGCGTATTAGACATCTTACAGGCTGGGAGTTATAGTATTTCCCTTATGTTGTACTGGAGGATCTGATATTGCCTCTGCAACAGTGTGGTAAGACATCTTCCAGACAAGGATTTAAATAGGCTACCTCCGTGCTTGGAAAGACAGAGCAACTCAGTAGTGCTTCTCACTTTCTGAAATCATCTTTATTCTCTATCAACAATTTTATTCCTAGCTCTCATTCTTTACTGGTAAATTTCTCCCTGGGACTCCCTACTGGTTCCTGCATTTCTCCTTCATATATCACTGAGCAACCAGGGAATGGCAGATGGGTCTGCCAGCCTCTGCCCCCAGCCCTACTCCTGAGTGTAGCGAGGAACTCGGGGTGGTCATTCTGCAGAGCCTCCGCTGGCCGGCCCTGTTTTCCTGCCGAGTACACTGAATACATGTACATGTATGGACCTGTATGTTTACACAGAAACAGTATGAGAAGGCCATCATATGTCTTTATGTACTGAGCATATACTCCTACTTTGAATACAAAAACTGTGTGGACAGAGCTGGCAGTTCATACACACATACGTATGCAAGCAAGAGTACATACACATCTATACACATACGGTTTTGTAAGGCTTGGAAAATGCTAAAGCGAGGACAGCATTACTTTTAGGTAGGGAACGTGGGAAGCTAGGGAAAAATTTAGTAAGATCTTTGGCTTTTTATTTAAATTTTACTCTTAGCCTATATAATTAAAAACAGTTAAGATCAGCCAACACTTACTATACCATTAAGAATCAGTGCATTTTATGAACTCCGATTAAAAGATGGTATGAATGTCTCAGATATGAAACAACCAAGCCAAAACAAAACCAAAATGCAGCAGCTTGAATACCTACTATTATGTGAATCCATACTTAAGGAGTGTGGATTTTAGGGAGGCATTTCAATGCCTTCTATGAAAGAAACACACTGCTAGAAAGTAAAATTGTCTTCTGTTCTGCAGCAGTGCAGCCCTTCACACCTGACCTTGATGAGACCAGGAAGGGGAAGGTAAGCGTAGATGTGACTAAGACTGCAGGACACAAAGGTGTACAGGCATCTGCCACACACAAGCTTCAAGCAGGCAGGACCTGCGTACCCCGAGGAGGCAGCTTGGGCCTCATGCACCCTCTACTGATAGGGACAGACAAGTGGGGAGCTGAGGGGACCACCCCCTAGAGGCTAAGAGGACAGAAAGAAATAGGGTGAGGCCGAAACGTGAAGCGGACACTTGAGCAGAGGAAGCCTGATGATGCCCCAGGACCTCTGCGGAATAGCTTCAGGGTGGGGGAACAACAACTGCACAGGGAACGTGGCTGCACTGAGCTGTGTCAGTGTGGGGACGCAATGGTGTGGGCGATGCGAAGCGACAGGCACTGAGGATGGAGAGCAGGCCAAGGACACCGAGTCCTGTAGGCTCTCAGACTGGAGAGGGGCTCCTCCTCCTACCACACCCGGGAGCTCCTCCGCAGCCCCATTAAGAGCTGAGGAAGAGGGGCACGATTTAGGTGTCTTTTTGCAAGTTTGCTCTAGGTCGTTTCTGGGGATGGCCGATATTGGGGTGGGCTGGGAGTGACCACACAGGAGACAGTGGGACAGCGCTGCTGTGGAGGGCAGGTGATGTCTGGGATGATGGGGGTGGCAGCAGGGAGGAACGGAAGTGGGCAGTGTGGAACAGAACCTGAAGTACTGGCTACACTGCTGGTGTGGAAATCTGAATAGCGTGATAGTGCCACTTACAGAAAAGGGTAGAACTTAAGGAGAGCAGCGGTAGGGGGGGAAATACCAAGGTCCAGGTCTGCATTTGCCAACTTTGAGGTACACAGTACTGGGACGATCACATCACCCATGAAAAAACCAGACTTCTGCGAGTAGAGAAGCAGCGAGTAAGTTATTAAGCCGGAACAACAGGCATAAATTAACTGTCTGCTCACCCTACCTCTTAGATGTGAGTTCTTTCCATTTTGCAAACCACTCTTTAATGCTAATCCACTCTATTGATTACTGTAACATTCTGTGTTAAACTAAGATACAACTAATGCCAGATTCCTTCCTTCCGTACTGAATCAAAACCTAAAGTTATGTGCATTTTTAGCAATGAGGCACCCTCTTCCGGAATGGGAGTGAAGAATTTAGGGTTGGCACTTTCCACTAATAAGCTCTGCTAAGTTTCAACTGTACCCTAAATGTGTGCATGACTGTGTGTATCAGTAATCATATCATCGTCCTTTAATTTAAAGAGGACACAGAAATCCTCCCGAGCACAGCTGCAGTCGCACGCATGTGCCCTGTCCCTGCCCAGAAGGTACCTTGGCGATGGGATTCTTCCTGGACAGATCCTCTCCCTCCCGCAGAGACACGGGGGCCGTGATCCAGGCCCGCTTCTGCCGCACCAGGTGAGAGCGCCTCGGAAGCAGCTTGCTTTCACTTCTTGCATTTAAGGCCTACGACAACGAAATATTGCCAAAAACTTATTAAGAGTTACAAAGCTTAGCATGATACTCTGTAATATAGTAATCTTTAAAAATAGTGCAACTTTTTTTTTTTTTTTTAATGTATTTAGTACAGGGTCCACAGGGTCTCACTCTGTAGATCGGACTCATAGTGATCCTTCTGTTTTCAGCCTCCCAAGTGCTGGGATTACAGGCGCGCGCCACCACTCACGCCCAGTCTCAATCACTGGCACGGCATGCTGGGGATCGAACCCTGGCCACTCAGCTCTGCCGAAGCAGGTGCTTTAGTTCCGCTGAGCTATCTGGCTGGCCTTGTAGTGCAACTTTGAAGACACATTTGGTACTTCTGGATAGGCTTCATTTGCAAAGAGGACATGTGCATACAAGCCAGCTTTGCAAGCATCCACGAGATTGTATCAAAATCTATAAAGTAGAAAGGCTTTATTCTTCATAGTAAGAAAAGATTTCCCAGAGTGAAGAGCTCAAAAGGCTGAAGGGTTATTTAGTGGTCTTAAGATTGACAAATTAGATATAACAAACTATGTCAGAACATTTTTCTACTACTTGCTAAAAATAACGCTTTACTTATCTGTAATGATTTATGGTAAAAAATTTTTTTACTAATTTGGGCATGACGGCATATGCCTATAATTCATGTAGTCTGGGAGTCTGAGGCAAGAAGATCACAAGCTTGAGCCCAGTCAGAGCAATTCATCAATTCAGCAAGACCCTGTCTCAGAATAAAAAAAAGTAAAACGGTCTGGAGATGTACCTCATTGCAGAGGCCCTGGGTTCAAACCCCAGTACCATAGAAACAAAACACAAAACAAAAGTCTCTATGTTTTAAGACTAAATTTTGGTACACTGTGGACACAAGTCTAACTGACATGATCCGCTGCCCGTTAACGAGTTTATTGCTTTCCACGCTGAGTCAAGTGTGACATTTCCCTTTGCAACTTCAGGTGGAAAACAATTCTGCAAATTCTCACTTGGGTTTTATAGGGAAGAATATACCTTATCCAAAGAAGATTGCAGGATAGGCGACCCTCCCATATGATCAGACATATTTATTGCATGAGGTTTTTCTTAGCATTTGACTTGTTTTATTGCTGCCCATAAATAGGGATTTTGAAATTTTTGAAGTATATGCACTGGTTATCATTAGATCACTGATTTTTCTGGGTTTATATTTGAATATTTTTTAACTTAAAAATATAAAGTAAGTGACAAAACATTACAAATGATAACAGTAAAACCTATGATGTTAAAAGGCAAATCTTGCTTCTTCACCTGTTTTTCACAGAGCAGCCATGGTTAACAACTTCATGAGAACTTTTTACGATCTTGCCTGCCTACACAGGCGCACACATGTGCGCGCACAGGGGCAGGTCCTTTTCCGGTAGAATGCTGCCTTCGGGGATACATGCTCTCTGCAGCTGCTGAATGGGAATGGTGCCGTCTCTAATCCCAATGATGGAAATAAGCCCCTTGCTTCCTTACCTCTAAGTGAAGTCCATTTCCAAAGGTAAAGCAGATCTGTAAAAGAAATATAAACAAATAAATAAAAGCAGATGTTTAGCAACCACTACCAACCTTTGCCAAAAGGAAACAAAACAGAATTTCTCTCTTGCCCTTGCCCGACAACCAGCGCTAACGGGAAGTATCTGCATTCTCCTTGGTCTATTTCCCTTCCTCCTGAAGAGACTAGTACCTTACAAAACAAAACAAAATACACATCAGAATAATATTTCTTGTGAAATGTCATTCACCTCCCAGGGTTTTCTTCTCATGTTCTCTGGGATTCACTCACTTTTCCGCGAGGCTGAGACTCCCCCACCAAATCCCACCATCCTTATGAGACTGTCCGTCCATCTGTCTGTCGGTCGCCCCCTGCCCCGTGTTCTGACCTCTCAGGACCTCTAGGTCCTCAGGCCCACGACTCTGCCCTGTGGTTCCTCAGAGGCCCTGTCACAATCTTGCTTCATCGTATCGTTGCACTACTCTCTGAGATGTGCTTAGGCTCCCTCTCACCAACAAACTCCTGTCTTGCTTTCTGAATTTTGCTGCGATTTCTTTACCGCCCATGAATCAATCCCCTGCTGGCTTCACGCTTTCCATAATGATTCACTTGGTCGCTCATTTCCGTCACTGCAGACCAAGGCACCACTGCCAGCCAGCCTAATGACAGAGAAGCCTTCACTTTCGGGACTCCCTGGCCCTCCTTCCTCACACACAGCTGACTACTGTCCACTGGCTCCCAACCTGTGCGGTAACACCTCAGCAGAAGGCCACGGTGCCGAAAGCACTCTACAAGCAGCCTCAAGCAGCTCTCCATAGGTGCTCCGGCCCCCCTCCGTAGCAGTGGGGCTCCTGTGAGGGTGAACATACGCTCCCATCTGCCCGGAGAGAGCAGGCTCACGCCTGCTGCAGGGTTCCATCTGTTAGCCTCCTTCTGATGTGCAAAAATGCATTCACGCAGACTCAAAGCGCAGCAATCCTGGCTTTGTCTCCTCTTATGCCTGCCACTGCTTTCCAAACTTCAGCACCTTCCTGTCATACCGCCCAACTGTATCTCTGGTCCTGCTCCTTCCTGGGCGATGGCTGCACACTCCTTCCCCTTTCTGCCAGGGGAGAAGAGCCCTGGCTCCTCTCTGAGGTTAGCTACTGGTCTTTGGGCTCTGCTTTAGGCTCTGCTAGCCATGCCCCACTTTCATCTTTTCTAGAACCTTGGTCTTTCCACTTTCAGATTTCTTCTCCACTATCTACTTTTTCTTCTGTATTTTAGGGAAGGGTCTACAGGGTGTTCAGGGTCGCACTACACAGATTGGACTCGTAGTGATTCTCCTGTTTACAGCCTCCCAAGAGCTGGGATTACAGGCACGCGCCACCACACCCAGTCTCAATTGCCATCTCAGTGCATCCTGGGGGCGGGGCTGGCATGGCAGGCCCAGGGATTGAACCCCCGGCCCCTGCGCCTGCTTGCAGGTGCTTTAATCCGCTGATCTATTTGGCCATCCCTTAAATGCTTTAAAAAACCTGTTCTTCATGGGGTTCATTCTTCTTGTGGACTTTTCTCAATGGTATGTGTTCTTGTCTCCCCAGTCTAAAAAGAAACTCCAGGTCCCAGTGGATGCCTGAACTGTTGGGGCAGATGGACCACCACGGCTAACTTTCTATCTTATGTCAGATACATTATTCTTCTTTTCTCTGTAGATTCCACCTAGCAATGGCCAGCCATGTCTCTAACCAAAGTTGTGCTCACTACATTCACTTATTTTCCAAGGTGCCAGGATATGAACGTGGGCACTTGGCAGCTGATGTCCAGGGTCAACAAGATCCAATACACATTTCCTTTTAGTTAAAGAGTAATTTAAATTGACTTTAAATAGAGGAACAATTTTAAATTTACAAAAATGATACAAAGATAAGATCATGACTAGAGAGAAAAAAAAATTCTCTCAGGCTTTCACAGAGAGCAAATTGTTCAAGCAATGGCCGTGACTCACCCAGATGGCTGACACTGACAAAGGATCTGCAAGGTGCTGTACACGGTTCCAGGGTAAATCCTGAGGGGATTTGACTGCCTTGTCAGATACAGAAGTTATATTTTTAGTAGGTCTTTCTTTAACTTGGTCTTAACCATTCAGTAGAAAAGTATAATCACAAGGTATAAAAGGTAATGCCATATTAATATACTGAGCTGTAAAAGGCTCAAGTCAACTTCTGACAATTGCCAGCTCTGCTGATAACTCACTACTATTATGGACTGTTGGACTATATTGGGTTATTTTGCTGAATTCAAGTACTTACAATATTTGAACTGGCATCAAGTATGAAAAGGGCTTTTATTTTTTTTGGTGGAACTGGGGATGGAACTCAGGCCCTTGTGCTTGCCAGGGAAGCGCTTATTCCACTGAGCCATTTCCCCAGCCCAAAAAGGGCCTTTAAAGATTTCTCCAAATACTGCTTATCTAACTGCAGTAGAACACCCCTCTCTGACAAAACCAAAAGAAAAAAAAAGGGGGGGGGATATGTAGGGAACCATGAAGCTAGGAAATCGATCAAGTATGTGTAGGTGGGACTTGGCCCAGGGCCTAAAGCAAACAAGCTACCTCAGTTCTGAGATGAACATCCTGTTTGATTAAGGTTAGCTATCAGTTGCTAGGCAACCTAGTATCATGTGTTACTAACTACACAAAAGTGTAAATAAAGGAGTTTTGTTGTGAAAAAAATATATGTATTTGTGTATACACAAGAGAATTAGGATATACAGCTACTTTCTCTTAGTTCATTGAGAATAAAAATTCGTACTAACTTTGTTTATTTTATTTTTTATTTTTGGCAGAACCGGGGATTGAACCCAGTCCCTTGGACTTGCCAGAGAAGCGCTTATTCCACTGAGCCATCTCCCTGGCCTCTTTTACTTTTTTTTTTTTTTTTTAATATTGTTTAGACAAGATATTATGTCTGCATCTCCTCTGAATAACTACTACGAAGACAACAATATGCAATGTATTAATTATTATAACTGTCCTACCAATCTGATTTGAAACTGTTTCATTGCTATTATTTTATCTTTCTTTTCTCATTAAATTGAATAAAAAAAAGATCACGAGCTCCCATATCCATTTTCCCCTCATGCTAACTAACACTTTACGTCACTAACTCAGAATTAAGAGAGCAGTAACATTTAATCAGTGCAGCTGGAGAAGCATTTGCAGCTTCTCCCGGGCAGTTACTATTTTCTTTTTTCCCTACTCTACCCTTGGTGACTGAGTCAACTCAGTGTAGCTCCTTCTGGGAGGGGATGGGAGAGGAGAAGAAAACAGTTAAGTCCTATCTCCAATGAGGACATCCACACATACTCAAAATTCTTTGGCAAGAAAAATTTGTCTTCTCCATTTATTTAAAATTCAATGACTTCTATCCACATAGGCCCATATGCATTTATTTTGTTCTGTGGCTTAAAACCCAGTACTATTTTAGTTATTTAGCTCTTCCAACCTTTCAGGGTTGGCTGCTGGATGACTGCACAGGTTAGACTCTGTCCTGGGCATGTTCTCATTTTTTTGTGTTGTGTTCTCACGTTCCCGCATCGTATGCTGTGCTGGGTTCTTCTGGTATTTCTCCTGTCCCAGGCTAAGAACCAATCATTTCTCCAAGGAGCCCTGGTTGCTGAGACTGAGAAATGACATATAAAACCCAAGACCCGGAGACAGGTGTAGCACACATGTTATAAAATTATTTCTCTTTTTAGCCATTTCCAGATCAGAGGTTTTTTTTTTTTTTTTTTTTCTTTTTAAACTCCCTTCCTTCCTTGAACTCACTATATATTCCATACTGGCCTCAAACTTGGGCAATCTTCTGCCTCAGCCTCCTGAGTCCTGGGATACAGGTGTGCCACCATGCCTGGCCCAGGTAAGAACTTTTCTTAACTTTGTTATTACTGTTAGAGACTCTGCTTTAATCTGCGAAGTGGTATCACCTGGTTGGAAAATATGTAGTATTGAAAACTGTCAGATTTAGAGTTAAGTCTTGATTCTGCCAAACAAGCTGCTTTAGTTCAAGTTTTCTGATCTGGAACCTGAGAATGATGGTGGTAGTACCTACCATGGTGGGCGTCTTCAGGCGTGCAGCTAACTGCCACGCGTATCTCCAGAGGGCACAGAAGCCCATTTTGTGTGGGTATGAGGTAGAGTCTGCCCTGTTCATGGAGCCGAACTGTCACTGCTACATAACATGGTGTCCTTCCTCTGACAGCAGCTAATTTAGGTGAAAACGTCTAAATGCATTTTGGGCAACAAGGTACCAAGAGAGATAATCGTCACTAAGAAGAGCAGCAGGCACATGGCTCTCGTTGGACGTGGCAAGTGGAATGGCTACTGCCATCCTCTGACCATGAAGGGAAAGCTGACAATGTGGCAAAAGGCCGAGCTGAAGCGCTAACATCTTTGACGGTAGAGAATTGGTCAAATCTACAGCTACTATATTTTTTGACCCTTTCTTATGCAATGCTAAACATTTTCCTTAACCTACTGTTGCCTGGATATTACACTTGCAATTTGTGGGCATGGCTGGGATCGAACCCAGGGCCTTCTGCAGTTTAGGCAGGTGCCCTAGGCCCCAGCTATCCTCCCAGCCCTGCTACTTGAATCTGAAAGTAGCCCAACCAATACACCCAATCTGCAGCATTTCTAAAGAAAAAATACATGAAATGTAACTGTTGCGGTGGCCGGCACTCAGTAAACAGCACTCCCTCAGTCCTAAGTCTTGTGTATTAACATTTTATCCTCAAATCTCTGAGCTCCTACAAGATGGTTAAGTACCAGCAGAATGCTTTAGCCCTACTGGACTCTCACAGGGTGGGGAAACAGACAGAAGCAGGCTGTGATAAGAGCTATAAAGGAAATTACAGCAGGGCCAGGGTGGTAGAGTGGTTTAGGAGACTGAGGAGACTCTCAGCAGGGATCCTCCTATCTAGAGAGACCTGAAGGGAATTTGGAAGCAAGTCTAGCAGAGCCCTGCAAAAGGAAGAGCTGGTCGTGCTGTGTGAGTGGCACTGGGCGTTCGAGGTTGGCGTTGATGGAGGTGAGTGAATGAGGAGGACGCCGCCAGAGGTACAGGCCTGCGCCGGGGCATGAAGATGACTTTGGATTTTGCTCCAAGTGAAAGAATAAGCCACAGAAAGCTTTAAATATTGGAATGGTGCAAACCAATTCGTGTTTGAATAAACTCATTCTGGCCACTATATGGAGAATGGCCAAAGGAGGCAAGAACAAATGATTCAGGGCAGGCAGCAGTCACGCGGGAGTCTAGACAGCAGGTAACATCAGCTCGGACCCTGGGGCTTCAGTGAAACGGGCAACTGGTGGGTGCCGCTCGTGTACATTTGGAAGGCAACAGAGCCTCTGGATGGACTGAATACGAGAAAGAACAGTCGAGATGAACTTTAGAATTTTGACTAATTACTGGGAGCGAAAGCGGCATTTTCTCTGATGAGAAAAAAATGAAAGGAGTTAAGTTGGGAGATGCCTGTGGGGGTGGCACTGAGGGAGTGGGCAGGACGTGAGCCAAGGGCTACTTCTGTGTTTCATGTGAGTGGCCTGGAGGATGAGATCGGTGCTCAGAGGTCAGGGCTGGAGGTGCAAGTGCTGGGTGACCAGAGGGCTTTAGCTGCGGGGCTGGGGTACAGACAAGAGGCCGCACACATCTTCAGTGTACTATTTATTCTCCTTCCTAAAAAGCTGTTGTTAAACTGCCGTGTCTTAGGAGCCAGCATCCAGAAGACCCAGTGAACTTACGCTGTCCCCAGTCAGGACAGAGCCACCTGCAGGATCGATGGAGACTTACGAAGGTCGAGGTGGCGGGGCACTGGCCAGCTATCTTACTGTGACGGCTGCTGACACCATGTTTGCAGACCACGAGGATTCAGTACTCTTGTTATATTTATGTGCACTTTTCTGTCTGTATGTTACACTAAAAAGTTAAAAAAAAACAATGGATGCACATCTGAAATCTGAGGGTGTCTTGGAATCCAGGCAATACGGTTCTGCTATTTGCATTTTTATAGCAGCTACGCCAACAGCCTATTTTCAGACAGTGAGGCACAATGGACTGAAATATTTACTCCACACACATTGTACAAAATCCCGTAGGAATTACAGTAATTATTTTGTCAATTATAGAACTCTCTGCTTATTGGACTGCAGAGTTCATCTTACCTTCTCTTTTCAAATGCAACTAGTTTAGATTTGTTTCCTCGGGATTCTGTATCTCACTGAACATAATTTAAACCAGTGGCTCTCTGAGGGGTGCAGTTTTACCCCGCCATTCCTGCTCCTCCCTCCTACCACATGGGTGTTTGGCTATGTCACAGGAGCTGGTAACCACGCGCGGGGGATGAGAGTTACTGGTACCGAATGGGTTGGGATAAGTTAGGCTGCTCAACATCACGCCACGCACAGCACGGGCCCCACATCAAAGCATCCTCTGCCTCCAAGTGGCAATGTTCTGAGGTGGACGGCTGCAGGGATGACGAGGACGGCTATAGGAGACGACTACAAAACATGTGACAGCCAGAACTTTCATTTTCTCACAAGAAGCTGGGTGACAGAAAGATGTCACATGTGACATGCTGGAAGAGGAAAAAGAGGCTTCTAGGCTCTGGATCCAAAAAAAGTTTTTAGGTAAACCAGAAATACCCCTCAAAAGTTAAAATTTCTACTGTCGGATCCTACACAGCTTCTACAAATTGACCTTCATGGTAACTGGCAAAAACAGTGCCTTTTGTTTTTGTTTTGTTTTGTTTTTCTTGGACACAAGGGAAGGTCAAATATCACAACAAACTCTTTGTTCTTCAGGTCAGCACCTTTAGACGTGACTTCCTGCTCTGAAGTCATTTTGATGAGTTTCTTTTGAAAAAATGCAGCTGAGTCACCGGAGGGCAGCTCCCCCTGGCAGTTTCTTTCTCGAGTCCTCCCTTCCAAGGCGATCCCGAAGCTTCCTTCTGTGGTTCTGCAATTCCACGATACGGTGGCCCTTCAATCTTTAATCTCACACTACTGTGTACTTTATTGCAGATGAAATGTAGAGGGACACAAAATAATTTAACATCTTTCTGTTTCATTTTTATGGATTATAATAATTTGTCACTTCGATTCAATAAGAATAACTTTGCAGAGAAGGTGGGCAGTGTGCTTAAGGGGTAAGAGTCTGGTCTCCACAGTGATGACTGAGCCAGTGTTGGTTGTTCTTAAAATTCAGGCTCACGCCAAGATCTTTACGATACCTGGGTTGCATCTTCCTGTCAACTTCTGAGCAGGTGCAATGTTTTACCATGTTTGTCCTTTCCATTGTAAAGAAGGGCAAAACAGCCCCCGCCCTGAAAGTCCTCGGCTCTTTATCCATTCATTCAAAATGATTCCAAATTTGGATGAAATAATCTAAAGGAAATAACCCAAGATCAAGGCAATGGCGGGGCCTGCTTATGCCCTCAGGGCACACATCCCAATTTTTCTGCTTGTGTAGACAGAACTGGATATATAGTCTTTCATAGCTCTGTGAAAAACAGGTTTCAGCGGATCTTGACAGTCACAGAAGTACACACATTCTGAGGAGTTAAGGGGACCCTCTCAAGTCAGGGTGGGTCTGTGATGTTGGTAGCTACTCAAATCTGATACAGACCAAGTTCACATTAAAAATTCAGCTATCCTACTTCCTTTTAATCTCTGTGTGTGTGTGTGTGTGTGTGTGTGTGTGTGTGTGTGTGTTTAGGGGAATGGTCTTTCCAAGATTTCTTATCTTATAGCTGAATACCACAACTTATTAAAAAAAAATCTCAATTTGAAAGCATAACATACAACTGATCTAGACATTCATGTATTACTATAGTAGTCTCATTCAATATTTGATTCAAATATACAATAGTTTCAACTAAGTAGAACTCTGAACTTTTTAAGAACTCTGAACTTGAATTTTAGATAGTAAATACCTCTGACTAACAAAGTACAGTCTATTATTTATCATACTCTTGAGCCTGCTCTTCAGATGTAATTTCATTGTAACAAGTATGATTTTAGTGAGTCACACCGAGGCTAGTGCCAACGAGGAAGACATTTTCTTTGGTGTCATTTTACTGACTCGGAGAGTTTTACAACACGGGGATTTGCCAACGCCGCGATACCCTCGACTTGTTAGGTCATGCTGGGAAGCCTTACTTCCAGTAAAACTGTGCACGGCTCCAGTTCCCCCCACTGAGACAGACAAATGTTCTGAAGGCCCAGAAAAGTCAACATAATGCTAGTCAGTATCGATGCCTTGGCCCCTAAATCACTTTTTAAAAAAGATCAGTATTGCTAACAAATAGTTAAAAGCAGATTTTTTTAATACTTCATTTTTCTGCTCTCAACTGTCTTTTAAAGGGGACACTGGCAGCGGTTCTCACACTTGCTTGGGGATTATCTGTTACAACACGGACCGCGGGGCGCACCCGGGGAGGCTGGCTCAGTGGGTCTGGACTGGACACAGGACTGGGTATTTCTAGTCTGTTTCCAGGTAATGCTCCTGCTCCTGCTCCTGCTCCTGCTCCTGCTCCTGGAAAGGCACTGCCGAAAGCTACTGTGCAAAACCCTGACCAGCAAGGGAAAGAGCAGAAAAGGACACACGGGAGTCCTAAGCTGAGAAGGGTCCTTCGTGACAGACCAAAGTGTGAAAAGAGGAATTGTACATCAGGAAATTCACGAACTGTCTCATTGCAAGAAGATTTTACTGTATACGTATTGATCCATGGCCATAGGATTGCTTTATATGGCATTCCCCTCGGTTTATAGTTCTTTTCTAGTTGAAGTTTTACTTATCCTGAGCATTTGTTCTTTTTTTTTTTTTTTTTTTTTTGGCATTTGTTCTTTTTGAAATAATTTACCATTTTATTGTTATGTCTTTCTTAAAGCTACAATGATTTTGGAATCAGGAAAAAATATATCTGTGAAATACATTTCACATATTTAACGTAACTTGATGGACAAAAATTGTAGGCTGTTTCCTTTATTTCTGTAAAAGATTCATGAAAATTACACCAAGAAATAAAATGAAGTAAAACTATTTTCTTCCCCAGAGTTCAAGAAAACCAAGAGCTGCAGATTGCCCTTTTGTGCCAGTAGGTGGCGCTGGTCTGCCAGGAAGGCAAACCCGAGGAAGCATCAGACACTGACTGGCCAAGGACTCCAGGGGAGGCAACTAGCAAAGTTTTTAGAAAACATCTGGGGCTTTTGAAGTCAAGTGAGTATTCTTCTAGAGTTAGATCTATGCAAGTAAATATACCTGGGTTCATATTTCTTTTCTACAATAATTCTAACTTGCAAATAAACCTAACTAATGCTCTACTTGTGGAAGTTTGGAGGGTACTGATACCCCGCTGCAGAAAATGCCAGGAGGGGAGGCAGGTGACACTGTCGTTCCAGACTGCAGGACAGGAACCTGGAGTCAGGCAGGCGCCGTTCTGTGCAGCTGCCCTCAGTGTAAATGCTCACTAAATCCGGAACCTGGTCCACACACCTGTCACGTTCTCTGTCCTACACTGGTTTTCCTTCCCTGTAAGCGCCAGGATGGTGGGGCAGTTTTCCTGCCCCCACGCACCGCACAAGCAGGATTAGTGCTGAGGGAAGACAGTCATGTAACGTGCTACCCAACCTCTCTGGGCATTAAAAATTAATCTTAAACAAGTGAAATTCAGATTGTTATTTCAGTTTTTCAAACACTGCAGGGTACTTTAACTCTGGTGTTTAATGCCTGAGGAGGAATTTAGCTACTTTGCAGATACATGCTGCAAAGATTTTGATCAAATAAAATATATGATTTACCAGGAAAGAAAAAAGTATAGAGCAATCCCTCCACCCCCTTGTTCAACAGGGTTAGTCATAGGTTTTTTGGCAGCGCAGTAAAGAGAGAGGATAGGGAAAAGAAGCCTTTATGAACTCCAAAGACACGGAGAGGATCGAGGGTCAGATAGATCTGGCCTGAGACAAAGAAAGCTGAGGCTGTTATGGCCTTTTGTTAGGGGTGGAGTTTGAGGGGGATGTCTAGAAATACCTGAGGGGCTGATGGGGGTCTTTCCTGTGGTGCTGGGAAAGGTGAAAGGAAATTGCACCCTGGGCTTGGTTGAGAAGTGGGAAGGGCGTCTCTGCGAAGATAAGCAGAGGTTTTAAGGGCTTCAGCCAAGGTAGATGACCACCACAATAATTCAGCAATTTATACTAGGGCCAGAACCTACAGTCGGAAGACCTCCAAGGACGCCCAAAACTTTTGGTAGTATCACACGTATAAATACTATGCTTCTTCCTACACATATAGCAGCATTAAAAGTTTAAGTTATAATTGATGCACAGTAAGAGATTAACAACAATAGCATACTAAAAAAGATCAGTAACTAACAATAACAAAATAAATCATCCATAAGATACTGCAAAAATTAGTTGAAATTTATGAATTATTCCTTCATGTTTTAAGACAGGTAACAAAAACTGTAGAAAGGGAAACCACAGCAGAGAGAGAGTCACTACTCTTACACTACGAGGGAGGGCACTACAACAAAATAAACACCTACATAAAAGCTCTCTGGATCTGAGCAAAGGTGCAGACTACTTTCTGCTGACGGGGAGCACGGAGCAGTGGGCCTGGTCTTGGAACAGGGGCCGTGTATGTGTGCAGAGATAGGAGGAGGGGACACGTGCAGATCAGAGGCAGCACACGCCTGAACAGGGGATGTGAGGGCGCAGGACAAGTTGTGCAGTCCAGCACCTGGTCTCTAGGATGGCAGCAGGAAGGGAAGTGCAGGGGTGCTGGGACCTTCACTGACCCTACAAGGAGCGGAGCGTCACTGCCCACTTCTGCACAAGCAATTTGTTATGCCATTTCTGAGAAATGTGGCAACTCTGGGCCACATAAAAGGCAAGAGACAGTCTGAACACAGAGCAGTCAATAAGCCAGGGGAGAGACAGTAAGGAGGACCAGCAGTAGGGTAATGGCAATGAGCAACACGGGTAGAGGCTGGAGTCCCTACTCAGACAGAAATCCTTCCAAACACCCAAATCAGAGCCCCTTTCATCTACCACTGTTTGTCAAATGGGTCCTGCTGGCATTTAAGGTAGGAAGGTGCTTTCTATGTACTCCAGCATTCTTGGAGGTTTCGTATCCCCAGACTTTGGGAACAAAGTACCAGGCGTCTGACAAGCCAAATCTCCCTGCTCCTTTGGTTCCAGAACAACCCCCTCCTCCTGCAGGCTGCGCGGTCTCTGGGCTGCTCTGCCTGTCTGATCACAACAGACCACTCCTCAAGGCCTTTTCTTTGCTGTTGTTGTTCTCAACCAGCTAAATCCTAGCTTCTCCTTTTCGACTCTCCTGACCATCTCTACCCGAAAGGTCCTTTCCATTTGCCCGGAAATTACCCCCCCCCTCCCCAACTCACGAGGCAGAAGCCTTTTCTGATTCCTGCTAGCTCCCAGGTCAAAGACTCACTGACGCACTCTTCTGTCTCCTCCTCTTTGCTAAGGTAACACTGGCCTTTTCCAGTTCTTTCAAAGAACCAGGTGTGGATCCTGAAAACCTTCCCTTCTTCTCTTCCCGTCATCTCACTGACCCATAATGACGCTGAGATCTTGGCTGGGATGCTTAGTTTCTATAGGCTCTGTGGGACTGTGTGTTTCTTTATTTTTCTTTCTTCATTACCAGATGAGAAGTTAGCTGTTTATTTCCTTGCTGTACCCTTTACTACACTGTAAATACACAGAAGGCAGAAAATATCTATTTTTCATTCTCTAAAACACTGTCTAGCATCCAACACTCACTAAACAGTGGTCATACGTGCTTTAGTTCTTTCCTTGTAGGTGTTTTTCATCTTGCCATTATACTATGGTATAAATCTTGGGAGTTCCAACAAGTTTAGTAACTTTTACTTGTGATTTGAAATAAAAAATTTCAATGTCTTATGAGGTATACACTTCTTATACTTTAAGAGAAACTAAACTGAGAAAAGAGTATTTCATCATGCCCAGATGAGATGTTCAAAAGTGCTATCAAAGCTGCTGAAATTTGTGGTGCATCGAAAGAAAAAAGATGAAAAAACAAACAAATAGACCTAATGCTCATTTATGATTTCAATTAAGGTTTCTAATTTTTATTACAATTGGGCAATTTTCAAAAACACTATTTCCTATTCAATGTGTTATTCGCATTGTGTACGCTTTCTTCACAAATAAGGTTTTCTGCAAAGTTTAGGCCACTCCATTCTCCCTCTTACACCAGTCTGTTAATTTGGTGAGCTCGGAAGTTGCTATTTTGCTTTAAATCCATAATCAAACAAAACTTCAGAATTGCCATTTTTCCATTACCTACTTTTTAAAAAAAATCTTTTAAAAATGTATTTAGTAAAGGGTCTACAGGGTCTCACTACACAGATCTGACTTATAGTGATCCTCCTGTTTTCAGCCTCCCAAAAGCTGGGATTACAGGCTTGTGTCACCATGCCCTGTCACAATCACGATCTCAGCGCGCCCAGGGGGCGGGCCTGGGACGGCAGGCCAGGGATGGAACCCAGCCCCTGCGTCTGTCTACCTCAACAGGCGCTTTAATCCGCTGAGCTATCTGGCTGGTCTTTCTACTACTTTTGGAACAGAAGCAAACACAAAGCTTCTAAAATTCCTGTGTAACTGAATATTTTTAGTGGATTTAATATTTACCATGCAGTTTATAATTGTTCTTAAATCTATGTAGCCCATTTGCATAACAGAACATAAGCATAATTCTGGTTCTTATAAGTGAGAGAGTGGAATTGCTTGCTGTGGGTCAAGCTGTGTACTCTAAATGAAAGTATGTGAAAGCCCCAAACACCAGGACCTTCCAATGTGACCTTACTTGGAAACAGTGTCTGTGTAGATTTAACTCACTTAAGCTTATGGAGGTGGGCCCGTGCTCACATGACCAGTGTGTTTATAAAAATAGGAAATTTAGACACCGACATGCACCAAGAGAAGATGACAGAAAGGGACAAAAGAGAGAGCTCTATGTGATGATGGAAGACTGGGGTGGCACATCTCTAAGATAAGAAAGCCAGCAGCTACAGACAAAGCACCAAACAGAGGGGCGAGGAGGGACACCACAGAGTTCAGAGGCAGCAGGGCTCTGGCAACACCTTCATCGTGGACGTGTAGCCTCCTCAACCTTACACACAGTAAACTTGTTTTACGTTCACCAGATTCTGCACCTTATTAAAGCAGTTTTAGCAAAGGGACACTAAATACCTTAGGCGGCCTCTGAATTAAGTTGGAGTTTGATGGTAAAGCGCAAGCTGAATTAGTCAAAGGCAAGACTGAGGCAGTCTTCAGCAAATCACTCTCCTGAATATTCTCCGGTGAAGCCTCTGAGCCCTTTCAGAATAATACTTTCAACTTCGTAAAACGCTGGAATATGAATAAGCCCAGTTATATCCAAATAGTTACAGAATTTTAAAAACTAAAAGACCTAGTAAAGGTTGGTAGTGATGTTCAGCATGAATGCTATTTTGAAATAACTGGAATATGTAAAATCAGTTGTGAATTCCATTGTGGCGAAGTCATAGATCTTGCCAACCCTATTATATCATCGTCCTTATAACGTAAACGCTAATTTCCGTTCAGAGGTTAGTGGAAATATATATGTAATTAATCCCCTGCATCTTGGGGGCATCTTCCTGAATTCCATCAGTGGATAGTTTCAGAGTCAGGAGGCCCCCAGGTAAGGAATGCTTAAAGAGGACAGATTCTGAAGTTTCACTCATGGAGGGTGTATAGCTCAGTGGCACAGTGCCTGCCTGGCAAGTGTAAGGTCCTGAGTTCAATTCCAGGTATCCTTCGCCAAAAAAAATTAGTAAAGTTTTATTCAGATAAGTTGTTTTTCCCATTTTGTGGCTGATGCTCAACTGTTACCCTCTAATGTTGTCTCCTTGTACTGCAAGGGAAAGCCAAAACCACACATTCGCAGGCCTAGTTCTCAGTGAGGTTTGGATTATGTCAACTCAGGACGGCCATCTCTTTTCTGATATACTTACTTTTTAATTTCTTGCAGATTTTTAAATATTTTCCTAGGCTTTACAGATTGAGCATTCCTAAACTAAAACACCCAAATCTGAAATGCTTTGAAATCCAAAATTTTTTGAGACCCAACCGGTATCCACAAGGGTATTTTAGGGGGAGCACTTAGGATTTTTCCATTTGAGACACCCCGCCTGTATTTGCATGATATTTGCAAGAAGGACCTGTGGCAGAAGCTGTGAGTGTCTGCTGTTTTGGCTGGCACACACACACACACGTGCTTGGTTCTCGCAGCAGTCTTACTTGGGCTCTCTGGTTGGTCTCTGGATTCCCTGGTGCCAAGGGGCAAGGTGCAGGTTTTGCCTTTGTCGTGAACTGGATCAGACATGACGCGCACCGGAAACTGGTGGCCAAGTACCATCCGGATAGCTGTAGCTCTCTAAACTGGATTCTACCCTGGGGCTTTGAAGTTGTGGGTTTAAACTGTAGTGGGTTTCTGCAACCTTTCTATACTGATGTAGTCAAATTAATGTCCTGAAGTAAATCTCATTACTTTAGCCTGTTAGAGAAATTCTGTCATTTGTAAGGGGACTTTGAGCAAATAGGCTGTGGTGTATTCTTTTTTTACAAAGGACCTGATGCTTTCTATTCTTTACCAAAACACTGTATTTCCAACTTTAAACACAGTGGGTGTTAAAAGTTAAACAAAATGCTGAAAAAATCCCCCAGAAACAAACTACTATTCTCCGACAAGCAAAACAACAACAAAACCCACACTCAAATATACTTCATATTACTAAATGTATTATAAAATACATAAAAATAGTCCAATAATTTTGCTCCTGATCAGTTGATCATTGTCACTCTTTAAAGGAGCAGTCTCTTTCTATTTTGCCTTAAAAAATAAGAAACAGAAACAAAACCCCATCTCTATGGAAATCTCATACACATCTTTTTCTCTTCTTCACCCACAACTCCAGGATGGAAATTCATCTTCTGAAAGTCAGAACCACTCATAGAGTGCTGCTTGCATTCTTAAGTTTAATAACTGCACGCGAAAACAGCATGATTTTTCTATCTCATCCATAAGTACTTGCAAAGTCTCTGTAAGGAGAGGCCACACCTATCCCACCACTGTATCTGGCTTTATCAAATTCCATATAAAAACCCCCGGCAGATACGTCCCTTAATTACGTGCAATCCCTTTAACAAACAGAAAAATAACGGCTTAAAATCCTTCTGAAAGCAGAAATCAAAATAAGAAATCAAGAAATAAGAAATCCATGTTCCGGTGTGAACATGGATTCCAGCGGTTGAAAGGCTCTTTTGGTAACCTCTCCAATCCCCACGGGATGGTGCTGATTCTACACTTACATTTCCTGTAACATTCTGAGAAAGTATCTAAACAATTAAATGATTACTTCCTTTAGTACCAGAAAACTTTCTAAAACGCGATTTCCTGACCTTGAAAGTTAAAAATGTGATTTAAAAAAAAATTTTTTTAAATAGTGACACAGCTTGATCAAACGAAAAGAGAAAGCTTTTAAATCACAGGTCCTAAAGAAACTATGTTTAGCTCTTGTTTTGCACTCTAAGAATACAGGCTCGTTCCTGGGTTCCCAAACGGGTGGCGCTGGCCGGAGAGCACGGGGACAGCGGGGACTTCTGGGAAGGTGGGAAAAAGCGCCAGGACGGCTCTGCGTGCGGACAGATTCCCAACAAAGCCCTCGGTCCTGTTAGGGGTCCCCGCCAGGAGCCCCATACCTCGGATCGCGCTTAGCAAAGGACCCAGGGCCCCGAGCGCGGCGAAAGGAAAGCCGGAACCGCGCTCCGGCCGGCGAGCGACGTCCCGCAGCCCGCCCGGTCCCGGCCTCCCGCCAGCCTTCCCGCCTTACCAGCAGCAGCAGCAGCAGC
>NW_004524579.1:7142793-7143819 GCF_000260255.1 Octodon degus | reverse complement strand
TGTTAAGATGGAGTCTCACTAACTTGCTGAATTTCCCAGACTGGGGTTGAATTTGTGATCCTCCTGCCTCAGCCTCTGTTTTTGAATAGTGGATAGTAAAGCATTTGAGTAAGTAGAAAGAGTTTCTACAGTTTACCGTGCTGCGCTGCTTCCAGTGCCCTGAGCCCAGAGGGGGAAGAGTCTTAGTTCCTATTCCACTCTCTTGAGCCAGGTGAAGGTGGTGGCAGACCCAGTGATAATGCCAAGTCCCCCAGGGTGGAATTCCCAGTACCCCAGCACACTGGGAAAACTAATTAAAGAAGGCAAGCCTTTCCGGAACCTGTGCACAAATCACCCCAGGAAGCTCTGTATCATTCCTGCATTCCTCACATTAGTGCCCTTGGCAATAGAGTCCTTTAGGCAAGTAAGTTTATGCTTCATTATCAGGACAGTGGCTTCTGTTTAGCAATGAAGATAATTGTAGCTTCCAGAGAGAGAAATAGATAATGCAAATTTTATTTCTGCTGGATTATTCAACATCCCCAGAAGGCTGTGAGAAGCAGTTAGTAGGCCTTCTGTACAACATACCTCCCAGACGTGAGAGACAGTGCCAGGATGTGCCCGCCCTGCCTAACAGCTTAGCACCCTGCTGTTCTGGAGTTAGTTCAACTTTAAAGATGCCGAAACTTGTGACTGGGAAATTGAAGGGACTTCTTGAGAATCGGATGATTCATTGGTAGCGCTCTAGCTCTGGGATTCTGTATCCTGGGGTGACAATGATGCCATTTCATAAATCTGTGCCCCAAAACATATATGGCTATTACAAAGCAAGCACTAAAGACTTACTTAAAATAAATGGAAGTATTAATATGATGTGAAAATTTTAACTTACAAGAATAGGACTAGCCAGGTGTGGTGGCGCATGCCTGTAATCCCAACACTCAGGAGGCAGAGACAGGAGGATCACGTTTGAGATCAGCCTGGGCTACAAAGTGAACTCAAGGCCAGCCTGAACTGCATAATGAGACCCCATCTAAAAAAAAAAAA
>NW_004524579.1:7126072-7132940 GCF_000260255.1 Octodon degus | reverse complement strand
TCACAGGCAGCGGGAGTCTGAAATCCTCATGGCTGTTTCAGCTGGACGGACCAGGAGCACATCCACGCTAGGTGTGAGAGAGGAGTTGGCAGGCTGGGGTGGAGGGTGGCCCATAACAACAGGGCAGGGAGAGCTCTGTTGCCTTCCTCAGTTACAGAGCAACAATAAAATCCCAACAGACCCCAGGCCGCCTGGCTCAGCACAAAGAAGCCAGTACATCTTTAATAAACAGTCACTGTCATTGGAGCAGAAATAGTCATCCCCGAAGTGTAACCACAGGCGCCAACACCTCATAGAGCGAGAGAAGCCCTGGGCAGTGAGTCACGGTGCCTGCGAGTCAGCGTCCGTGGGAGGCCCAGCTGCTTCAGGTGCAAAGTCCCTGAGCCTAGAATTCTGTGGAAATTCCTAACATTGTGCATGAGGAGAATTAGATACAAATGCTGCAAACCAGGATTTGGTGCAGTGGAGAAAACAAAATAGCCTACTCTTGAGTTAGAGAAGAATGCTAACCATGTCATAAGAGATTTTTAAAAAATAAGTGACACTGGTTTTGAGTGTGATCAGCATGTAATACTGCTGGATTGAGGTGTATATGAAGCGAGCCACTGCAGCTTCCCGCCACATACTGCTGCCCCGCTAGCTTGCCACTCCCTCCTCTGAGCAGTGCCCTTCAGCTGAAGGCTTGGGGCTGGCTCAGTGTGTGTCACTGGGAAGGTGGCATGTTACTCCATTGCCTGGTATTTGCTTCTGGGCCTGGTGCCACAGATGTAGCCTGCGTGCTCCGCCTCAGTGCTTTTGCGCTTGCTGTCCTGTTTCCTAGAAGGTTCTGCTCTCACAGTGAATAAAGTTTTCCCTTTTTCCTCTCCATTGCTACTTTCTCATTGGTGACGGTGTTCCCTGACCCATGCATGATATTAAAGTGGTCGTGACTTTAGGCCAGGCGCTGCTCATGCTCCTGAGCTATTTTATTTTTCCTTTTGATACAGCATATTCTTAGAGTCTGTGTTCTCTTATCATGTCAGCATTCCCTACAATGCAAAATTCCTGAAGGCTGGGAATTTTTTGACAACTACTGTGGGTTCAGCATCTTAGAAACTACTACCCAACTCAGTACATTTTAGTTCAATATATGAATGAATGAAAAAGTAACTAGAATTTCAAGATTTATTATGGAAGATTCTCTCTGTCTGTCTGTCTGTCTGTCTGTTTGTCTGTTTGTCTGTCTGTCTATCTGTCTGTCTGTCTGTCTCTGTAAGGTGAGGGTAAAGCAGGAAAGTTTGAGAGAATGTTAGACCCCACAAGGATATGTCACAGTTGTGTCAGCGGGGGGCACTGGTGAGACTGCCTGGGATGGGTGAAGTTGGGGAGGAGGCACAGCCCCCCAGCAGACTTTCCTATGTTCTTCTTCTTCTCTGACACTGTTCCTTCTAGTGGCAGTGCAGTGAGAAACACCATGTAGGAAACTCCCTTTCCTCCTGGAGGTGAACAAAGCCCGCATTCATTCCAGGAGTGCAGGTCTTGGGAATGTTGATCTCATGTATGTGTGATAAATGTATGGCTTTGGTTTTGCCCCAGGATTTGTTTATGGGAGTTTTTGGAAAGATACGGGCACTGGCAGCTGGGAGGAAAGAGAGGAGAGAGGTTCTTGGTTGCTAACAGCTACCCTGGGCTGGAATCTGTCAGCCACATGGCCCGGCCTGACGGGACTTGCCAGGGTTTTACAGCAGGCAGGACTGTGTTTACTCAGTGTCAGAGAGAAACCAGGGGTCGATCTGCCTACTGGGTGTGACTGACAAGCCCAGAGATACAAAGCATGAGACCCAGAAGAATACAGGTGAGAAAAACAAACAAAACAACCAACAAGCCAGAAGCACACAGCAAGTGACATTCTTCCATGTCACAACAAAAGACCACAAAAGCAGAGGTGGTACAATAGCTTTGGAACACAAATCTGAAAGTAAAATACTGGATTGAAAGATCTTTTTGAAATGACCTAGAATGATGACTATAGATGATTTAGTAGAGATGCAAAATCTCAAAACTAAATGATTTCGATTCTAAGGGACAGTCAAGGAGTCAAAGGAGTTAAAAGACTTATTTTAATTTCCTTAAAAATTTACCTTTGGGGGTGGTGCTTTAAAGATTTCAGTACTATGCCAATTGCTATAGTAATTTTTTAATACTAAAGTTTGGACTGGCTTATTTTGTTAAAATGATGAGAATACATGTAAGGTTAGTCAGTAACAGTGCTCCTGGCTGGGCTGTAGCTCAGGGGTCGAGCGCTTGCCCAGCATATGTGAGGCCCTCAGTCCGTCTCTAGCACCAGAGAAACACATCCTGCTATTCTGTGGCATTCCAGTGCTCCTGCAGATGGAGGAAGGTGGGCTCCCCTGGGGCTAGGGAAGGGAGCATCTGTGTGAGCTTGTGCTTGTGTGTGGGAGGGCGAGAGCTGTCTGTCTGTCTATCTGTCTATCTACCTACCCACCCACCCATCCATCCATCACCAACAAAAACAATTGTTCCTGAGCATTTATTATGCCCAAGATATATTTTTATAACTTCATAGATGAAGTAGATCACTTACGATGACAGTCACAAGAACTTTCAGAGAGTTTAAATAACCAAAGTTAATAAGTGGTAAAACTGGATTTGAGCTGTTAATCAGCAACTTAGGACATACAAAAGGCAAAGACGGAACCAAAACCTTTTCAAGTTTAATGTTTTGTGTATTATTAAAGCTTATTGATAGATGGAATGAGACTTTAACGTAACTCTCTTAGTTCTTCTGTGGGTAGTTTTGATTTTTAAAAAAAAAAACTTCAGTAGGTTTTGTTTGACAGCTCATTAACGTTTCCTGACATGTTCCTTCAGTGGGAAGATCGCTTGCTAGCCAGGGCTGGCTCTCTGAGCAGTTGTGGGCATTGTCTTGAGAGGCCCCAGGGAAGCGTCTACATAGATGAGAGGCTGTCCTGGCGGGTTATGCCTTCATTGTTGGTTTGCTGCTTTGAGAGAATAATCAAAGACCAGCACAAAAGAGGATATTTCTGGGGTTCAAGGCAGGGCATATATAGGAAAGGTGACAAGTGAGAAAATTAATTGAGATACACTTGACTGCCATAAAGTAAAAATTTAAAAAGGCTAGTGACTTAGAACAGCAGAGTTGAAAATAATAATAATAATAATAATAATAAAGAACAGCAGGGCCAGCCAAATAGCTCAGTGAATTAAAGTGCCTTCAAGCAGGCCCAGGGGCCAGGGGTTTGATCCCTGGGGCGCGCTGAGACGGCAATTGAGATTGAGCTTGGTGGTGTGCGCCTGTGATCTGAGCACTTGGGAGGCTGTAGACAGGAGAATCACTATGAATCTGATCTAGTAGTGAGACCCTGAACACTCTGTAGACCTTCCCTAAAATACAAAAAAAAAAAAAAAAAGAACAGAGTGGAAGAGGGAAGATGCAGAGAGTAATTAGAACTTAAGAGATGGAGAGTTGCTTTTACTTTTTTTTTTTTTTTAGTACAGTATTGTGGATTAATCCTAGGGCCTCACAATACTAGGCACATACTCTACCACTCTACCTTGCCTAGGCTGACCTTGAACTTGCAATTCTGCCTCAGCTTCCTGAGTAGCTCGGGTTATAGACACATGCACCTATGCCCTACGGATTACACATTTCAGCTAATCAACATGTTGGGACTGTCTGCCCTTAGTTAGAATCAAGTCTAGTCCAGTAAAGCCTCATTCTGATATAAAGAAAGTTAGGTAAAAAATGTAAGGTGATTTTTTTCTTTAATTAGTAAAACCAGAGTACAGATTCTTTGGATGCAAAAGGTATACCCACGACACACACTGGGCAGTCACGTCTGGTCGGTAAATTTGATAGTGGAAAGCTACTGCATCAGCTACACCAAGCTATGAGGTTACCTGAGGCTGTGTGTGTGTGTGTGTGTAAGCTTGTGTCTTTGAGGTGGGCCTTTTTATGGCTTAGATGTAAAATGTTCCCCAAAATCTCACATTCAGAGTGCCCAGGTTGGACAGGGTGGGCCAATGGTGGTGTGACTCGGAAGAACACATTACTATCAAATTTGACCCTCGCTCAACTCTGCTTCGTGGCTGCCAGTCTGCCTGCTCCTTCCTCCCATGTGCTTCTCGTGCACCACTTCTTCCTTGGAGCTGGCGGGCCGCAGACAGAAGCTGGGCGCCACCAGGAACTGCGCCATTGAGTACTTGTGTCCCAGCAAAGGGATGGGGGTTAAGAGAGACCATATAAATCTCATTTCAGTTCTAGTCAGAGATAGGACTGAGGTTAATTTCAAACTTTGTGTTTAAATATTCACTTTAGGTCTAGTAACGATGTCTGCACAGGAGCGGAAACCAGGTCATTATGCCATTCGCGTAAATATAAGATTACCTCACTCCTTGCTGCTTTATGATTAAGAAAGTTCTTTGCAGTCCTCTTTGATTCTGAAAGAGTGTAAATTCTTCTTCCCTCTGTGGAAATGATATAGTCATTCGGTATCTATGTTTTTCTTAAGTTATCATTACCTGAGGCTCTATGTTTTCACCAAAGCTAAGTTTGCTGCATTCAGCACACAGAATGCAGCAGAAGTGTCCAAGGCATAAAATTGAAAATATTATGGTCCCACATGCTTTGCTGGAATGAAAATAGGAGTGGAGATGGCTTTGAGGAGTAAAAAAGGTGTGCTTATCGAAAGTGTCCTTTCCACCACTCGTGGAAACACCGTTGGAAGGACCCATTTATGCTCATAATTTTTACCTCTAGATTTATTTCACGCTGTATCTTTTAAATAGTATCCTACTAAGTACTCAAGTAATCCTCAAAAGTTTACCGGAGAAGATTATGTGACTTCCAGGTAGCTTGTTTGAGTGCTTATAACTTCCTTCATAACAGGAATTGTAATTTAAATTCAGCTTAAATGCTTGGTTCTGAGATTTAAATTCTTGTCCTTAGTATTAGTAGTGTCTGTCATAGCTCCGTTATCATAATCTCTCATATATTTGTATCAAAAATGTATTTATATATGTATTTATCTGCAGCACCCTGCTCTTTTAACATTTAGAATTTCTAGATTTATAACTTTTTAAATAATTTTGTTTTCTTAACAAATTCCAACCCAGATTGATCTATCCTGCAAAACTCTTTCAAATATAATGGAGAAGTAAAATATTTTCATGACAAAGAACAACTAAAGAATTTCATGATGACAAAGCCAAGCCTACACAGACTACTAAATGATGTTCTAGAGAGGGAGCAAATTGATGACAGCCCCATGAATGAGAATGGAAAGAACCCGCCAAACAATTAAACAGAGGAGAATAAGAGGTATACAATAGTAGTCTTTCAGTTATTCTTTTGCGTTCAGCAGCAGAATATTTTCATCAGCACACCCTACAAATGGACTTCTCTTCCACCCTATGGGTCATGATTCCACCTGAGTCTACAGGGTGGATTTCAAAGAAATAGCTGTAGCTCAGTTCCACAAGTGACGCCTAGCCACCAGTAACTGTCACGGTCATTATGCATGTCCACAACACACTAGAACTTTGTGCGATATCCTATCCTCAAACTGTTAGAAGTGCTGGTCATTTACTTGCCATTCCAGTATTTATCTTATGTTTTACTCTTAGTACTTTGCTATCATGAAAACTTTTTCTTAGTTCAATTGTTTTGAAACATTTAATTTTCTGAATATTGCTTAATCTTAATTTTTGTTCTAAGATTTATACTGTATCTTTGACTTACAATTTATTTAAAAGACATTGTATGATATCTTCTCCTAGTATTAGAAACTTTAAAAAGTATATTTCCATTTTCTGCTGACTTTAAAAAAAAAAAGAGGTTTGTACCTATGTTGTTTATTTATTATTTCTGGCCTATATCTTGTAATATGAGAAACTACTTTGGCAGTAACAATACACAATGTACTAACCATTGTTACTCTCCTAAAATCTTGTTTTGAGATTTTGTACCATTGTTTTTTTTTTCTTTAAAATAAAATAACTGATGTCAAAAAAAAAAGAATAATTTTGTTTTCTTTATCTGGTTTTAATTTTCCATGTGCTATTCAAGTCTTTGAACTGAGAGTCAACAGATTATTCTGAGAGAATAATGGTTATTATTGTTGGATTACTAACACTTTTATAGTTATACCACTGTTTTGTGTAACCTAGAGCAGGTTATTTTGCTTTTTCTCTGTCTCTATTTTTGTGATCATTGAAAGAACTGTAAGAATTAAAAGCCTGTAGCCTTGCCAACTACCTGGTGTACCTCCTGCGTGTCTCTTGTCTCTGTTTCAGTGACTGTATTATTTTACACATGTTTTTCTTAAGTTTTAACCAAATCTGCATCGTTACTAGATTTTTTTGTTTTTCCACTTGTAAAAACTATCAGTGGTTAAGAGAAAACAAAAGATGCCAACAGGAAAATAGTGGATATTTGTTCATGGAAGAAATCTCAGCTTACTCTGGACAAGGCAAAGCAGCAGGACTCTCGGTATTCATTGAGGGAAACTTGGGGATTCTGAAACCTGAAATTTAAATGATAGTTGTGTTGTTTGCTCACCAGTTCCTCCCCTTCCATAAAACCATCTCAGACTGTTATTGAACAAGTAGTAAACCACATCGCCTCTGTTCAGAATTATACTTTGTGGACCAGTGAAGGTGATGAGAACGTGCTGACCCAAGAGCAAGAACAATCCCGAACCTTTACTTGTTTCTTGATGCTACTCAGTTAAATGTGTTCCCTTCCCACTCTTACCTGATGTTTGAACTCTTCCGATTTTTATTCCTTGAATTTCCTATGAGTAGAAGGAGCTGGTTAATGTTATTGAAATTTAACTGCATGGCTTTC
>NW_004524579.1:7120871-7125877 GCF_000260255.1 Octodon degus | reverse complement strand
GCCCTGGAATGGATTCATTTTAATCTAGGTTTTTCTCCCCATACCCTGGCCTCACTGTGCAGATTTAAGGAGGAGGAAGGTAGCCATGGCAGTCTCTGAAGGGACTCATTTTGTGGCATCCCTCAGAGGGAGACAGGAAGGCAGAGTGGTTATGGAGCAGTCAACCCACCACTGGGACAGGGGACTTCCACCGGGCCGTGGTACAGTTTCCCACCAGGGTAGACTAGAACGTTACCTTTTCTTTACTCCACCTTTTCTCTTTGAATTTTCTTAGACTGTCACAACTTTTGCTTGGGGAACTGTTCCTATATATCAAATAAATAAGAAGTGACATAATGCACTCAGGTAATAAAGTCTTTCTGCCCTGAGCATATCCAGACCAAGGTGATCCTGGACTGCCAGGTATTTCCTTGCTGGCCTGGTGCAGAGAAGGTATCAGCTAAAAAAAAAAGCATAAATATTATTAAAAATTTATGCACAAATGTTTTATACCATATTTCCTAATAACTATACATTATAGAGAGTGTAGCTTTATGAAATGGCCAAGAAGAACTCAGACATTTATTGTTAAGCAGTTTTATTATGACAATGTTACACCGAATATATATGTATAATACATAAAGGCAAAGAATGGTTAATTTTTTTTTTCTGTTTCAAACAGCTTTTATTTTTGGTGAAAAAATAATGTAGACATTTTACACAGCAAATAAATTTTTAGGTCACCCTAAAGATCAGTTAAAAAAAATTAAAAGCACATTTAATTTCAGTTTTTGTCTAGTATAGTCCTTACTACTATGACCTGGCTCCCTCTGGGCTTTACTAATGTAGCCACATTCTTGTTTCATAAATTGATTTTCAGTCAGGTGCTCAGACCGCTGAGCTATCTCCCTGGCCCATAAATTGATTTTCAGAGGTAAAGCTAAAATACTTTGAGGATCCTAAGTACAACTTTGAATTTTAAATAAAGGCTATTGTGATTATTACCTTAACCCTCATGCCTAACCGGTTGTGGGTTTTAGGCTGGCTTTCTGCTGAGAAACAAAGAACAGTGATGGGACAGCAACAGTCACTCAGTGGGCTGCCCCATGGCGCCTGGCTCCTCTCACCCTGCCCGGTGGGGCACACTGAAAGCCTTGTGGCTGCAGAAGCAGCCTTTTCGGGTGACTGAGGCCACCAGTGCTTATAGGGCTGGCCTGGCACATGCCTTCTGGGTAGTTGCGGTGCCAGGTAGAGCCATAGGTACCAAGGAAGCCATATGTAAGCAGTTGCTTATGTCCTCAGATTTTTACCTTTCTAGGTTAGCAACAGAAACACTTGCTTAGTTTAAATTTCAATCTGGAAAAATGTATTTCAGTATTTTGTTTTTGGTGTTTTTGAGACAGGGTTTCACTGTGTACTTCAGGCTTGTCGTGAGCTCACTTTGTAGCTCAGGCTGGCCTTAAATGCTCAGCGATCCTCTTACCTGAGCCTCCCGAGTACTGGGATCGCAGGCATGCACCACCACACCCAGCTCAACTTTCATTATGGTAAAAAAAAAATTAAAAACTTTGTGTTCAATATAAGATTAGAAATAGTGAGACTGAACAATGACTTGACACTCAGCTAAGACATTAATATTGGGGAGCAGTGAGGTAGGGTGTTCTTTGTGGACTAAAGGGTGACCATCCTGAATGACCAGAAATGATCTGAAGAGCTGTGTTACTGTTAGGGTACCAGGCACAGAATATCTAGCCTAACCTTGTTCCATTCAAGCATTGAATTGCTATAGTTGTTTAACTTAGAAGTGAAGTCTGAGAAAACACTTTACACATAATCACACTCCTGTATCCCTTTTGTACTTGAAAATTACTTCCCCAAGTATTTTCTAAAAATGCTGCTTATAATACATATTTACAAATATTACCATGTGTTATTCTAGTCTTCAGTTCCTTTTGCTTATAAGAAAAACTGTATTTTGTCCTACAAAGTCTGTAGATATTAATAAATTTGTCTACATGTTATATATAACATATCTACCCAGTAACATTTAGAAGTCAGGGAGCTACTTTTACAAAGACTAACAGGATTTGCTACTGAGATCTACATAGGAGGGAGGGCAATGTATTTTCATTGGGTAGATCCTTTAGAGGATTGAAAATGCACAAACTGTTATTTACACCATGATAAACTTTCATAAGTGGTCTATGATATTTCTATTGCTAAGTTCTCTTCTTCCGAGAGAATGGTTACAGCCAGTTGGGTACACAGGCCCATAGCCCTTAGCTTAAGAGAAGAGGCACCACGGTCTCCCTACACCAAGAGGACAGGAAAAGGCAACTTTTGCCCAAGCATTCAAAATGTGTTAGCAAATACTTTGTAATTCTTAAGTCACTATTAATGATGCTCTTGTAGCAATTTCAAGGATAGAAGAAAAGGTGACGGAAACAAGAACTAGAATATCTGATTCCAAGTGCTTCATCTACTAAATGACGTTGCATTTTCAAGTGATCAGCACTCTCTTTGGTACTGAAAGCGCAGATGTTCAGGGAGTTTTCCCATACAACATGATGTATGATTTTTTTTAAATAAAAATTTACTGCAATTTAAGAAATATTAGAGAATTAAGAGTGAGCACATATCCAGGTTTGCAGTATGCTGTGGTATGAACCAGAATATTTAAAATGTCATCATGGTTTATGAGAATATTTAATAAATGTCATCGTAGTCCAATAAAGTGAGCTTTGCTATGTTATTTTAATAATTTGGTTCCACTATCTTGGCCAGTGTGTTATTTTTGTTCATTCTGGTCACTGACGGGAACAAGGATCTTCGGTACAAAGCATACTGTATGACCCTCGCAGGTCTGTGGAACCAGGGACACTGGAAAGGGGGCAAATCACCCTTTCTGTCACTGTTACATTTTGTGTGAGAAGTGGATCAAAGGCTACCGTGGTAGGTTGCGCGAAGGAGCTAGAAGCCGAGTAGGTCTCTGTTAGCAAATAGTTACTATGCTGTAGAGGGTCGGGGATGGGAATGGCTGTTTGCAGTGACCCGTAGGTGGACAAAGCAGGAGCTTCTTGTCCACCTTGCAAAGTATAGTACCTCTCACGACCTGCCTGCTGGGCTTCTCCAGGTTGGACCAAAGTCTGGTACCTCTCACGACCTGCCTGCTGGGCTTCTCCAGATTGGACTAAAGTCGGGTACCTCTCACAACCTGCCTGTGGGGCTTCTCCAGGTTGGACCAAAGTCTGGTACCTCTCACGACCTGCCTGCGGGGCTTCTCCAGGTTGGACCAAAGTCTGGTACCTCTCACGACCTGCCTGCGGGGCTTCTCCAGGTTGGACTAAAGTCTGGTACCTCTCACGACCTGCCTGCTGGGCTTCTCCAGGCTGGCCACACACGTCAACTCCAGTACCACTGTACTGAGGGGGTAGCTGAGCTTGTTTGGCTCCCCCATCAATACCAAGGCTTATCTCTGCAAGTTTTTTAAACTTAGGGCCAAGTGAGTCCAAGAAGCTGTCATCAAAGTCATCAATAATAAAACTGCAGCAACCCAGGGGGGAATCAGGAACGTCATCTGGGCCTTCATTATCATAGATCAGCAAGCAGTCATTCTCTTCTTGGACTCCCTCTTCCTCTGCACAGGCAAAGGCTTTCTAAAGATGGAGAGAATGCAGAAAAAAAAATCAAATTGTAAGGAAGATTGCTGAACAACTTAATACTGTTCATAGTACTCAAAGTTTCATTATGAATGGCCAAATTAGGTAATTCATAGAAGTAAAAAAATACTTTTTATACTAAGAATCTAACTAATAAGTCTTTTCTGGTGGGATAGCTGAGAACCCACTTAAACAAGTTCAGGGGGCAGGGTTTGATCCCTGGCACCACATGCTGCATCAGCCCCATCCCTGGGCACACTGAGATGGTGACTGAGTCTGGGCAAGGTGGTGCACACCTGTAATCCCAGTACTGGGGAGGCTGAAAACAGGATCACTACGAGTTCAAGCTGCATAGTGAGACCCTGCACAAAATGAAAAGAAAAATACATTGCTAACTAGGAGTCTCATTCTAAAAATTATCTGGGATCTGGACAGCTGTCTGGTTGACATTCCATCAAAATGGAGGGTAACCTGGGCCCATGCTTTAGCTCTTGGTTTTGTATGGATTTAGGCCTGTGTAGCAAATGGGCATGATTCCTGGACTAAATGTGAGGTTTTCCATGCTTATGTGTGTTAATATATATTTTTATGTTGGCTAGGAGTTGGAGAAGGTCTCCCACCATGCAGGGTCTGAGAGTTTCCTCACAATCTTGAGAAGCTTTGTATAGGTTCTGTAATCCTTGTGGGACCCTGTCCCATACTTAGGGCTCACACTGCACCTGGAAGTAGCCCGAGTCCTCTAGTTAGATTAGCACCCTTGTGCCAGTCTTGCCTGAAATACAGTTTCAACGTTTATCTGCTCAGATCCTAACTGAACAGAGGCAGGAGATTAGGGCATGGCAGACTGGCTGGGGAAGTAGGCATGACCTACTAACCACAAAATCCCAGGACACCTGGGCACAGCAGTACTCCAGGCCCTGCACGAGCACCTCTCAGGAGAACTCAAACAGATTTTCTTTAGAACAGCATGGACCTCATAGCAGCTGGAGGAGGCGTAATACAAGAAGACAGAGGATCTTGAACATTTTTCTACTGTGTTCTTCCAGGGCAGCCTCTCTTGTTCTCTAGATACAGGTATTTTTCTACTTTTACTTGCCCCAAAATTGCTCTTTGGACCCTTCTGTCTTGTCTCATTCTTTGTTCAGGAGAGAAGCAATCTAGAAACCACCTCCAAAATGGGACTCCAGCACACCAAGACCTCATGACACAACCCTGGTGCTTACCAGTTCTCAAAACTCTAGGCAAGGCCCTGCTTGTTACACATTTTCTTTCATTTATCTTTGGCCATCAAATCAGAGGCAAACAACCCACCTCCCAACAGTCTTCTCTGATATGACACCCTTTTCCTTTCTTTTCCTTTCTCTTTCT
>NW_004524579.1:7100772-7120771 GCF_000260255.1 Octodon degus | reverse complement strand
CCTGATATTTAGTACAGGGTCTACAGGGTCTCACTACACAGGTTGGACTTGTTGTGATCCTGTTTTCAGCTTCACAAGTGCTGAGATTACAGGCGCACACCACAACAACGCCCAGTCTCAGTAGCTGTTTTAGCGTGCCCTTGGGAGTGGGGCTGGCACAGCACGCCTGGGGATTGAATCCTAGTCCCTGCGTCTGCCTAAGCAGGCCCTTTAATCCACTGAGCTATCTGGCTGGCCCTCTCTTTTCATTGCTTGACATTTCATTCCACTCATCACTGATTCACCCCTTTCTCTTTTTCCCTTTATTTTTAGGTCACTAATTCAGTGGTTGTTGAATTGTCTTTGGTCATGGATTCCTTTGAAAATGCAAAGAGTATCTCTTAGGAAAATACATGCATGTGGGTTTGGACATGCTTTGTGGTGCAGCAAATGCAGAATGATGGCTTTGTATTATTAAAGAGGCTGCTGTGGATTTCAAAAATACAAAAGACTTTGCCCTCAGCTGTTTCCCTGTAAGCTCTGAATGGGACCTGACAGTCCAGCCCCAGTCTGCCTGCCAGCAGAAGCCAGAAGCGCTGCAAGGATCTCATCAGCCAGGCAGGATGTTGTGAAGGAGATAAGATAGCACAGGGATTTTGCAGGTCCTGGAATACCTGGAGACATTTGAAGACACCCAGAAATTTACAACAAGCCATCGTGGACTCTGCGCACCAAGGTGCAAGACCGCCAGAGAACTGGGACCACAGATGTTTATTAAAATCTTCCCATTTGCTGTCTCCTCCCCCACCTTCTTTCCATCCCTGTAGGAGGGACACGCTTCTCTTTGGTCATGGCACACACCTCATCACTCTGCCTGCCTGAGCCCACAGCACATTGCCTTTACACAAGCCTGGTGGTCTCAGCGGTAGCCCCCAGCGCGTTGTATTTCCTAGTTGAGGGGGAGAAGAATGAGTGACCTGTTACATATTCTTGCTTTGGGGCTAATTCCTCGTTCTATTTGAATAGTGACCCAAATTTGACAGACCCTTGAAGTTATCTATTTTTTTGGCAAAAGGAAACCTATTTTTAAAAATGTTTTAAAAAGGCACAAAATGAACCACAAAACTGAAGTATGTAATGAAATAAAAAAGATCTCTAATGTACATAAGAGAACACACCCACGATGTTTGCCACTCACTCACCTGGGAGAAGTAGGAATCTAGGAAATTCATGTTTATGGCCCCTTCGGCATAGTCCTTAAGGGTTCCCCCTGTGGAGTGCCTGGATCTCAGTGTTCCCAGCCCCAGGTGCCCTGGGGGACAGGGCCCGAGTCCAGTCGCTGCTCCGAACCCTGTCACGGCTCCGGATTCTGTAGTTGCTCTCACTTTGGTGGCCAGTTCCATTCCAGAAGCCCCTTCCACCACCGTCCCTCCGGTGTAGGTATTTGTGCAAACTTCTGAAAATAGGGGAGAAAATTCTCTAACATCTCGTGCTGTGCTTTATTGTGTTTCTCCCCCTGAATCTTTGATGTCTATAAGTAGCTGCCATGTAAAACAAGCATGTGGGAGAAAATGTAAGTATGTGACTAGAAGTGAGGTGTGTTACCGCGCAGGAACAGAGGCTATTAGCTCGTGACCAAAGCTCGGAAACATTACTAATTAAAAAAGTGTATAGTGGAAATTAACTTTCAGTGACAGGAGCCAGAAATAGAAGAATGAAAACAGGGTATTCAGTACCGATCCGTGGAAAGCTTCTAAGGCAGGGCTTGTTTGTTCTCGTGAGAAAAGAAACTGCAATGAAACATCTTGGTTTCAGTAGAGAAGGCAGAAGTGGTGGAGCCTGCCTGCAATCCCAGGGCTAGGAAGGCTGGTGCAGGAGGACTGCTGGGAGTTTAATGTCAGCCTGGAATACAGTCAGGTTTTGTCTCAAAAGAAAAAAACAAAAAAACTCCAAACAAATAAAAAAAGCCAGAGAAAATCTACATAATACAAGCATGCAAATTAGTAGATGCTAATTTGATGTCTTGATGCATAAAGAAAATTAGGTGGTAGAATAGTCACAATTCATTAATTTGTTGTTCATCTATTTTATACAGTAGCTGTGGCACTGGGATAATTTGAATACCAAAGAAATAAATGAATTCACTTATGACAACATTAGTGATCACGTCCTATTATGATTAAATATGAAAAATTAGTAATTGAACTCAAATTAAGATACTCTTAATCTGGGGTGGAGAAAGTAGAACCGAACCAGGGATAAGCAAGCATGAGACTTTAAGTGCAAGTGGAAACCCTACTAATAGACAGATTTGGATGGTATACACAGGGATGTTTGTTACATTTTCCTTTTACTTTTTATGCATGTGAAATATTTTTTGATTTAAAAACTAGTATTTCAGTGCTTGAAAGCTATATTTCAGTTTGTTAAAGTTTAGAAAAAGTATAACAAAACTTTGAAACGATGGCATCAGTGAATAAATTCACTTTTTGAGGCCGAAATTATGTCACAGAAAAGACTAGTATGCAAATATTAAATAGCTTTCTTCATCTTTCAGTATCAATAGCTCCGAGCAGATACATACATATGGACATTACAAAAATAATTTTAAAGTCTTTTAAAGCATATTTCTCCTTTAATTCACCATTGTTTTCAAAAATAAATGTAATGTCTACTCACCAGAACTCTCCACGATATCTACTCCATTAGTGGCAATAGGTGGCACACAAATATTTGTGATTTCCTGCAAATCATAGTCAAAAATTAGAACACTTAAAAGTGGAACCAGTTTTCCGAGCAATCCGGATGAAGTGTGGCCACTTGCAAATGGTGGCATTACAATAAGCCCAAATTCTTGTAAGAGTCACTCTTCCTAGGATTTGGTATTTGAAGATTCAGAGGCTTAAAGGCCACACCCACTCTGCATTACAGCCCTGACTGCTTTTTGGTATCCTTTCTCCCTTTTTCCTGTCTCAAACATACAAATATTTTTCTGTACTTGGCTGCAATGATATTCCACAAACAGGATCCTCACCTTATCCTCAGGTTGGGCTCCTTCAATCCCCCACTGGTGAATTGTTCCTTCCGAACCATCAGGAACTGGGATAAAGCCACCTGCCACTCCCCCAGCGGGACCCCTTTGGCAGTCACAAGTGAGCAGCAGGAGAGGGACCACTAGCAGAAAATCAAGGCAAAATATCAGAACATTTTTATCAGCTAAAAATTATTCAAAACAACAAAGATCAGAGACATTACAAAGAACATTAAAAAACTTAAGATTCCTAATGTGAAGCAAAATTAATTTTTACATACAACATTGGACATGTTATATAATCTTTCTTTGTTCAGTGAACTCACCCATTGATTGGGAGAATAAATCATTGTTTTCATAGACTGCCATAGTACCAGTAAATGAGCTAATTTAGGAAAAGTGCAGTAGCAAACTATGAAGATTCGCTAGTATTGTTAGGATGAGCAACATTTGTTATGGAAGCCAGGTCAGTACTGCATGTGATATACAAAATATTAGACCAAGTGCACAAAAAAGATTTGACATAATGAACGCAGAATCTCAAAATTTAATACAATACTCATATAAATGATACTTTATTGCTGTGTTCAATTCCGTGGTTTTATTACATGAAGGGGAAAAATCATTTGAAAAGGTGATTAATGAAAACTTGGGTGGTCAATTTTTTTAAAAAATGAATTTACAGGGTCTCACTGCATGGATTGGACTGGTAATGACCTTCCTGTTTTCTGCCTCCCAAGTTCTGGGATTACAGGTGCATGCCACCATGCCCAGTCTCAGTATGCTCTGGGGCAGGGCCAGCATCTGCCTAAGCAGGTGCTTTAATCCAATGGGGTATCTGCCCAGCCCTGGTCAGTATTCTTAGGCATAATTTTCAGAAATCTTATCAATTATATGTGCAAATCACACACACACACACACACACACACAACTTTTTCAAAGTGCTGAGTGTATATTTAGTTTAAAACTACATTTTCCCCTGAATACCCTGTAGACCCTTTCCTAAAATACAAAATAAATAAATAAATAAATAATATAAAACTACATTTTGTATATGTCACAAAATTCAAACATGGCATTCTGCCAATGGTAGGATCACACAAAGAAAGCTGTTACTGTGGAATCACTCAATATATTTCCTTTAGCTGCTGTTCAGCGTCACGTTCCCATAAATGCAGTGGCCTATAGGACATGCCATACACACCACAATTAAACATTTCAAAGTCAAACTCATTACTGCAACTTTGAACACCTGTGTTTGATCTATTTTCAGTTTCATTTCAAAGCTTCAGCAACCACTGGCTCTAAAACCTGACTCCTGGGTGTAGTCTGGGCTTGTTACCCAATCTTCCTACTCATGACTATCTTAGTCTATTCAAGCCCTTAAAACGAGACTACCTTAATATGGATAATTTACACATAACAGCAATTCATTGCAAACAGCTCTTTAAATCAAAATGCCATGATATTTGCTATCTGCTCCTGCAGGGGCCATTCCTCAGACATGGCCCCTTTTCTGTGCCCTTGCCTTGGACAAAGGGGGCCCGAGTCTCCCTCCAGCATCTCTACAAGGCCATTGGCCCACTCATATGTGTACCTCAGGACTGAGTTACCCCCAAGAGCACCTCTGTTTGGTAGCGTTGCGTAGCAGCTAGGTCTCATCACTTGGCTTGGGGGAGCACGTTCAGACCCTGGCACTTGCCCCCCAATCTTGTTGAAGTTCTATGGTAATGTTCCGCACACCTATTCTTTCTAGGCTCGTAGGATAGCTCTAAAGAGGCTGTTGACCACCTCTCCTCAGCTATTACAATAACCTCTCATGTGCTCTTCCTCTGTTACGTTCAGCCCATGCTGCTCAGGGTTATCACTCTAAAATATAAAAAAATTTATATTCATAGATCATGATAGAGCGTTTATTTGTGTACCTTTAACAATGCTCTGTCTCCACAGCTTAGAGTGCAGACACTACGGCATGTGTGTAAGCCCCCTTGAATTAGTTCCAAAGAGAGAGATATGTATGGCACATGTGTGGGAAGCCACTAACTATAGCTATGATAACTTATTTCGCTTTTTTATTTTAAAAAAAGCAAGCTGAGAAAATATAGGAAAGCAATAATATTTGTTAAGTCTAAGTGATGGTTAAGCATATGCTTGTAATAGAATTTTCTGTACTTTTTGATGCTTTTAATATATTTTATAAATTTAAAAGAAATTTAAAGGACTTGTAATAGAATGGATCATTTTAAAAATTTGTTTTAACCTTAAATGTCTATTTGCATAATATGGGAAATAATTGTGAACGTGTCAAGGATTTGTGTTTATACAAGAATTTGTTAAGTCTAAGTGATGGTTAAGCATATGCTTGTAATAGAATTTTCTGTACTTTTTGATGCTTTTAATATATTTTATAAATTTAAAAGAAATTTAAAGGACTTGTAATAGAATGGATCATTTTAAAAATTTGTTTTAATCTTAAATGTCTATTTGCATAATATGGGAAATAATTGTGAACGTGTCAAGGATTTGTGTTTATACAAGAATTTGTCCCTAAGTTTTTTTAAGTCGGGGATTAATAGGATTTGATTTAAATGTAATTTTTCAGAATAAAGTAAAATTTATTGAAAAAGGATACATTTGTATAGTTTTCCTAAGTGTGTTCAGTAAGAAACTGTATTAAGTGTGAAAGACCTAACAGGAACGTGTGTGCAGGTGGCTGGCTCTTTTCTGAGGAAATGCTAGAGTACGGGATAGCTTCTAGCAGCCTGTGTCCTAGCAGTGCTCACAGAAAGCTGAACGCTGTGGTGTCCTGCATCATCTCCTCTGAGGTTATTTGACTGCGGCTCTCTTTTAATTTAGAACCTCATGAGACTGGAATATATTTCTGTGCTGCCAAAGCAAGTGCATGAGATTGGAACATGGGGAAGGCGTCCTGGACAGCGCCATGGACCAAGCATGCGGCTCAGCGGAAGAACATTTGCATAGCACATACAACCCTAGCACGGAAAAAATTAAAATACCATGAGTGTCACACTCATGGATAAAGCCATTGTTTTGAGCACGAACACACTGGTCGTGTGCAAAGAGCCTTCACAATTTCTTTTGCTTCTTCTTGATCCACTTGCACTGTTCTAATATCTGCTTAGAGGACTGGTGTTGCTATATTCATATAGATTTGTAGCACGTGACAAATAAGTTCAGCATTTCAGAGTCGTCCCCAGAAATGCCATTTCCCCCCAGCTTTGCCTGCAGAACGATCACAGTGGCTCCTCCCACACTGCACAGATGAGCACAGGCAGTGGAAAAGGCCACTGTGGCTGGTGCCACATGGAGGACATGGGGTGACGCGCAGCACACTCACACAGCAGCAGCAGGAGCCCGAGGAGGAGCAGGCCGATGGCATTGGGGCCCATCCTTGACTGCTGCTTCCGGAGCTCGATATGGGGATCAGTCCCCGAAGCTCTGCAGGAGCCCCGGGCGTCACACTGGCAGACTGTCAGTGTCAACATCTCAGATGACTCGCACTGCCTGTCCTGGGTGCCCGTAACTACAAGGGGGACTCTGTAGACTCCAGGTGATATCTGCGGCTGAGCTTCTAACAGTGCAGAGGTGGCTGTAGAGAAAAGTCATATGAATCAACACAAGGACCATGAGGCTTCTGCTCTAAAACTAATTATTTTTTATAAAAAAGCTAGAATGTTCTTAGAGATCACAGTCCACACCAGTGGGGCTGCCATGGCCCGAGCAGTGATGAGGGCTATAGAGGCTCACTTGGGTCAAGCTGTCTACACCCTCCTTGCCTTCCACGACACAGATAAGCCCAGCACTTAACATCTAGAAGACTGAAGTCCTATCAAAGAGGTCGGCTGGTAGATATCATGGAGATACCAGGACCCCTTGGCCTGGGCTTTCTCCCTCTCCTGGGGGTCTGAGTTAACGCTGAGGTGCATGTGTCCCTCTGAGGGTCACTTCCCTTTTCTTGGGTCTGACTTAATGAGATTGAGTTTCAGCTGTGGCTGCTGCTACCTCAGCAGCTCCTCTAGGTTCTCCTCCATGAGCTGAGGGATGTCGGGTGAGGCTCCTGGGGGTGTGGTCTGTTGCCTTTCTGACTTGGCACTGAGGGTTCCTTCTTCTTTATTGCTCTGTGGCCCCTTTCTGCTTTGGATTCAGGGCAGCAGGCTGTGTTGTTTAACTCATTCATGACCCCATCATACTCTTTGACACTGCATTGTGTTGTCCTTCCCATCCAACAGGTGTTGGCTCTCTCTGGTCTTTGTTTAGCAGCCCCCTCATTGGCTGTGCATCTGGTAAATTACTTTGGGGCCACACATGGCATGTATAGTATGGAGCTAGATACTTATCTCAGATCAGAAGGGACCAAGGTCAGGAGGCCCAAGGGGACAAAATCTCTGGGGACTCTGACAACGGCCAATACCTGTGACTGGAAGGCTTCAGGGGAATATTCATGAGAGGAAGCAAGACGGGTACAGGAAGAGCTAGGAGAAATGAATGGGTGTGGAAAGGATTGGAAGGATTCTGGTGGTCACTATAAACCCCAGGAAGGGAGAGACTAAGTCTAATTTCAATTTCTATGAGGCTTCTAGAAACTATAGATGTAAAATGAACACGATAAAGGTGAGGGGAAAATGATTAGGTTTCTCCCACTGACTAATGGGCTTAGAAACTGTGGTCTACCCTGCCAGAAAGATTCTCAACTTGTGGCATACAGGTGTCCCTGCTATGCTCCCTGAGCAGCCCTGCTTCTCCAGGGCTAAGTGCTGCCTGCACCTTGCTTTGTGAGGGAAACCTTATGCACCTAGAAATCTAGTCAGCTTTCTGATACAACAGATGCCTCACTCTAATCTTTATTCTGCTGTGAAGGTAGAAATAAATATGCTAAAACAATACAAACATTATTGTCTGAAATCCAGAACATATTTAAATGGTACTGACATCATGTCTTGCCATCCCCTTTTTGAAGAGAAGGGGACTTCACAATGCTAGGATTGCATTTTTATTCCAAAGCATTTTTTCAATCATTCTTGGAAAGGACCCACTCTCGAGTGAGTTCTTATTCTTCTAGAAATATAAAGAAGCGGCAACTTTCACATATGGAAGCGATTTCTCTCCCACTCACCGTTGAGGCCTGTGATTCTCCATATGACTGGCAACTTTAGAGGCTGCTCCTCCACTGAGAATGTGTAGGGACCGGCATACCTGTCCCTGTCCAACGTTCTAGCTGAGACAACCACGGAAGGTGATGAGCTACAGATTTCTTCTTTTTCCAGCACAACTGGTGGGCAGCTTTCTTTAAACTCAGGAACTTCAACATGGACTGTGCCAGTGGAAGTTTTACCTGTGTTTTCTATAAGTATAACATTTAGAGTTGAACAAGTGTATGGAGTAAAATTGTAAGAACAACAACAACAACAACGAAAAGAATCTTAAATTTCCTTAAGCCAAGGTAGTGTGTCTTTTCAACAGATACTTTTTATTATAAACATTACCTCCTAATTTAATATCAAGATTTGAAATCAAGTCTTTTTTTCCCATAATTTTATTGAGAAACAAATAGCAATGAGATAGTTTCAAACCAGATTGGTAGGACAGTTTCAATAATTAACACATTGCATACATTCTTCCTAGTGGTTAATTGCTGTAGAAGATGCAGACTGGATATCCTATTTACAAACACTATTAGAACAAATCACTCTATTCATTAAGAGAATGTAACTACATATCTATCCTAACCACTTTGAATACACAGATACAAAATGGACATTCATCTGTATACCCTTTTTTTGTTAAGTTCCATCATTTAAATATTATAGATGTGTAAACTCAGAAAAATATTCTAAAAGAGTCCAGTAGTCCATAATAGTACTGGGTCTTCTGCTTCACCGGCAATGTCAGAAATTGTTGACCTGAGTCCCCTACAGCTTAACATAACACCATGACTTTACTTCTTATACTTCATTTTTATACTTTTCTGCTGGATGGTTAAGACCAAGGTAAAGCAGGACCTATGCAACAAGAGTTGTAGCTTTTGGGTCTGATAAGGTCAGTGAAATCCCCTCAGGATTTATCCTGAGATCCTGTACCTCAGATTATAGAACCTTTGACAGTGTCAGCCATGTGGATGAGTCATGGCCATTGCTTGGCCAATGGGCTCTCTGTGAAAGCCTGAGAGAATGTTTTCTCTCCATGTGACTCTCCTTAGGCACACTCTACATCATCGATCTGAAATCAAGTCTTGAAATCAAGACTTGTAAGGTGATAAATTCAGTGTTTACAAATGGAATGAACACAAATTCATAATGACTTTTTAAACAGTAATAATTTCATTTGTAATTAGTATGTAAAAAACTTTTCTTTCTAAAGAATGAGTCAGAGTATGGGGAATAAACAATTTATAAATTTATTTTATGACCTAACAGATAAATTTCAACATGGGAAAAATTTAAAATGTGGACAATCAAAAACAATAAAATAAAAATCTCTTGTTGGTAATATTATGAGTCATTTCTTTGTTATTGTTAGGGCTTTTTGTAGTTTTTCCCAAATGGAAATATTTTTAGTTTATAGATTTGATTCTTTTTTGGTGTTTATTTATTGCATTGATCAAAAATTAATATTATACTTCAGGAATCATGCATACTCAATAAACTGTACTTTAAAACATTCTAGATAAGGAAATTTTGTTCAAGATATAACTATAGAAGTTTTCTCTAGGTAGTTCATGAAGCAGTTTACATTTAAATTGAACTTCCCTGATAGACTTTCTCTGGTACAGAGCTATATCTCCAGATCCTCTTATTTCTTTTTATTTTGAGACAAGATCTTGCTAAGTTGTCAAGATGGGACTTAACTTGCTATCTTTCTGCCTCAGCCCTCCACAGTGCTGGAATTCAAAGTATATGCCACTGCATAGATTTATGTAGGAATCTACGTCGATCCTCTCAAATCCAGAAATGTCTGAGGATCAAAAAATCTTCCTTCAGTCACAATAAACAATAGGGACCAAAGAGAATTCACTCGCAATATGGACTTCACTGAGAAGTTAGCTTCTCGTAGGTTCCAATCCCCTAAAATAATGAGCTTTAGAGACAAAGAAAATAGGCGCAATAATCCTAATCCTCTACTTATGAAGCAGTGCTAATTCTTTAGAAGAAGCCATCAAAGTAGTTTTCTTACCATCTATGGCCAGAACCTCAGCTGTGATTGTCTTGTTAACTATGAAAGTGGAATCCCGGGCGATGTTTTTGACAAATTTGATTTGAGCAGTTTTTGGATCAATTATTAGTAAACCACCATCATTACGACCCATGATATATCTGTTTTATAACAGAAAAAGAAATAATTTTCTTTCAATATAGAATGTTGTGTACTTAATGAAAATAAGTGATTTAATCTTTAATATATTTATACTTAAGGGCCGGGGAGATAGCTCAGTAGAATAAGCACTTCCCTGGCAAGCGCAAGGGCCTTCAATCCCCAGTTCCTCCCCCGCTAAAAATATATATATTTAAAATACTTTAAAATAAGAGCTTATAAAAGATGTCAGAAAATTACCATGAAGTGAGTGAGTCATTTCATTATCGTTATACATTATTCTAGTTATTTGATTTTCCTCTCTATTAAGTAAAATGCTTATGTCCTTGCTCTTTATAATATAGTTACTAACTTGCATGGTGCTTTTATATTTTAGGTATCTATATATGTATGCATGTATCTATGTATGTATGTGTCTATCATCTATGTATCTTTCCATGCATCTATGTATGTATATGTACTGTGTGTCTATCTTTCTATGTATCTATGTATCTATATGTGTGTTTATCATCTATCTGTCATCTTTCGATGATCCTTGGACTCATGTGTAACAATATTTTATCTGATAGAAACATGGTCTTCTGATAAACTTCTAATTTTTGTAAGATTCAGCTGGAGGCTTATGAAAAATGTGTCCTGATTGTGCTTGACAACCTAAGGCATTGTTTTAGCTTTCACTTTAACTTATGCTAACTTTCCTCAAAGTATGATGTATTCTAATGATTTATCTCCACGTCTCTTTCTGAATTACTGAGCTCCTTATCTTTGTCACCTTCAGTTTTGTATGGCTGGCATATATTTGTCTTTGCATTGGGTTGTAATAAATTATAGATGAAAACTAAGCCGAGGAACAATGAGATGTCATAAAAATAGTCATACCTGACAGACGTGGCAGCCCTGCCTGTGTCTTCATCGATGGCTTCATATGTTCCCAGGACATAATTAATCAATTTGCTACTACTTATACCTTTTTGCACAGTAAATGTCTTGGAAGCAGGACGGAATGAAATTCCTTCTCGTACATCGATTATCTCAATTGTGACCGGAGTTGACTGGACTCGGTATTGAGAGACTATTGACTGGTGAAATGCAGCTTTATTTTTGACAGCAATACTAAATCGCATGCTTTGCATTTGTTCATAATCTAGGGGCTAGAGGAAAAATGAAAAGAAAGGAAGTGTCACACAAACACAACCCGGTTATACTAGTAGAAAGGTCAACCAAGGTGCAGTGGTTGGGTCCACTTAGTTCCATATAATGAAACACTTTCAGAAATCACTGTGATGTGGAGATAAAGGGGGAGGCTTCTTAACTTCTGGGCGTCATCTTGTATCTGATGCTTATAAAGCAGGATGCCTGCTTTGAGACTAACAAAACATCAGCAATCTCTTTAGCAGTAGGAAAAAATCGTGACTTTGTGATAATGATGAGATTTACATCTTATTTCTGCTACTTTTAAAGAAATTAGTGACTTAGAGCACGATGTTCAATTTCTCTGGTTCTGAGTTTTTTGTTTCTAAAACTAATCCTTGCCTCATCAGGTTGCTGTGGGGACAGAATACGTTAGGGCCCACCAAACATTCCTGGAGACGGCAGCTGTGGTCAGTCACGGAATCCTCATGGGGTTCGGGTACCATGATGGCTTTCCTGACTTACAGTTCCTAGATGTGAAGGAAACTGTCTAAACAGCTGGGTTGTCACTGAGGCCTCTGTGGAGCAGTGAGCGTGTGTCCCACCAACTCTTCACACACTGTTTTCAGATGGCCTTGTATTATAAATGTGTTTAACCCTCTTAGTAAAACGACCCAAAATGGGGTCTAAAAAAGCCTAGGATAATCTTTTTTTTTTCAGTAGCTTTTTTTTTTTTTCCTGAGGATAATAAGGAAATGCTAATTTTAGTTACATTTTCTTGTGACTAAAAATAAAATTGTGGCAAGAGGCTTCAATTAGAGTTTTACATTTGCAGTGGCTGGCTTTGCGTGTTCAGTATCTCCTTGGGGATGAGGATGATGTGTAAGCTGCATATTGTAATACAGCAGGTAAGAGAGGATGGCTTTAGGGAACCTGTGTGAAGGTAAGGGATTACTCCTACTTGGGAGAGTTCAAAAGGGTTCTGGGAAGTTTAGGCCTGAGCAGTGTGTTTCAGGAGACTGAGACATCAACTAGGCATACGTGGAAGCCCTCGCAATGTCCAGCCTTGCAGAAGGTGAGGGGAAATAAGCTAGCTGCAGCTGGGCATGCAGACGGGGAAAGGCATCGTATACAGCTGTGCCCTTCATCTTGAAGGGCAGCAGTTGGGTACTGGTTAGAGTCACTGAAGGGGACTGAAGTCACTGCCTGGGTAGGGAGTTACCCATAGTCCTACTGAACTACTCCTTCCTACATTCTTACTGTGTAGGAAAAGTTGGCCTCAATAAGGCTGAGGGAGTATGTTACAGCCAGAGAAGTTTCGAAAGAGAAGACCAAGTGGTACAAATTGTTTCTTAAGAAGAATGTGGTGCGCTGGTGGTAGTGTAAAGAATGCAGTCAAGCAGGGTGGAAGTAGGGACATCCATTCAGAGGCACTGCAGCTGTCTAGACAGCTGAAGCAAGGCTGGCCTTTAGGATAGGTGGCTAGAAGGTGGAGGCGGTGATGCAGCAGGGGGAGCTTCTAGGCAGAGCTTGGTGGTGGCTGGCTGTGTGTTGTGAGGGGATGTCATGACTGTAAGATGACATCCAGGACATTGCAACACTGAATGACTCCAATGCATGGATGGAAACTATCTCATTTCCAAGCATCGCTGGGAGTTTAGAACAAAGCTCTTTCTTCCAAGTGAGGACAGTGGTAGTGTTCTCGCTAAAAAGTTGAATAGAATGAAACCTTTTGTACAGCTTCTAGAAGCTCCCTTGATAAGAAAACATTTTGGGTCTGTCATCCCACTGGACTTAACTGATGAAAGAAATTCCCGTATGTCCTAAAGTCCTACGTCAAGGAATGTCAACAAAGAGTCATTATTCCTTCTGGTCTATGCCATATTCAGGTAGAGACAGCTTTGCATTATGTTGCATAGTGATTCTGTCATAGTGAAGCACATGAAAGGGGACCCTTGCAAGTTTTGCTTGTACATGCCCATTTTCTAGGAAGTTGTTTGTTTTTTCTCTGATGACAATAGCTAACTCACTTCAGACAGCTTCACAAGCTGTAATTCCATGCACTCTCCTCTCTTCCTAGCTTCAACCTAAATGCAGACAGTGAATTTGATTAGGTCAGGACATGTGTTGTACTTTCCTGTGATGAAAGCAAGCACACCCATAAGCATGTGTGTTAGTGCATGTATGCTGACTACCTGAAGTATGTTAGCTTGGAAAGGGATGAACCAACATGTTAAGAGAAGTCTTTAGGTAACGGGGTTCATTTTTAAAATAGTGTGTATTTTTGCATCTTTATATGAGGGAGTTCTGTTATTATTGATAAAGCTTATTTGTAGAAATGATAGTTTGGGTTAGTGTATTTAAAAAAATTTTTTGTACGAGGGATTGAACTCAGGACCTTGCATTTGCCAGGCAGGCACTTGTACCACTGAGCTATCTCCCCAGCCTAGAGTTTGTTTTTAAGAAGACCCAAGGCTTACCTTAACCAACTTCAGGATGCCTTCATTGCTTCTTGGGTCAGTTTCTATTTCAAACCATTTCCCTTCATTTCCAGAGGTGAAGAAGTACACGGCCCGCCAGTTGTCTGTGTACTCCTCATCCCAGTCTGTCACTTGAAATCGAAGTAAATCAGAGCTGAGAGCATTTTCCTTAATACGCGCCGAATACTGAAGAAGAGAAAAGCCAAATTTAAGACTCAGTGCGGGATTTTACCTAAAATGATTACATTTGTTTTAAATGGAATCATTACTTCACAAGTTAAGTATCGTCTCCTTATGAGTTTCTGAATTTCTTCCTTCCCTTCCCTTCTCTACTCTTCTACTCTCCCCTCCCCTCCCTTCCTCCCTTCCTCCCTCCCTGCTTCTCTCTCTCTCATACTCTTACTGTCACTCTTTCTTCTGAGATACTTTTTTCTTTTCTTTTTTTAAAAATAATTTTATTGAGAAGCAAATAGCAATAAGACTGTTTCAAAACCAATTAATAGAACAGTTTCAATAATTAATACATTGCATATTGTTGTCTTCTTAGTGGTTATTCAGAGTAAAAGATGCAGACATGATATCCTGTCCACAAACGCTATTAGAACAATTCTTTCTATTCATTGAATTAAGAGAAAGTAGCTATTTATCTATCCTATTTTGAATATACAGATACGAAACATTCGTTCATTTGTATCCCCTTTTTTTGTTTAGTTTTGGCAGAGAAGGGTATTCCATTGTCATTTAAATATTGTAGGTGTGTGAATTCAGCAAAATATTCCAATATAGTCTAGTAGTCCATAATAGTAGTGGGTTATCTATAGGACTGGCAATGTCAGAAGTTGTTGGCTTGAGCCTTTTACAGCTCATATTAATATGGCTTTACTTTTTATATCTTGTTTTTATACTCTTCTGCTGGATGGTTAAGACCAAGATAAAGCAAGACCTATATAATAATGTAACTTTTGTATCTGATAAGGTCAGTCAAGTACCCTCAGGATTTATCCTGAAACTCTGTACTACAATTTGTAGATCCTTTGTCAGTGAGACACTTTTTTCTTTTGAGATGCTCAGATTGGTCTTAAGCTCACTGTGTAGCCCAGGCTGTCATCAAACGCACAGTCCTCATGCCTTAGCCTCCTGAGTGAGTCCTGGAACTACAAGTATGTGCCACTATACATACCTGGCCTCTGAATTCTTATATTTTTAAAAAGCCTTTAAAAATTATTTATTCATTTATTTATTTAGTGTGTGGCCAGCTCAGCCAGCCATGGGGGTGGGGCTGGTATAGCAGCATGTGATGCCAGGGATTGAACAGCGGTCCCTGCACTCTGCCTAAGCAGGTGCTTTAGACCGCTGCGCTGTCTCACCAACCCACTTTTTTTTTTTTTTTAAAGAATAGTCCAGAAAGCATGTAAGCTAGAAAGAAGGAAAATACTGAATGTAAGTGAATATCTATCTATCTATCTATCTATCTATCTATCTATCTATCTATCATCTATCTATCTATCTATCTATCTATCATCTATCTATCTATTTCAGAGGACAAATGGTGTACCTGGGAATACTTAAGCACTGGGAAGTTGTCGTTGACGTCTTTCACTTTAACATCGCATTCACATTGAGTCGACAGTCCAACTCCATCTTGGTCTGCACCACTCACAACCAGACGATAGCTGCTAAATTGCTAAATTTGGAGGGAAAAATCATTATTAATCTTTCAAGAAATAAATGGCCTGCCCTTACTTTCTGTGGGTAATGCAGTGTAAACACTGAGGTTCATGGCTCGTGGGTTTATGCAGCCTTAGTTGCCCATGAGGGAAGAGGGCTGTGTGGCTTGAAATGCTGGGGTGCAGATCTTGAAGGGCCTGCCACACTTTGCTCTTTTGTAAGTGTCTCATAGGAAGGCTCTCCCCTTGGAGCAGAAGTGGGCAATGAGGGTGTGGGGTGATCGTCTGAAGGGGGCTTGCTGGTGGACCACCCGCTACTCTGATGGTAGCATCATTGGTACAAAGGCAACGTGGAGTTCAACAAGATACAGCCTTGGCAGGGATGGGTGGTGGTGAGGCAATGGGGAGAAAAGAGAAATAGGCTTTTCTGGTGTTCTGAAAGCAGGGATGAAATTCAAAGGAAAAGCCTAAGTACAAAGTATGACATCAAAGCAGGCTTTTACTCCAGATAGGGATTTCTTCCCTCTCTTACAATTTTTCTTTTCCTTCTTCTAACTCTGGGAGTTAGTCACAGTGCAGTCTTTGCCCAGGAGGCCAGTGCCTTCTGTTGCTGTCACACCTTGACTTCCACTGGCATGTACTGCGTACGCTGTGTGTGGAGGTCCCAGGTCCACAACCCACCCACAGAATCCCACTGAAGAAGGGTCTCGAGTGACCCAGGGGAATACTAGCAGCCGCTTTTCTTTCTCCTTTAATTCCCAGAGGAACGTGTGTCTTCAGTTTCTCACAGTCAAACCCTTTCTTTTTGAACGTCTTTAAGTGACTTGCTTTACCTCCCGATCAAGAGCGTTGGTCAAAGTGCGGACTTCTCCAGTGTTTCTGCTTATTAGGAACATGGGTGTGCCTGCAGGCTCCTGGGAGATGATTTTGAAGGCAATTTTAGAGTTCAGGTGGTTTGGTTCATCTGCGTCTGTGGCGTTTAATATCATCACCAAGGAGTCTAGGAACACAGGAAAACATCCACTGAGGAATGCATAAAGATCAACATTGTGCTTCCAGTAAATATTTACTGCAATCTCACATTGACTTTCTGTATCTTAAAGCTACCTCTATGCACAAAAAATGTACATGGCACTTGTGGTATCGGTTTCTGGGTCTCTTAGCTAAGTAGAACTGTGCCACCTTCCACAAAAATCTTCCAGTTCTCTTTATTACTTCTTTGATGTGTGGCCTTCTGATTCTCCCCTTTTCCTAATGATCTAAGTAAAGTATGTCTCTATCCCTTAAACCTAAAATACCCCAACTTCTGCATCCAGGGTAAGGCTGCCTCTTCAGCTTTGTGACTGTCTGCTGTTCATGGAGCTTGTAGATATAGAAATAGATACTATCAACCTCATAATAAGAGTGGCATCTAGAAATCCAATGGTGGTGGCTTATTAGCTCAAACACAAACTTTAGCAAGAAGAACTATACTAGTTTTTGATGAATTTGTTTTTGCAATACAATGAAGAAATTAATGGAGTTAAGTTAGCTTGTAAAGGGCTGGGGAGATGGTTCAGTAGAATAAGTGCTTTCCTGGCAAGCGCAAGGGCCTGAGTTCAATCCCTGGTTCCGGGAAAAAAAAAAAGTTAGCTTGTAAAAATGATAAACCATAGTGGTTCTTATAATTGAAAAATAGGTGAATTGCAAGTGGTAGGTACTCTGAGACTTACTTGAAGCACTGTTTTCTTCAATTTCACCCTTGAATATTCTTTGGGAAAATACTGGAGCATTATCGTTGACATCTAAAATTTTGACCGTTAATAAAAGTGGTTTCTCTACGTCTTGTCCTAGGACATTTAGAGCTCGACATGTGATCTGGGAACAGAGGGAATGTTAATTATTACTCTACCAAGTCAGCCTGCATATTATTAAGACTCCTAGAATCAAGGCCTCTGTTGGCATGTGTGGAACTTTGGTGTAAATAAGAAAAACCTTTCTTGAAAGGAAGGAGATAATGGAGAAAGGTACCCACTCTTGCCTCTTATTCCCAGCTGATGTGTCTCAGCTCAGGATGAGGCTCTTGGTGAATGGGGTGCTGGGTTTTGGCCCTCACCCATCACCGTCCCTGCAGGTAATCAAACCCCCAGTGGAGGTTCTTTGTAGAAGGATCCATGTTGCTATTTATTGGTGGACTGGTTCATGTACTTCTCTCTTTTCTACATTAGCTAGTAAGAGAGTCACTTTCTAAAGCTTTAGAATATGAGATAAGGGGAAGGGAAACCTGATGTTGAGTATACACACTTACCAGGAAGCTTGGGGTTTCTTCTCGATCAACGATTGCTGTTATATTAATTTCACCAGTGTTTGGGTCAACAATGAAGATTCCAAAAGGGGGCTGATCGATTCCCACTCCAGAAATCCTATAGGTAATTTTCTGGTTTGTTTGGAAATCTGAAGTAATCTGCAACCCCAAATACCCAAAATGTTAAGGTGTCAATATCCCAGGCCTCTTCTTTCTCCATTCTCTTCCATCTCCATAGTCTAAAGTCATTTCGTTCATTTGATCCCCTCTTTCTCACATTATAAACTCTACCTTTTGCTTTATTAGATGATAGGAAGATGAAATAAACTCAAGGTGTGACTTGTGCTGACAAGTATTGACCTGCATGTGTTAATTCCTTGGGCTTTGTAATATTTACTTGCTCAGATTGTGACCAATGTTAAAATGCTGAGAGATGGACTGAGTGTAGCTCAGTGGCACAGCGCTTGTCTCTGATGCTCAAACCTTGGATTCTATCCCAAGCACCACACAAAAAATTGTTGAGAAAGTCAAGCACCCTTACTATTGTGATTCCTACTCCTGAGTTCTCACTCCCTATGTGACAACATTAACAGAATAATGCTTATTTAAGTTTAAAGAAGAGGACACAAGGGGGAAAGGGGAACACAGTTATATAGTAGGTGTCAAAATATGTAATAAGATGTATTGCTTTTTATTATTAAGATTTTGAGCCTTTTACTAGGGTGATTTCAAATATATACACTAAATTAGAAGAGTGCACTAACCCTGATACACATCTCCCAGTTTCAACCGTTATTCATACACAGTCAGTTCAATATTTTTTCTCCAACTCTCTCTGGTTATTTTAGCTCTATTTTTTCATCATAGTCTGTTAGACTATGGATCCAAGGAGGCTTATATATTAAAATAGGTCAACAGTGACTCTTAATTTTATGACTCTAGGAATTATATAGTACTTCCACCTTCTTTTCCTTACTTTTATTATTGTTTTACTTTTTGTTAGTGATACTACTTTACTATCCTATGAACTTCCCTGTATGCATTTTGCTAATTGAAGTTAGCATACTATTTTAATTTACATATGACATATTTCATCTAAAGAGCCACAGTGGCCCTGCTGAGGCGACTTACCTTGGCAATGGGGTTTCTTTTGGAGTTGTCTTCTCTTTCTCTGCAGGGAGTTGCAAACTTCACCCATTCACGTTTGTACCTCCTTTTGCCCTGTTGAACTGCTGTCTCTTCCTTTCCATGTGGCTCTTTTGTCTGGTATGAAAAGAACTCCATTGTACTATGCATGCTGTGGCAGTTTTTGCTTTGAATGTCACTTATGGACACCAAGGTTGAGCAACTCCCTAAGTTTCAAGATCTCTTAGACCGTTAGATGTTTACCTCACTCTGATGCTTCATCAAGGAAGAAACTTTAAGACTTCTACAAAGCTACATAATTTCTACTATTAGTTATCAATCATATTTTATGTATTTTATATGCTGTACAGTATCTAATTGTTCTAGACATATAGGATGTCACCTGCTGATTTGCTTAAATGGAGAAAAACAATGCTTGGGATAAAGCATGCTACTAACATGTACACAAGACATTTTTCTAAACATGCATGCATTAGTTGCTAGAATTTTCACTTTACAAATTTTATAATTATCAAGTAATTTTAAATGTTAACATTTTCCTGAAATACAATTTTAATTAAAAAAACCCCTTTATTTTCATCACCAAAAATGTTCTCATACTTTACCTCTATCCGCAATTCTCCATGAACCAACACGAACACCTGTAGGTATTTAAATAGAGTCAAGTTACATGTATGCTCTTCAAATAAATAATTACATAAAGTTAATAATCCTGACTGTTGTCGTCTATGGTGGATATTATAGCTTGATTCGATTTCTGAAGAACCTGGTTTGGAGAAGCCTTATTCATAGAATACACACCCACCAGCAAGAGGATTTGTTTTCAATATAAACAAGTTATTCCAGTTTTTTAATCAGACAATAGAATTTCAGTGATATAAAGAAAGACCTACTGGACTTTGTACAACTGAACCTAGCAGCCGGTTATGGCAACCAAATATTTTTTTATGTG
>NW_004524579.1:7097194-7100147 GCF_000260255.1 Octodon degus | reverse complement strand
ATGTAGTTCAGGCTGGCCTTGAGCTCATGATGACTCCTCCTGTCTCAGCCTCCCAAGTGCTAGGATTTTGGTGTGTGCTACCACGCCCAGCTTGGAACGTCATTTCTTTTTTTTGGAATTTCATTTCTTAAGAGGATACAGGACCTTCACTTGTGCCATTACCATCTTGCTTTTCACCTGGAAATCATTTCTGTTTCTTCTCTTTCCACAGCAGTATTTCTCATCCTTTAAGATTCTTTCATAGTCCAACAAACTCCACCAGGCTGTCTTTACTCAGGTCTCCTTTTCTGAGCTTATGCATTTCATACATTCAGCTAATGCAACTTTGCTAATGGTGGCCTACCAAGTTATTTATTTATTTATTTGCTTATTTATGGTTTTTTGAGGGGGCCTGCCCATTAGCTCAGTTGCTTAAGTGCCTGCTTATGAAAGCAGCGAGGCTCAAGTTGCACTGGTTCGAACCCAGATACTCTGCCAAACCAGAAATGCCCTGAAGGCACGTTCAGGTCTCCCCCCCCCCCAAAAAAAAATCCTTTATGGTTTTTTGAGACAGGGTCTCTCTACATATTCGAGGCTGGTCTGGAATTCATGGTGCTCCCGCTGCCTCAGTGTCCTTAAAACTGGGATAACAGGTATGTAACACCATGCCTGGCCCATAGTTTATTATTGCTTGTTGTTATTTATGCATTAAAATATTTCTCTGCTAAGCCAAGAGAACAGTAAATTTTCCCAATCAGTGCTTTTATATTATTATTGGTTTTTTTTCCCCCTCAGTCAATGTTTAACAGCTATTTGCTAATCCACTGACTGTGGGATGTGAAGTAAATGTCGCAGGAAAATTATTATGGAAACTAAGCCAGCAGAGAAGAGTAGAAGAACTATCCTAGGAGTTCATGTTTCTTGTGGAATTTATTATTTTTTATTCATAGAGAATTATACGCATCTCATTTAATTTTCCCCGTAGCTGTTGGAAGGAGGGTCTCAGGTTATAATCCTAATTTTTTTCTTTTTTGGATGAGGAAATGGAGCTAGAAGATAATAAATACCCTATTTGCCCTAGTGAGTGCTTCTGGTGGGGCCAGGATTTGAACCTCAGCAGCCCAATTCCAGGTAGTCAACAGCACCACCATGCCAGATTTTAACCAAAGTTGGCAGAGATACATAAAAAATAAAAGTCAATAAATAACAGTCTCTAGACAGTGATAGGGGAAGGATCTACCCAAGTCAACTTAGATTTATGCCTAGCCACCGGCTAAGGTTGCTCTTGAAACAATGAAGATTTATTAGCCTGTTTATTTTCAGAAGTTTTAATGAATAGACAAGCCCAAGGCTGAACAGAAAGGGTAATTATGTCAGACACAGGATGTATCAGACTCTTCCATTCTAAACATCTCAGCTGCAAACCAGATCTTAAAGAGTGCGAGGGTCATAGAAAGAGCCATTAGAGCATTCTCAAAGTGATTCTACAAAACGATTTTACATGGGTGTGCTCTGTTAGGCAGTGGGATGAAGTGCTTGGGAGCAAAGACCAGAGCAAGGCACTAATGGAGCAAGTCCTCGCTAGATCAAAGAGGAAAGACTCAGCGGCATGTGAGGGGAGGGCTGGGCCACGCCTGGGCCTCTTTACAGGAAAACGGGAGTCACCTCGAAAATATGAATCATGTTTCTACTAGCCCCGCAGAGGCTCTTCTCATAGGTGCTAAGGTGCCATTTCTATTTTCCTGGGAAGCAGAGGAAAGACAAGCCTGAACTACGGAGAAATAGTACAGCAGATAGTTTCTTTCTTTTCTTCCTCCTCGTCTCGTCTCGTCTCTTCTCTTCTCTTCATTTCTTTTCTCTTTCAATCTCTCTTTAGTTTTTATTTTTTTCCATAATTTTATTCAGTCAATCTCTCTTTAGAAATGAGAGAATTTAAAGAGATTTCTAGGGGCCAGGGAGATAGCTCAGTGGAATAAGTGCTTGCCTGGCAAGTGTAAGGTCCTAAGTTCGATCCTGGTAAAATAAATAAATAAATAAATAAATAAATAAATAGATTTGTTCATCCTAATTTATTGCTCTTTCCTGTCTTTTAAAGTTGGACCATCAAGATGTTCCTTAATTTTAGGAAACATTGTAAAAATGTGGTTTTCCCCCTCTAGGAACACAAGGGTAGTTGGTAAGAAACACTGCTGAAAGTTACAATGTTCTTTAGATACTTAGAAATGTAATACAGCCTTCCATTGTTTAGAATGGTATTTTCTAAAAATCTTGCTTTAGTTAATAAATACTTACATAATGACTACTTATCTTGTTTTTTTAATGTAATTATTTTGATTGCTTTTACAACATTTGACAAGTAAAAATTATGTAAATTTTTCTCATGTATGATGCATTGTTTTGAAATATGTCCACATTGTGGGATAGCTACATTGATCAAATAAATATGTAAATAGTTTCCTAATAATTTAAATCAACTGAATTGCCTCTTTTGGCAGCCTGAATTGAAAATATTAATGTGGGAAAAAAATCTATTATTTTGAAAGTTTCTGTACTTTTATTTCTTTTTGTTTCAAACATATTTTATAAACTTGGACTATATGATTTAGGTCAAAATCATACTCTGGACTATGCATTGGGTGCGGGGCGCTAGCTCTGTGGGTGAGGCCAAGACTGTGCTTCTCTTCTGTAGTACAGGAATGAGAGTGGGTCATTGTCACTCCCTTCAGGGAAATTCATAGAATGAATTATATGATTCAAAGAAATCACCCAACTTTTAAATATGATTTAGTATGCATTAATATTTTTATGTATAGATTTCATTATAATGAATGAGTTGCAATGACTGTGAATGTGTCAGATCACAGAGATCCCTCAGTATGTGTTTGATAAGTGAATTATATAATTAATGTGAAATTCAGAATAAGTGAGTAGTTTATCTTCCTTGATTTCTCTCTCTCTCTCTCTCTCTCTCTCT
>NW_004524579.1:7062901-7097094 GCF_000260255.1 Octodon degus | reverse complement strand
GCTTTAAGCTGGAAATAGGAAGCTGAATATGCATGAATCTTCCTAGCCTAGCTTACTTGTATCTTTGGTACCAGGGATTGAAGTCAGGACCTTGCACTTGCCAGGCAGGGGCTTATAGCCCAGCCTACTTTAAACATATTCACAATGCTTATATTAGCCTACTATTGGGAAAATTAGTATAAAACTCATTTTACAATAGAATGCTGACTACTTCCTTTAATCTACTGAATATTTTGCTACAAGTGAAAATCAGATTGTATGGACATGCTTTCTCATTGTAAAGTAAGAAGATTGATTGATTGATCGACTGAGACAGAGTCTCCATCTGTAATCCACGTGGCCTTGAAGCTGTGGTTCTCCTGCCTTTTTCTCCCAAACTGCTGGACTGTAGGCCTGTGTGACCCACACTTGGCAAGAGTCGAACAGTTTTCACCATGGTAAAGTCAAATCATTGTAAGTCAGGAATGTTTTACTGAATTTTTTAATTAAAGATTTCTAAAACATTCTAATAAACTTTATATTCACCAAGGTAAATTCCTTAGTTGAATAAAATTATATGTGCTTAGCCACTTAGAAATTGTTAAATTGCAAAGAATTCAATTTTCAATAACTGATTTCTAAACTCAGTTAATTTTTTTTTGTGTATGTGTGTTTTAGGGAAGGGTCTACATGGTGTTCAGGGTCTCACAACTAGATCGGACTCATAGTGATCTGCCTGTTTACAGCCTCCCAAGAGCTGGGATTATAGGCATGTGCCACCACGCCCAGTCTTAAACTCAGTTAATTTGGAAAGTACAACTTTGTGTCATGATGGGGACTCTAAGAGCAACAAATGACCTTGGGTACAATTCAATATTCCCTGTGAACACAGTACAGTACATGGTTACATGTGGGAATAGAAAACTGCACATTGGGTTTAGAATTTGGATCTGAGACCCAGCTATGAACCAATTGTATAACTTGAGACTATTACTTAATTCTCCATTTCCTCATCTGTTATAAAAGAATAATAATCCTATTTGCTGTATAGGTTTGTTATGAGGACAAATTGATAGGAATAAACAATTCCATTAGTCCTAGCCCATAGTAAGTGCTTAATAAAGGCTAACCATTTCTGTCTAGAAAAAAAGACAAAAGGAAAAGGTATGAAAGAGCCACTTGATTAACATGAAGTACCTGCTTGTTGCTAGTCACAATCTAGATACACAAGATCGTTTTTTTGAGCAAAGAAACAGCGCTCCTCTGTTCATGTGTTTAGGCTAGTCTTTGCACAAATCCAGAAGGCCGTGTTCATGAGGCAGCCTGTGTGAACACACTTCCTGGGATTGTGCAACACACAACCCCTGGAGGCTGCACAGCCATCCCGTAAGGAAAATGTGTGCATTAGACAGATTCCATTATTCATCATGTAATTATAGATGGTGACCAATTGCCCAGGTAATTGCACTGGGATGAGCTTCCCGAAGCAAGCCCTCACCTTAGGCTGCTAGATTGACTCCTTCCTGAAAAGGAAAGGCCAAAGGCTAAAACATCTACAGGAAACCGCATGGACCCTGAGTGCCCTAGTTCCAGGGGAAAACCGGTTTCAGTATTAAGCAAGGAGGAGTACTAATTGGGAGAAATAATTACATCTTTCTCAGCCTCTGCTCAAGGCAGGCGGGGCTGAGTAGAAGCCCTCAGCAAGATTATTGTGATTTATGTATCTTTACTTTTCAAGAGGTTCAGAAGCAAATTTATCTTCAGATGTTGATGAGCAGTTGAAACAATTGCTTCACTGATGAAAGGAAGAAAAGATACATCAATTTTTTTCTTTTTTTAAGGTGAGCCATTTAGCCTAACATCTTTTCCCTAAACATTTACTTTGGGGATGCTCTATAAAAAAGATGGTTGAAGGCAGTTTACTATATTTAGAACATATTCCAGTCACAGCTTGATATTTCAATTGCTTTTTACCTTTATTTTCCCTTAAAAACATTGAACAATGGTTTCCTTTGAAGACTAAATTATTTCAAAAGATAAAAAAATTATTATTTTGTGTTGTGTGAAATGGATCAGACAAGCATAAGAATATAACAAATATCACACTTAAAGAATAGGAAGATATTCCTCATGTCTTCCCCTTGTAAATAATTCAGCTGGAAAACCAACCAGCTGAAATTTTAAGAAAATTTCCATTTGAAAAATTTTCCCCATATCTGCCATTATACTAATTTAAAATAGAGCCTCTCTTTTTATCCTGTCAGTGTAAAAAATAAGGGCCGGCGAGATATCTCAGTGGACTGAGCACCTGCTTTGAAGCCCCAAAGGGCTGTATCCCTGGTCCCACATGCCCCGCCAGCCCTGCCCCCTGGGCATGCTGACCCTACAACCAAGTCTGGGCGTGGTGGCACACGTCTGTAATCCCAGTGCTGGAGAAGCTGAAAACAGGAGGATCACTATGAGTTCAAGCTACATAGTGAGACCCTGTACCAAATATATAAAATGAGAAAAAAAATTAAAAAATAAAAATAAAAGTTAACCTCATAACTGTTTTTGAGGGGCTGGGAAGATGACTCAGTACAATAAGTGCTTTCCTGGCAAGTGCAAGGGCCTGAGTTCAATCCCTGGTTCTACCAAAAAAAAGAAAGAAAGAAAGAAAGAAAAGAAAATAACTGTTTTTGATATTATCACAACTATTTTTAACTCAAGATAGTAGAGATCTTTTCTTGACTTTCTTGATAGTCATTTCAAATAGTGAGATACAACATTGAGAAGTTATCAAGATTTGCCTCTTTTTTCTTTTTTTGTATTTTAGTAAGGGTCTACAGGGTCTATGGGTCTCACTATGTAGATTGGACTCATAGTGATCCTCTTGTTTTCAGCCTCCAAGAACTGGGCTTACAGATGTGTGCCACAACTCCCAGTCTCAATTGGAGTCTCATCGTGCCCCAGGAGCGGGGCCAGCATAGCATGCTGGGGATCGAACCCCAGCTGCTGCATCTGCCTAAGCAGGGACTTTAATCTGCTGAGCTATTTGGCTGGCCCTAAGATTTGCCACTATTAAAATATGACATATGATGAACATTAGACTCTTGGCATTTCTTAATGTGTATTTTGGCCCAGGTGGGGCTCTGTTCTTATTCTGGCTATGTTAAGTGGGTGGAAGTGTGGTACGGTTATTTTTATTGCCAGAGGAGGCCAGCAAGCCTGGACTGAGTCAAGAACACAGCCCTAAGCTCAGAGCTATGTCTTTACTATCATATCTCAGTTTCCAAGACATCTTGAATGGTCTTTGGTGGGGATTATCTCAGAGCCTCCAAACAGGTCTTCCAACTTTCAGACCCCACCCTTCAACAACACAAGGTATCCATTCCCATCAACAATGATTTTGAGAACACTGCTTTTTATTCCCCATAACCACACTATTTCAAAACTCTGGGTGGTTCCCTGTTTCTAAAAGGATTCCACTTGCCTTCACAGAATGCACCCGTCAACCCACCCTCATCCAGCTTCTCTGTTCATGTCAAGATTCTCCAAGACAAACTTCAATTCCAGTTGAGCCAGTGAGTCCACTGCCCCTCTGCCAAAGACCTACCCACCCCCATCTTTGCTTGTGTTCATCTGAGAACTGCAGCTACCTCCCGATGGCCCATCTCTACGCATCAGATCTCAAATCTCACTGAAGCCAAACAGGCTTATTTACCCCCCTCACTCCTGACTAACACTGCTTTTCACTAACAGAATTAATTGCAGTCCATTCCTGCCTAACAGAAATACAATCAGACCCAGAAATACTGGCCACATACATAATATGAACACCTTTGGTAGTCACATTAAATGACAGTACAATTATTGAAACAATATATTTAATCTATCTGAAATACTATCATTTCAATATCTAATCAACACAACAGTAGTGGTTTATGTTCCATTTGTTGCTCATATTCAATTTTCAAAATACAATTCATGTTTTGCAGTTAACAGTATGTCTCACCCTTAGAGCATCTGCATTGCAAGTGCTTAATGTCTGCACGCAGCTGGTAACTGGCATATTGGGCTGGCAGGTTAGGGCTACACTACTCATTTTAATATATTTTTTTTAAAAGTTACTGTATATTATTGTTCCAATAGCCTGCCCCCTCCTGTCTCTCTCTGTGCGTGTGTGTATATTTGTAAAATTCTTCTGAGTGGAAGACAGTGTCTACAGGGCATAGTTTCCTTCATAATGAGGATTACAGGGAACTGAATGAGGTTTTGGAGTTTAAGAAAGACTTCTTTCAACCATTCCTTCATTCTTTAAACAACTGTGTGCCCACTGTAAGAAAGATATTACATATTAAAAAATTCTACCTTAGCACAATGACCTTGCAGTTGCTGTAGGACAGCAGAGGTGATGGAGAGTGGTTCATAAGTTAAAGCAGAGAAAAGACAGAAAAAGATAGAGAGAAAACAGCACCCTGAGCCATGGTGGCCCAATCCTATGTCCTTATTCCAATGCCACTCTGGCTTCCCTGGATGCGTCTCTCCTAATGTCCTGAGTTTACTCTCTGGTTTTGACCTATGGGTTATCTGCTCCTTGCGGCTTAGTCCATAACTCTCCTTCTGGAAAGGTGGGAAAGTCTTGTAGCTATCATATTTTTCTCTTTTGGAGTTCAATAAAATCACTGGGAAGCCAAAACAGTCACATTGTCATAATACAAGCAGCCTTAAGGATGGATGAAACTCATCTTCAGTGAGAGCATTGTTTTATGAGAGAATGCTGGGAAACTTTGCCACATTACGCGGCCCAATTGTAGAACTTCAAGTTTTAGAAAGCTTTTCTTTTTGTAGAGTTGGGCATTGAACTTCATACCTGGTGCATGACAGGCAGTGTGCTATCAACTGAACTACATGCTCAGCTCCAGAATGTTGTTTCTGGAGATCTATCTTCTTGTAGCTTCTGGAGGTTGATTTATCTCATTTTTTTTTTTGAGGTGAGAATGAAGCAACCTGATATTTAGGCCAACCAAGATTATCACAGACAACATGAGGATTACCACTAGGAATTAAAAAAAAATATTTATCTGTGGTATTTAACTGTTTGGATATCTTCATAAAATGGATAATATTGTGACATCTTTTTTTTGGTCACTGGTAACAATGCAGTTAAGGTATAAATGAATCTGTAATGCCTAAACTAACGCTTTTCTCTTCAGATTCCACTTCTCATTTAGACATTGTTTACAACTTTTCCCATCAACAGAAGTATTGGGCTTATAAATTGTTGGCCATCCCCCCCAAAGGCTAGAGATGTTCTGCCCATAAACATAAAAACTGTGTTTGTAATCCTCTCAAGTTGTCCGGTGTAAAATTCACTTTGATTTTAATTCAACAGTCTCTAACTATGTTAAAAAGATGTCAGGTCTCAAGACCAGGCATGCAGAGCTCTTAGCCGTATCTTTAATAAGAGACCTACAATCTTAGGAAACAGATGCAGCTTTGCTTTCTTTCATGTGTTTCCGTTTTTGTGTTAGGAAAATGAATAAAAGCATTAGTCCAAAGAGAATAAAGGTATTGTGGAAATGTAATCTTCCAGGAATACTTAATTTGTGATCTAAGGCAATATTAAATTTTTACTCTAAAGTCTATTTCTTTTGGGTTCACTTTTCTTTGTAAAATGCAGCATTTAAAAAACGTCAAGGAGGAGACTGGAAATCCTTGCACTTTTATCACACAATGACTTTAGAGTTTATAGTATGAATTCAGGAATCAGTTATAAGGTTATCTCATAAGGCATGAAACAGGGAGAGCTTGAAACTTTTAGAAAAAGACAAGACTTACCACCAAAATGGCCAGAGCCCCTGTGGGTCTGGAAAGGAGCCAAGCCATCATCTCCACTCCCTGAAGAACAAATCTGAGAGATGCGTGGTGCCGCTGCCCACCTGACAGTCTGCAGAGGCTGTCCGAAGGTCCTGCCTGCAGCGGAGTCTCTGCTGCGTGCTGCCCGAGTCCACAAATGGCCTGTTACTGGACTCCTCCCCAAGCTCCACCAAGGATTAGTCTCATCAGAAGCGCTTGCATCACTCTTTCTCCAGGTAAAAACTTAGACACACCTCAGTTCCTACAGCAATAGAATCCTTTGTTATGAGCTGAAAGAGCAGTTCTCAGGCTGAAGACAAAGTTGAATGGGAAGGTTCTAGATGAATAATAAGCTAATCATGGTGTGGAACTGCAAAGCTGGCCCTGAGTACACCACAAAGGAATTTAGTTGGCTTTTCTTGATTGGTTACAGCTAACCCTGAAGAGAAGAATGAAGCATGTAAAAATTCCCCAAAATCCACTTGCTTCGAGCCTGAGTGTAGGTGGAGCTAATGTTAAATAAGATGTGCTCAGTAATAATGTATTTTGTTGAAAGTATCCACAAAGAAAACAGCCACATCGAGCATATGTTAATGTGGATTTTGAATAAGAACAATTAGAAATAAAATTGAAGTGAACAGTTCTATGGTGCCTTGGATATTTGAAACGTATGGTGCATTGTAAAATCAGATTCCTGATAATATCTAAATGCCATCTTTCCTATTGCATTTATTTTCAGCTGTGAGTTTGAAAAGATTAGCTTGAAAAGCAAAGTAGGCTGTCTTGTACTTCCTTAATTATACCAAGTTTCCTTGGAAGCAGTCACCCTGCAGACTGCTGTGTGTCTGCATGCTTCTCAGGATCCGGCCTCATGTTAGGGAAGGTGAAAAACTACCAGCACCGTTTTAACTTGTTTGCTTTTCAATCTGAGACATGAAAACATTTTTACAAGTTCCAGAATATCCCTAGAAAGGCTTGGTAGAAGGGCCGTATCATTATCTCTGAAAGGGTTTATGCAGCTGATATCAGAAGCTTTTGGCATGGAAGAGCCCACTTAGTCCCAGTATTTAGGCAAAAAAGATGACATGCAGTATAGCTCAGGAGTTGTAAAACACATAATTTTGTTTTTATTTCTTTTTAAACTCTACTAAGATATACATAAGAATAGATCTCAGCCAAAAGGCTGAGAAGTGATGAGATATACATAATATAAACTCTATCATTTAATTAGTTTTAGGTGCACAGCTCAATGGCATTAAGCATAGTCACACTGTACAACTGTTGGCATTACCACCAGAAAATTTTTGCTTTTTTTTTTTTTTTTGCAGTATGGGAATAGAACTTGAGACCTTGTGCCTGCTATGCAGGTGCTTATGCTACTGAACTATAGCTCCAGCCCCCAAAATTCTTGCTTCTGAAATAAAGCTTTTTTTAAATGAATAAATGTTATTAGAACAGTCACATCATTTCTACTATTTTGAATGGTTACTTTATTACTATCATGGCAGCATTGAGCACAGTTGAGTAGGACTGGGGATATATTTTATTTTCTTCATTGCATCTTTACATATTTCCTACTTCTATTTCTGTAATTATAATGTATTTGCTTTATAACTACAAAACAAAAGTTACTTTAAAAACACTGGAAGGAAAGCAAGCTTTTAAGAATACCACGTTAAACATGGGGACAGGGATAAATAAGTTGTTAAATCCTTCCCACAGTATAATTTTGCTGTTCTTTAAACTATTGTAGTGCTAATGAGACAAAAGAGATATAGAAATGATAGCAGTGAACGATGGTAATTGTAGTCATAGTTGTGAAGTTGGATTATGGATTAAATTCTGCACATGGCTTTGTTTGTTCTGATTTACCTTTCTGAACATTCCAGTTTGTTGACAAATTTAGTAATTCAAGGGTTGAAAATGGTAATCATCATTCCACTTCCTTACCCAAACACAGATGAAAGACTTTGCTCGTATTTCACTTCTGTGTTTTGCAACAGCATCTAAGGGCTCTTGGTGGGGTGCTACATAAAGAATGTGAACACCCTGTGCAGAAGGGTAACACAGTACACTTGGCTTGATGCCAGCCAAGCCATGACAGGGATCACTGTGCGATCCACAGGCAGGCAGGGCTCTCTGATCCTTTTTCCATGTGTTCTCGACACTGCTTTTAGCTAATACATCCTTTTCCTTGGAAGGCAGGAACCTCGGACAAGTGATAAAGCACCTGGGTTAAGACCATATTTATGTAGTAATAGGAAGTTAGTCTGGTGATTTCTCCTGCTGGGGAATACATTTGCACAGTATCTTTTGAGCTAAGTGGCACTTTTTTGTGCTATCTCATTTGTGTTTAGCAAAAGAAAAGAGGACAGAATTTCTAGTGGCTTTTGGTTGGATGGTCATGTTATTATTCTCTGAACAGTGGCTTTGGAAACTATTGTGGTTTGGTTATTCCATGTGTTCCCAAAACTCTTGTGCTTGTCCATAGCACATCAGGTGTGGGTTTTGAGAAGTGCTTGAATCAAAAAGGATCTGTTTCAGTCATGGATGAGTCTGTTGATGAGTTCATAGCTTCAGGGCAACCAGAAGGAGGTGAGAAGCACAGGAGATGGGACCCAGTTGAAGGGGTTATGTTTTGGGGGTGGTTCTCAGGGCCTCTGTCTTGTCCTCAGGTGATGTCCTCCCTAACAGCAGGCTTATAATGGTAGGTCCAAGTGACCATACACCAAAGTCTCTGAAACTGAGCCAAAGCAAGTCTTTCCTCCTTAGGTTAAGTTTCTCAATTATTTTGTCATAGCAGTGGAAAGCTGACTAACACAGAAACCTACATCCAAATTGAAACTGGCTCTTGCCCAGGGGACTGAAATAAAAATGAGACTCATAACAATAATAATCATTGAAAGGGAGCTTTGTTGGATGGGCATATTGCATTTCAATTGATGCACCATATTGAAAATAGCATTGGAAAGTAGGCACAATAGATTACAGGTTAAAAAAGCTAGAGAGACCACTCTTTTGGCTGGAAATCGCTCCTTGTCCAACTATGGCAGAAGAGGTGCAGCAGTAAGAGCGATTATTTACCTAAGTGGGCAGTGTCTTCTGAGGTTTCCACACTACTTCTAATGCTCATTATCTTCAACAGTTCTCTTGTCCATCAAGTAGAGAAAGCTGAATGCTAATTAAACTTTGGCTTCCCTAGCAAGCCTCCACTGGCTTTGGTTTGTTTTGACTGGAAATGTGTATGTCATAAATCTTTGTGTCACACATTACTCCTTTTTGATATTTAATTGTGCTTGAATGTCCATAAACCCATGAATTGAGTTCCTATTAGTTCCACAGATTAGGCATTAACAAAATTCTAAATCCGTCTCAAAATAGCTTGTGCAGGTAGTGCCTATTATTATTTTACTATTTAGGACCCTGGAAACCATACATTTCTTCCATTAGGATCATCACCTGCAGGCATCTAGATGTCAGGAGATGTAATTGTGTGTCTGTAGAGAACAGTTGCTGTTTTAGTAGTTAGTGAAAATGGAGCTGTTGGCACAATTTGCTCTTAGATGGTACACAGCATCATCTAGCTTCTGTGATTCCTGGAGTTGTTTTTCATGAATAGACTTGCATAATTTTTACCACACACCAATCAAGCCCAGGCTTCAGGAGGGTAAGTAGGGGCATATCTACCTTTTTAAACATTGTACTGATGCTGTAGACCATGGGCAACCTCGTTTTTGCTCTGCTTTAGCCTGGTCAGGTAACAGCTTGGTGGGAGGACAGTACTTTTGCAAGGTAATACAAAGTGTGAATGAGGAATTTTCCAAGAGAACCTTGAGTTTGTTTTAATGAAGTATTCCTTTTAGGAGAAAGCCTTTCTTTGGTTTGTGTGCTTTGCTGAGGGTACAATTGACAACACTGACTTTACATAGAAATGCATTTTGAAGCCATACAATTCCTCCCTTCTGTGAGCTTCCAGAGTAGTCAGGTCTCTACCATCTATCATGCATCTGAGGCAGTGCACCTGGACCTTTGTTCTCGCTCCCTCCTCGCCTCTTGCTGGGTTGCCCTCACTTGGTACCATGGGAGCTAGATTTAAAAGATCGACACTTTCAGTATACTTGGAACACAATCAATGCTGTTTTTGGACTCTGATAGTTGCTGGATTCATTTCCCCTTTCCGTCTCCAGCTCCCCCACAGACTCTGTCTTGCACGTGCCCACTTGTCTTGCTTTCTCAAAACCCTGCTTCACATGTTTGTTCTGGTTCTCTCCATGCTCGCCGGCTTCTTCTCACCCATCAGGTAAGAGCAGTCCCTGCTTCTCACAGAGATCTCTCACCCCATTCTTATTATTTTCATAATTTATCCTGATTTTCTTCTTGTATAGTATGACACAGTTTGTTATTTGCTTCTATAAAGTGATTTTCTCTACTGCCCAACTTTAAGCTCTGTGAAGTAGAAGTCATATCTACCAATTTATTAGTATTCTGAAGATTTCACAGAATGAATAAATAAGACTAAATATTCATGAAGTCTGTTTAAGCACAAGTTATAGGCCAAAGGGCATATATTGTTTAAAATATTAATAGACTGTCATTCACAAGACTATAGTACCAATTAACATTGCCACGGGGAATATAAGAGCATGACTGTCCCTTCACCCTGTCAATCTTTTAAGCTCACTACTAGTAGCTGTTTTCTGTATCTTTTATGAAACAATGAAAGTCTTATGAGAAAACATATTTTAGTTCCATAAAGAAATTTAAACTGGATATGGTGGTATACATGTGTAATCCCAGCACCTGGGAGGTTGAGGTATGTCAATGGTTGTGAGTTTGAGGCCAGAGTGGGCTACACAGTGAGACCCTGTCTCAAGAAGGAGAAGGAGAAGGAGGAGGAGGAGGAGGAGGAGGAGAAGGAGGAGAAGGAAAAAGAGGAGGAGAAGGAGGAGGAGGAGAAGGAGGAGGGAGAGGGGAGGGGGAGAAGGAGAAGGAGAAGAGAAATTTAAATACTATTTAAAGGCATATAATTTATCCGGCTGCAGGAAATTAAAATACGATTTGAACATGTCAATTTAGCTAGGTGTGGTGGTGCATGCCTGTAACCTTCAGTGCACGTGCACACATCCCTAAATCTAGAAGTCAATTAGTTGGGGATCTTGGTTAGATCCAAGAGGGCTGGCATCCCTCTTGCCCCGAGCCTTATCTTAGCCTCTCCATCATCACAAGTGACTCAGTGATATCACGTGAAAAGATAAGAAAACCAGGCAGGGAAAGCCAACATTAAGTTGTTGCATTCTCCACTTATTTTATGTTACTTTTGTCTGCACATTTAAAGTCTTGCGTTTGATGATAAGCTATACATTCATCAAAGTCCTCTAGTATTTTTAACTATCCTTGGAGCCTTGACTTCTGTTTTTGTAGTCATTAGATGGTACTAGTATTATTATCGGTAACTCTTGGGGAGGGAAATTTTGAGAAATAATTGCTTTGAATTAAATCTCAACCCATCACTCCATCCGTAGGAAGAAATGACAAGAAGAATGTTCTGTTGGTTTCATCCCCCATGGCCCAGAAGATGTGGCTGCCATTCCTGCATCCAGCAGCACCTGAGTTTTCCTCCTAGGTACAGATGGAGTCTGAGGAGCATGGAACTGGGAGGTAGCACCAACAGTGGGAAGTGGTCTCCATGGCCCCCACATCACTGTGGCGGGCAACCCCTGCTTCAGCAGAGAGAATGGAACACGCTTCTAATGGCAAGCAGCTGTCACCCTTCATTCTTCAGGGTCAGTGCATTTTTCTATCCAGGACTCATGCCTTTTCACTTAGTGAGATGGCGTACACCAATACTTCTGTGATTCGTAAGTTTCCAGTAAGTTTGTCAAACCTGTAAAACTTGTACAACTTTTTGTACTTTGCATTTTAATATTGGTATTCTAACCAAATGCTCAAGGCTTTTTAGAAGATTAATTGTGGGATACAGAAATTTTAAGGATATTTCTTGCTTACAGTTTTCAGGGGGGCAGAATAATACTTTCACCTCATGTAGATCTGTTTGAGATTGACCTAGTACTTAGAAAAATATTGAACTTTCAGTTTGGACATTTTTTCCATAGTTTTGTACATATCAAATTGGCCTTCATCTGAATATACATCACTCTATCTATTGACATTGAAATGAGTTTAAAATTTATAACCTGCCTGAAGTTTTAATAAATCTGTTTTCTTGCAAAATGTTGATTCATCTATAGAATTTTTCTATATTAACTTTTTTTGAACATAATATCAATTGACTTTCCTTTTGCAGAACTTTCAAGATTCTCATAGATGCATTTAGTCTGAACTGACAGACAATCCTAAAGCATGAATTTATGAACTCCAGTGCAAGACTGGAACAACTACAGCACATGTATGGCCTTTTTCTGGAAAGTCCATTTATAGAGAGATGAAAGGTAGAGAAAATACTACCTTTATTCTCCCTCACAAGCACAGTAAATTCTTGAGTCAGGTAAGGCTTTCTCTTTGATGGATCAAGCACAGGCCAGTTTCCTGGCATTGTGAGCATTACTCACCTTGCGCAATAAGATGGCTTAGTATTAATCTTCCATTCCAGTTTGAAACCATGTTGACAGATTCTCAAGACATCTTTGTCTTTCTTTAAAGTTATGTAATTGCAAATGTAAATTTAAAATGGGTTGTTGAGCCTTCATTTGAAGGAAGTGATTTGAGCTTATGATGTTTCAGTTCCAGTTACCAAGTTTCACCATATTACAGATCTTCAGTATTCAACTGGTGATGGAAATTTTTCATTCTTTTTGGGGGTGAGGAACATTTTTATCATTCATATTCTGCCAAAAAGCTATTCACATTGTCATTGTCAAACTTATTACCATAGGTTTGCACAGGACACTTTCCTTAAAATTTTTAAGGTAGAAAGTAAAGAATCAATGTAAAATGCAGTAATATAGTAGAATCTGGAAAGTAAAATGAGAGAAAGAATCTAGTTGGAAATTGAGGTGAAAAGTGTCAAATAGTTGAAAGCAATTTTCTTAAAAAAGCACATAAACAAATATTAATAGAAGATGTGGGATGACACCAAAAGAAATAGATACAGGATTGCTATTATAAAATAGTAATTTCTTTCAGGAAAAAAGTTTAATGCAACACTCAAATCTGCAATTTTCAATCTCTAAGTAAGGGATGGAGGTGTGAGACAGTTAAATAAGGTGGACATTTATGTAGAAGAAAAAATGTCCCTAAAAGCTAATAAAAGAGTAATTGGGGTTGGGGTGTGTGTGGCTTATACCTTGGTAGCAGTGCATGTATTTAGTATGTGTAAGGCCCTGGATTCAACTGTCAGCACCAAAACAAACACACCACAAAAAAACCCCACAAAATCAAGTGGACAGGGTCATCAGACACCCAAATGTACTCTGATATCTCTGCCTGCAAAGTGCACCTCAGAGGCACAACTCTTGCTTGTGGGTGGAATGTTTCTGTGTTGGAGGGGAGGTGGTTGGAAGCTATAGGAAGACTGATTTCTTTCCCACTCTTCTTGCATTCCTGTGAATGGAGTGGCAAGCGTGGGAGGAGGAACTAAACTCAATTGGTTCTGCCTGCCGAGCCTTCTCCCCCTTCCTTCTCCTCTGGGGTGTTCTGGCATGAAGGCAGTCTGTTGATCAGAGAAGGGACATCATGGGCTTGTCTGGCTCAACGCTGACAGGGACACAGTCCTTCTTCTGCAGTAATGATGGCGGCCGTCCATGACCAGGTAAGCCTCATTCTGAGATGAGTAGTAGGATGTTTATTGCGGTTACCTATTTCCCTCACATCAGCCATATCTCTTATGTTACAAATAAAAATCAAACTCATTTTGATCTATTTCCCCACTTTATTTCCACTTCTTTACAATATGAGAAGGCAAAAAAGTTGGTGCTTCAACATCTAACAAAGATGATAAAGTTCTAAGGGCAGATGAACTGGATAAATAGAATGTAGAAAGTAGAATAATCTGCAGACAATAAAAAGAATTAATTCAAGATATAACAGTGGTTATATTGGTGTTTGTATGGAATTTTTTTTTCAGGACCGGGGATTGAACTTAGGACCTGGTGCTTGCCAGGCAAGTGCTTACTCTACTCAGCTATCTCCTCTGCCCTGGAATGCTGTTGAGTGAGAAGAGCAAGATGTAGGGTGTTGTGCATCATGTTGCCACATATGTCTAAGCAAGGGCAGAGATGTGTCTGTTTTACACGACAGTCAATGATTATTTGAACACAGAGAAAAGTACGAAGGTTAAACCTTCATATTTGGTAAAATCAATTTTCATGCAAAGAACATTACTTTCATGAGAAGGGAAAGATTATTAACCTAAAAAGGAAAAGGAAAGAAAAGCATCATTGAAAAAATTTTTATTTTTTGAAAGAGAATAGATGATAGTAAAAAAAAAAACCACAAAATTTCACTAAACAAAATTACAGCAATTCAACAATGGTTGAATGCATATTGTTGTCTTTAAATTGGTTGTTCAGATGACCAGATCTGAGCATACAGAATTGATCAAGAAATTAAAAAGAAGAGAGAGAAGAAAATTAAATATTAACTGCTCCTTTCAATAGACCAACAGAAATCAGCAGTACAATTCTCCAAGCTATCCTATTTACTGAAAATTCTTAACATCACATTTATTCATCTGTTTAAAATTAAATATAGAATTATAAAATATAAAAGATTAAAATACATTGATTATATATTTACAGCTATTTTCAAAGTGTTAACTATTTGACTTTTTTTTTGGTGGTTGTCAAGGATAGAACTCAGGACCTTGCACTTGCCTGGCAAGCACTTATTCCCCTGAGCTATCTCTCCAGCCCCTCAAAGTGCTAACTATTAAGAGCAACTTTAATATTTGATGTTTAAAGCCTTTTAGAGAAAACTAAAACTTAGCTCCAAAGATGAAAAGGTATATATAGTTATTATTTTAGAGTTTTAGTAATGAAAGTAAAATAGATGTACTGAGCTGTGAAAGTCTTTTGGGGATCCTTATTTGTTCAGTTTTTTAATTTTTAAATTTAAAAAAAATTATTTTTTGGAACTGGATATGGAACTCAGGACCTTGTGCTATCCAGGCAGGTGCCGCTGAGCTATTTCCCGCCCCCTCCTTCTGTGTTCTAAGTAAGAACAATGTGGTCTGAAGCCTCACAAGTCAGCTGTGTGTGTGCTGCTGAAGGTACTGGTGGACTAGCCTGTTGTTTGCATTTGTTCTAGGTATGATTTGTAGATACTGTGCTTGAACTGAGAGAGATGGGAGCAAAACTAAGGAAGGGCATTTTGAAATGCAAACCCGAAAGAACATCTTTCATTATCTTGGAAATAACATTTTTACTGTAGAAGATAAAAAGAAAATGCTCTTCTGGCTAAGAGTGTTAATACATAAGTGACATTGCTAGGTGAGCTGGGATTCACTAGCAATTTCTAGAGGTGCAAAGCTTTCCAACAGTGGTAGTGTCCTAAGGCCTGCCCTGGGGAAAGTGGGTAGCACCCAGCCGCTGCTGCGTGTGGTGGCCAGCCGTCCCTATCATCAACATCAAAGCAACACGCCCTTGGAGAGTCTGTGGGAGGGCCAGCATCTCCATCTAATGGGGCTAAGCTAAGAGGTCTCCAGACAGTGGCTTCAGGGGGGTGGCTGCTTCTTGAGTCACAGCAATCCTGAAATCAGGTAACCAGGGCAGGAAAGAGATTAAGAATGAGATGGATGGTTTCTATCTCACTTATGTGAGTCTGGAACACTCCGCCGGCGTTGTTCTCCCAAAAGATGAGAAAGGCACTGCCGGCCACAGGCACTGCACGTTCGCGGCACCGGATGAGGTGGTGACTCAGTGCTAAGCTCTGGGTGCCCTCCCGGCTGCTTTGCATAACTGTTGGGAAAGTGAGTCACTTTGCCCGAGTTGCTGCACTCGGGGAATGGGAGTTTCAAGTCCTAGGGTGGTGCTGTGTGCAAAGAGGTGACAGCAGACGGAGTCAGAAGTGCAGGGTTTGAGGTGGGCAGTGCAGAAGCGGAGAGAGACACAGCGTGCGGCGCCGCTCGGAGAGCCCCGCCTCCGTGCCTGTCACCAGTCGGTTACGTGAACCGGTGCATTACCCCATCTTCAGTGTTTCTTTCCTTTTTCTTCTACCCCATTCCTTTCTTCCCTTCTTCGTTATCTTCTCTTACAAGGAAAAGTCCCCTTTCACCTCGGACTTGTTGGGGCAGCGGCAGAGGCAGGGGCAGAGGGAGAGGAGCCGTCCCCTCCAGAACACGAGGGCGCAGAGGCGCGGGAAGGGAGCCCTCGCACAGCCGCTCCTCTCTGTGCAGGTAGTGGGGAAACGGCTTTGGAAGCCGGTCCGTTTCCGCTCTTCTCCTTTCCCTTTTGTCTTTCTTATCTCTTCTTCCTTCATTCTTCACCCGCTAGATTTGCCCACAATAGTTTGGTTTTTGCAACCAAAACTCCTGAGTAACACGAAAGCCATCGACTTTCAACAGCAGACCAAGCCCTACGCACGGGTGCCGAGGCACAGGATTTCTTCACATGATTTGGCCGACAGTCTTTCATAGATTTACTTTTTATAAATTTTATTTTTCCAGTTAGTGGCTTGTCTTGTCATTCTTTTAACTTTATCTTTTGTAGAGCATGGGTTTTTAATTAATTAATTAATTATTTTTATTTTGTTTATTTTTTTATTATTTTATTAATTTTATTGAGAAAGAAATAGCAGTGGGACAGTTTCAGAACAGTAGAACGGTTACACAGTTACAATAATTAATACATTGCATATTGTTGCCTTTGTAGCAGTTATTCATAGTATAAGATGTAGACATGATATCTTGTCTAAAGACTATTAGTACAAATCTTTCTTCTCATTGAACTAAGAGAAAGTAGTTGTATGTCTATCCAAACTATTTTGTATATGCATATATGTATATTTTTTGCACTACAAAATGGTCCTTCATTTATATCCCCCTTTTTTGTTTAGCTTTGTCAGAGATGGGTATTCCATTGCCATTCAAATATTGTAGGTGTGTGAGTTCAGCAAAGTAATCCAGTGTAGTCCAGTAGTCCATAATAGCAGTGGGTTATCCGCAGGACTGGCAATGTCAGAAGTTGTTGACTTGAGCCTTTTACAGCTCAGTATATTAATATGGCTTTATTTTTTTTTATACCTCATGGTTATACTTTTTCTGCTGGATGGTAAGACCAAGCTAAAGCAAAACCTATATAACAAGAAATGTAACTTTTGTATCTGCCAAGGTCAGTCAAATCCCCTCAGAATTTAGGGGTTTTTAATTTTAACGAAGCCCGTTTTATCACTTACTTCTTTCCTAGACCATTCATTGGAGTTTTATTTAAAAAGCCATTGCTGTACTTTTGCACTTGTACCCTGTGTTTTCTCCTTTGTTATCATCTAGGAATTTTATCTTTTACATTTAGATTTATGATACATTTTAGCTGGTTTTTACAAAGGGAGCAACACCTATGACTAGATTCTTTTTTTTTCTTATTTTGCCTGTGTCTATCCAGGTCAAATGGAATTTCAAGTTTTAGTTTTCTAAGCAATTTCCATAGGAAGTTGTATTGCTTTACATTCCCACCAACAATGCATATAGTTTTACAGTAGTAACTTATATTTTAAAATTTTCTTGAGATTTCTTCTTTGATCCCTGCATTACTTAGAAGCATCTTCTCTTCTTCGTCTTCATCATCATCCTCTTCTTCTTCCTCTTCCTCCTCCTCCTCTTCTTCTTTAAACAAATAATGTAATTTATCAAGAATTTAAAGGACAGAAGGAATAGAAGCCCATTTCGATCAGCAGCAACACAGGAGTAGAGACAGGAGGAAGGGGCTATGTGCTATGCCAGACAAAGAAATGTATGTGGGCTTTGTCAAGAACTAATAGGGGATGGGGAAGTAGCTTAGTGGCATAAGCGCCTGCCTGGCAAGCACAAGGTCCTGAGTTCAATCCCCAGTACAAAAGAAAACAAAACAAAAAAATTTATTAAGACATCAGAGGTGTCGTAAGAAACAGTCCAGGTATCATCAGTAGAGGCATCCTCTTAATTTTAAAAAACCCAACTTTTTATAGCTATAAAATCAGTAAAAAAGAATGGTATTAACTTAGAAAACAACAAACAAGAAGGAAAATAAAGTCAGCAAATTCTGATCATCCAGAGGTTACTTCTGTTAATGCCATATAGTGCATGTCTTACCTGTGAAATTGGGGTAATTACAGTTTTTCTGGTTTTGGGAGAATTAAATAATTAAATAAGTGGCTCAAAAATTCTTAGCAATATATTTAGGTATACTAAAGGCGCTCAATATTAGTTTTCTTTCTTCCTGGAAATTCCTATATATATATAGGAATATGAATGATTCTATTATATACATTATTTTGTCACTTGTTTTCCTCTATGAACTATCTTTACCTTTCCATGTCAATAAATTTTCATCTTCTGTAATACTCAAGTCATTTTTGGATTTAAAGTAAGAAAAAAAAAAGATCTTAATAGATGATTTGTGTAAATCAGGATCTGACTGAGGTCAACACTTCCTGAATTGTAGAACTTTGAGTCCCATGTATTTTTCTTATTATCTTTAAAGATTTTCCAGATTCAAATCCAACATTTTTGTGCAGAATGCGTTAGATACATCCTATGTTGCGTCTCCCCCGAGGATAGCTTGCTATCTGGCTGAGCCACTCCCCCAGCCCCATCTAAGCCTGCAGATTAGTTCAAGTTAAAATAGAAACATGGACTTCAAGGAAGAGGCTCGTGACCTGAAGTGATGGGCTCTTTAACCTGCCAGGGAACCTCCAAAGTATTTTTCCTGTTCCCGCATAAAGTTCCAAAAATACACCACATAAAAAACTAGCTCCTTAACGTGCTCCTTAAGGCCAAGCACAGTCACTTGTCTGTGCGGCTGCCTCCACGGCGTCCTGGAGGCCACAGAATGGCAGAGCTCTAGATGCCAACGCTGGGTAATGCCACTCTTCTCTTCGTCTGGTTCAGTGCTCCAAGAATTCCGTAGCACAGAAGCGCAGGAAAGGCACGTGTGAAATGCGGATCATGAACTTAAATTTTCCTTGCCTAAATCCCTGGACAGTCTCTCTTCTTCTGCAAGATAAACTTGTAGCTCATTGCAGCAAACCCACAGTTCTCCGTGCTTTGGTTCAGGACGTTTCTGGCCTCACTTCCTGCTGTTCCTTTGTAGGCTGTTACCCTAACACCAGGTCAAGGTCTGCGTCTCCAGGTCCCGCCCAGACTGTCGCGCGATCTACGTCTGTGCGCCCGGCAGCCCTGGAAAGAGTGTTCTTTTTCCTTCCTTCCTTCCTTCCTTCCTTCCTTCCTTCCTTCCTTCCTTCCTTCCTTCAGGGGAGGGCATTGAACGCAGGGCCTTGTGCGTAGTAGGCAAATGCTCTAGCACTGAGCTACACCCTCCAGCTTCACAGCCTGCTTGCAGGCCGTAATGAAGCACTTGTGTAGGACCGCCTCTCCCACCAGTCTGCGATTTCCTCGAAGTGGGGGCCGTGCTTTGTGCTCCTTCATGTTCCGAGGGCCTGTTTGCTTAATAAATAGTTGCTGAACTGGAGGGATCTTAGTGGGGGTAGCTGTGAGCTGGGACTCATGCTTCTGAGTCTGAGAGCCAGGAAACAGCCCTGGGAGTCCTGAGAGGAGATCTAAAATCGGAATCAATTTCCATCAGACTAGAGGCAGTGCACAAGTTTCAGGATCTGAAAAGTTTCAGTTCATTTAACGTTGATAACCCAAGTCGGGTATGGGGAGATGAAGTGGGAAAGAAAAGTCCAGTGTTTGGAGGTTAAGATTCCCTTGGGGAAAAAACCCAACTCCCCTACAAACAACTACGAACATGTGGGAACGGGGAGGGAGCAATTGAGGGGCAGCAGGCAAGGAATCAGCGCAGCGGCGGCGCAGTGCAGTCACCACCCAGGAGGGCCGCCCTCTGCCCTGCCCTTCCCTGCCCTGCCCAGTGCCGCTTCCTGGGTGGTAGGGGAGGCACCGGGAGGAACGCTGGGAGGGGCAGGGCGGGCCAGGGCTTTGGGGCAGCCCTTCCCCTCTTGGGAAAGTTGCTTTCCCACCCTCTTCCTGCTCTTCTTTTCTTCCTGCTGCGTTCGTTTTTTTCCTCTCACTGCGCCTTCATTCATGCCTCTCTGGTTTTTCCGTCCCTTTCCTCTTTCCTCGCGTCTCTCTCGTTTCTGCGCTACCTCTCAGCAGAATGTAGATCTGAAGTTTGGGTCAGTCTTTTTTTTTTTTTTTTTTTTTGGTGCCCGGGATGGAACCCAGGACGTCACACGCTGAGCTACACTTCCTACCCCTGAAGCTTGTAGTAATCTCTTGATAAGAGGACATTTTGTGCTTTGTGCTTCCCTTTGAAGCAGAAAATGCCCCCAAATAACCTGCTTTCACTCTTCAGAGAAAGACAAATTACTTGATATTTATTTATTAACTTATTTATTTTTGTACCGAGGATCAAACTCAGGACCTTACACTTGCTAAGCAGGCTTTTATGCTGCCAAGCTATCTCCCTGGGCCCACTTAACTTATTTATTTAGAAGCAAGATCTGGCTATGGCGCCCAGCCTGGTCTCCTACTAAGGGCAATCCTCCTACCTCAGCTTCCCAAGCGCTGGGATTGAAGGCATGCACTGCCACGTCCAGCTTGATTTTCACTTATAATGAACACCCACTGTGCTAGAACTTGAAGGAAAACAAGTCACTGTGAGTGTGGGATGTAGGTGGGACGGATGCCCTCAGCTGGATAGAAAAAAGCAGGGGAGCGGGAATTAGGTCCCTACTCTCAGGGCATCAATGAGTGCAGTGGGGGAAGGTGGCTGGAGGTTCACTGAATTCCAAGGGATTCCTGAGGCCTCGTGTGTAAAGATTTCACTCAGGGGACAGCGTTTTCTTGGCCTCCCATGAGCTTCATCCCCCCCACTGTATCAAGGGAGCATAAACACCCTTGGGAGTGAGGAGCAGTTTTGTTTACTAAGAGGCACATGCCCTCAGAATTGGCTACTTCTTGACTGAAAGGCCTGGAAGGTCTCAATTCATTCTACCTTCAGGGAAGATTGAGTAGCTGATAAGGATTATCTTATTCGAAGCAGTAGATAAGACTGGGGAAGGTGGTGACTCTGAAGAGCAGGGAGGAGGGGACTTGTGTGTCCTCGCTGGGCTTGCCAGCCAGTGTGACAGTCAGGTGCAGCCCTAGCACAGGCTTCTGATTGTGGTCATGAGGTGGTACTTGTTACTGGGCACGTGCAGCAGCCTTTACCAAGCGCAGCTTAATTTAGGCTCCAAAAGTTTAGCATCACAGCAAAGAGAGTCAAAAGTGGGGTTTTCATTTACGCCAGAGGAGCAGTACAATGCTGCTACAACCCACTGCCTTTTCTCCGTGTGGAAGAACTGACTCATTCGTGACGCTGACCACAGACCGCTGTAAATGAAGATCACAGCATAATCAGTTAGACAGATTCTTCCACTGTACTCCAGAGGTCTGATGGCTTCCTTACTTCCCCAGAGCTTTCCAGAAAAAATACTGTGTATAAAAACCTACCCAGTGCTTATCTTCCTGTGACATGAATAGTATGAAGGACGTTGAAGTACCCCACACACGCATAGCATTTACTCAGTTCCAAAAGGTACCTCCTTTACTCCTGAAACACTTACGTTTTTCAGTTCATTCACAGAACTCAAGCATTTGGGGAGGTGAGGAAACTTAAGATGAGTTTGTCTAGTGTTTTTCAGATTTCTTGTAACCATAGCCCATGGTCACTGGATACATACACAACAGAGTAATAAGGAATAGTTCATAGGATCAAACTTACTCTGTGTGAGTTATGAGTATTTATGAGGCATCTACGGTGTGCCAGGCACGTCCTGGCCCTACAGCAATGAAGATAAAGGAGATAGGCAGTGTTGGGCCAGGGCGTAGCCACATGTACAGGAAGAAAGAAACTAACCATACGCTCAACTTTAAGAATCACCAATTCAAAACTCATTGTAAAGCTTAGCCTTACTTTGACCCTATTCGTCTTTTTTTTTTTTTTTTTTTTTTTTTTTTTTTTTTTTTTGTGGAACCGGGGATTGAACTCAGACCCCTGCGCTTGCCAAGGAAGCACTTATTCCACAGAGCCATCTCCCCAGCCCTAGACCCTATTCGTTAGCTGACAAAATGAAGGATGTTTTCTCTTTTAACTTTTCATCATGAATCATGTCTGTCATGGAGCTTAGTGGTTTCAACTTTAAATTTCATTTCTCAGGCGTTTTCCTGTCGAACTACATGCTTTTCTGTCTTAGCTGAGAGCACTTGATAAATATTTCGCTAAAACAAGCAGAATGGGTCACACCCTTGCCTTTAGAAAAAGGGTATCTCTTTTTATTCCACAGAAACCACAATCTCAAAGCCAGTTGAATTTTCTAGTCTTCTGTTCCCTCTCCCCTCCTTGGCCCTTAAGGGGAGGGAGGAATCTGGGATGGCAGGTTGCTCTTGACTCACCAGACTTTGTTCTTGGTGGAGCCTGCGGAGCAGCCACAAGAGGAAGAAACGGGGATTGAACTGAGACCCTCACCCTTGCCAGGGAAGCACTTATTCCACTGAGCCATCTCCCCAGCCCCTCACAAAAGGAACGTTAGCCTTGGAGAAAGACTGGGCGATCAGTGGGGAGCAGCTGGCTTGTTCTTCCTGCTCCTCTGGAGAGTCACTCTTCCTTCTAGAGTTCCAACCTGTTGCTTCTCTGCCAGGTAACAGGCCCCCTGAGCCTCCCATCAAAAATTTGAAGACTGACAGGATCAGGCTCTAACTTTTCATATAAGACTAAGTCAGGTTATCAGAAAAGAATATACATGGCTTTCTTTTATTCTCATTTCTTTAGGTAATTTCTCTTAAAGGGTACATCTTCTGAATGTGGGGTGGGTAAAATGAAAATGTATTAGGGCTTCCAGTGAACTTTTTCTAGTGCTTGCCCTATGGCTTGGTCCTTGATAAGAGGAGATGCTAACAGTCTGCAGAGGCTCCAGGAATCATTGTTAAGCAGGATTCTAACCATGTTGAAAGGACTATGCTGCTAAGACCCATCAGAAAAATGTAATGAAACTTCCTGGATTGAGATAATGTTCAGGAGAATTATCTCGCCCACTTATAATTGTTACAAAAGTAATGATGATGTAGGTGGAATGCTACCTCACATGTCCAGGCCTTTAATCTTTTTATTCTACCTAGAATAAAACTCTAGTTTTCCTGCCACTCATCTCAGTCTTTTTTCTCCTGCTAACACCTCCTGCAGGTGAGACAGAGAAGGTAAATTCTCTGAGCGGAGGAAGGCAGCGGGAAAAGCTGAAGCAGAATTATGGAAATGGGAGCAAGAGAGCAAGCTGTCACTTGCAGGCCACATGCTGAGATGTTAGTCATAATATCATGTTTTTTGAGCAGTATAGAAATTTCCGATTTTTTGAGATGAACAAAGATGGTATCCTAAGAGTCGTCTCAGGATGAGATCTACCAGGATCACAGTACATCATGTCCTGTCAAGCATGTATTTGGGTCTAGGGATCTTTCCTGAGGTCAACTTAGTTCTGTCAATCAGTCCATAGTTGTTATGTGAGAGATACTGATGTGTTATTGGGGTTCAGATTTTCTCATGCGTTGTTTGGGGTGAGAGTTTTTTTTTTTTTCAGGATTCAAGTAATTGGATGTAATTTGGTACTTCCTTAGAAGAATTATATCCCATAACTGGCTGTAGGATAATGCTACAAAAAGATAGGGCTAGATACATCTGCAGCTACCAGAGCTTGTATTACCTTTAGTCAAAAAATTGAGTAAGTTTGATGGTTACCAAAATACTCTGGGACATCATCTCTTTAAATATTCCTCTACAATGCTGATATTTTACAAGTAAAAATAAGCTTTATACTGAATCCACAGACTGAAAGGGAAATTAGAACACAAGAAATGAAAAAAATTATAGTTTATTTATTAAGAATATGTTGTAACATGCAGATTCTTTTTTTTTTGTTGTTTTTTTGCAGAACCGGGGTTTTGAACCCAGACCCTTGTGCTTGCCAAGCAAGTGTTTATTCTACTGAGCCATCTCCCCGGCCCCTAACATGCAGATTCTTAAACATACACATAGCCTCTGACCTTTCAATTCCAATAGAAATAATATAAAGTACACATAAAACTCTATGCACAAAGATATTAATTTCATCATTATTTGAGATATAAAAGAATGGAGGAAAAAATCATTGTCCATTCATGAGATGAAAAGTCTTTAAAATGCTTTAACAAAGAGGGCCAAAGGTAAAAGGTAGGTGTCAACTTTTATATACAATAGTTCCAACTTTAAAAATATATAAGGCCGAAAGACCTTGCAGTCACAAATGTGGGTTTCCTAGGCATTACCTGTCAGTTGAACAATGGAGCCATCTTAGCATAACTGGTAAAAAAACCGTCGTAGCAATAGCAGTATTTGTCGCTAGGTAATGGGACATAATTTTCATTTTCTTTTTGTATTTTCCAGATTTTCTACAATATGACACATTGATTTATAGTAGGAAAGTGATGCAAAAATGGCTTGATGTTTCAGCACTGAGCTTTTGTTTTCATCTGTGTTCTGAGTGCAGAAAGCAACATGGCCTTGAGGTGACTTTGTTCTGCTGGGTCTTGGCTTCCGTGGCTGCTCTTTGAGCTCACAGTCTGGCACAGAGCACCCTACGCTGCTGCGGAAGGCGGTCACTGGGCTTGGTCCCTTTAGGTTACAGTGCCGTCTTGGGACATGGTCAGGCTAGCTCGCTATCACCATTACTGATGATATCAAATGCACAATTTTTATGTGATTTTGTGTTATAGGTTGTTAATTAATCAGTTATCCCAAGGCTTAAGATGTAGGTGAAACTCAAGTCACTCGCTGCTTTGGCTCAGTGAAGCAGCCTTGCTGGTGTTCTTTTTAGTCGCTTCGTCTTCCTCCTCGTCATGCCAGAGCAACCCTCACATATGATTTCAAATTCAGTGTTCTCCCTTGAATATTTCAATAATTCTCTTTCCCTTTCAGATTAAAGTAGAAATTCCCTAGCACACCACCCGTGTCCAGGCCCCTGACGCCTTTTATCTATATAATCATCTTCGGTCCTTCGCCTCTTGCAGCTACTTCCGGTGTGTCCACTAGCCCAGCTCCTCCCCCACTTCCCCATTTCTCTCCTCTCCTCCCTCCCTCCCTCCCACTCTGCTTTTGTGGATCAGAATGACCTTCTCATTTCTCCTTTGGGCCATTTCCTGTGGTTCTTTCCAGACTGGGTTCGAAGGTCTCTCAGGAAAAGTCTTTCCTAAGATCGCTGGGTGGACACTCATCTTTCCTTTATGAGACTCTCATTCCTACCACTTTTATAGCACCTGCCAGGCTGCGTGTTTGACTCTTTTTCCTGTATCTGATTGTGAAGACCTTGATATAAAACTACATGTCTACTCTTAGCAGTTTGCTCAAAATCGTGAAAATGCTAAAAAAAAAAAAAAAATTGAGTGAATGAAAGGGAATTGGAAGCGCTTGTGGGTCTCCATACAATCTCTCTTTTCCATAATTTCCTTCATTTATAGTAAATTAAGATCATAAGGTAGATTAAACGGGAAAAAATTTGAGGCATGGCTAACATAAGGCTAGGCATATAATACATACTGGTTTTGCCCTCTTCTCTCCACTGTAACTCCTAGTTTCATGTGCCCACCCCTGATGGCTCATGCCTCGCTGATCCCGCCGTCCCCACCCTGTCAGAGACTCCCTGTAAGCACGTGACCAAGACGTCCTAGCCAGCCAGTGCGGCTGATGACTCGGAGCGCACCGTGACCCGGGCCTCAGCCTTGCTGCCGCGCTCACCCCGCCTCTCCTTTAAACACTCAGAGCTCGCTCACCTTTGACTTAGTCCTCTATTAGTCACAGAGAAGCCGGGCTGTGTGATCTCCTAACCGAAGTGTGAACCTCCTTTAAGGAACGCATGTGTAGAGCTCAGGGTCGACCTTCTCTGTCAACAGCCATAAATGTGACGGTCTCCGATTTCCATGTGCCTCGCTTCCCCTAGACTCCTTTTGTCCACGTCGTGCTTTGGCTTCTGCGCTCTGTCCCTCTTGGACGCGATTCAGCCTGTAGGGGCCAGAGAACCAGCACCGGCTCCCGCAGCTGCCTGCCTGCCAACCGTAACCACCCAGCGGTCAGCGTTGTTATAAAAACAGGCTTACACTGGATGGCTTCACTATTTTTTATTTTATTATTTTTGAGGATGGTAAGACATCTCAGTCTTTTCATCTATTTGCTTTTGTTCTGCATTATAAGCTGGCTTTCTAAGAATGGAGCTTTCCAGGTGATGTGTAAGTCTGATGTCTAGGGTTCATTTACTTGGCTTCCACAATTGAAAAATATTTATGATTAAAAGCAGATAAGGCTTGCTTTGGTCTTAATATTGACAACTCTGTTTTGCCCCTTACTGTTGTAGGACATTTTTGTTATTGTTACAGAACTTATACATAAGAAATACTTTAAAAAACCCAGACTATACCAATTGTATACAAATTTTTGTTAAAAATACAATATAATACTTTTTAAAAAATAGCAAAGTAGTGCTATCATGAAAGGCAAGCTTTTTGTTTTCTTTGAGACAGTGTTTCACTATGTAATTCAGGTTGGGCTTGAACTCACTGTGTAGATGAGGCTGGCCTTGAACTCACAGTAATCCTCCTGCCTCAGTCTCTGGGGTCCTGGAATTACAGGCGTGAACTACCATTCCGAGACCACAAAAGGTAATCTTAATATGAACAGACTCCATTATTGATCTTATAACTTAATTTTAACCTTCTTCTAAAGTACTCTGCGTAAAATATCATAATCTAAAAGCTAAAGACATAGGTTAATGCCAGAGTTTTGAAGTGCTCATGCTTATTAATCTATAAATTCAATATAATTTTAATAGAAGCCCTTCATTTTTTAAAACTTGAGCCTATTAGAAGTGTCAATATAATTTTGAAAACAGTAACAAGTGGAAATTGTCCTCACAGTTATCAAAATAATTAAAAAACAGTACAAGATAGCTTAAATAAAAGAATTATTACATCTATAATAGATGACTACAAGAGAAGAGAAACTAAATAATATTTAAGTACATGTGGTAACTTATTTAACGATTACTTTTTTAATTTGCTCAACTTATATTGAATATAAGGTAGGTAGGTGATATGAAGTAATCATTATTCCTACTAGCTTATTAATCATTACAAATTCATAACATCAATTATTAAATTTATGGTTAAGCAAGTCTTCTCAAGAACAGTGAGTGGAAATTAAACGGAAATTCTTGTTGGGAGGGAAATTTAGGAAAACTCTATAACAATTGTTTTCCTATGTCCCCTGACATGACACTCCCTCTTGGAGCCTAGACTATAGAAATGTTTCAGCTTCTCTGTGTGGACGTAATACATACGTGGACGTATACAACGCTGCCTATCGTACCAAAAGCTGGAATCAAACTCTTCCTGTAACAAGGTGATGGCAACCATTTGTGGTACAAATTTATGAACACTGTGTAAATTTTTGGAAAACAATGAAGTGTGTCCATGTCCTTAAGTAGAATGATGTTCAGGATAATACGGAAACCATCAACTTGCAGGAGAGTATGACGGGCAAAGTTCAGTAATCAAGGAAGAGCAGCTCTGCTACTGTTGCTCTACAAACTGGTCACTTGGGAGATGTGTTTGTGCAGGACTGTAATTCTAAGTTTTGCCTTCTCCTCATCTACTTTTCAAATCTTTAAGTGGCTACATTTGCTAGATTTGCTCCATAACTTTGTAATATTTCTTTTACACATCTGTACCACAATTTCTCTCGAAAAGCAGAAGTTGATCTACATAACTTTTGAAGAGTATTTTTTCTTTTTCTCCTGCAAAGTAGTTGTTATGGTGAATTAGGGACGCCGGCGCATCGCCTCCTTCAGGCTGATATTTGCACCAGCTTCTAGAAGATGGTCCCAAAGGCTGCCCTCTAGAGGCAATATCGTTGAACTGCAGGCGCTGTCCGAAAACTTAACAAGCGCAGCTCTGTACTAGATGCTCTGCTAACCCTGGTGACACGGGAAGGAGAAAAGCATTGTCCTTGCTCGCAGGTTGCTGACAGGCTAGCAGACCGAAGAAAAGTAGGTGTCCGTTCCTAAAGGGGGCAAGGAAGGAAAGGAGCGAGCACGTTGCGGCAGTGGGGGAGATGTCCAACACCGCTCCCGAGGAAGGGCGAGGCTTGCGGTGAGCGCTGAAGAGCCAGGCTGGTGCTGGGAGACACAGGTATAAGAACCCTGCCTTGTTTTACAAACTACAAATAAGTCATGATGTGTACCTTACTTGAAGTAATAGAAAAGGTCCGGGGCATTCACTGAGCAAGTAGTTTGGCTAACTTACACAGTGCTTCATTGGCGTCCTTTTAGGAAACCCGGTGCTAACCTGTTCCGCTGAGCGTGATGCGAAGGACCGCCTAGGTGGGGATTTAGTTCAGCGGCTCAGCGCCGGCCTGCAAGCGTGAGGGCCGTGATGAGGCTGTACGTGGTGGCCAGCGGTGTGGCGGCCTCCTGAGACCTCCGAAGACCACCATCTCGTAAAACAGGACCTGGACACCAACGGCACACACACCTCACTGGTTTCCCATTTTCTAACCAAATGCCATCCAGCTTCCTAATGATGCCCAAGATCCTTGGGGCCAGGGAGACGACTCAGTGGAATAAGCGCTTCCCTGGCAAGCATAAGGACCTGAGTTCAATCCCCGGTTCCGCAAAAAAAAAAAAAAAAATAAATCCTCTTTTACCTGCTTCTCACATGTCCTTCCAGAATTGAATCAACAGAATTTGGTGAGAACGAAGTCCTTCGAGTGGGCAGCTCTGCACTGGTTTTAACTCCGCTACTCACTAATGCTCTAATGTAAAAATAACTGTTTCTCTTGGCTTTAGGGTCTTTACTTGCAAAATAAGTATAAATAATATCTTATTGTTGTTTTGGGAATTGGGTAGGATAATGCATTTTGAGCAATTAGTGTAGTGACAATACTTTAAAAATGACTATGTGATAATTTTATTATTTCTAAACTTAATTTGATTACTTTAATAGTCTTCGTATAGAGCCTGTGTTTTGCCTTTACTTTCATATTCCTTATTGGTCAAAACTCCACTTGCCTAGGCCTTATTTCACTGTTCTCACAGGGCTCCCTTGGTTCCTTTAATTGAAATTATTCTTTCATTGTTTCCACAGAAATTTGTTTGACTGGTACAGAAATTGTACCTAATTTTGTTGAATTTAAATTTAGCTCTATAATTACAATGTCTAGGACAATATCTGATGTTTATTCAACTGATCTGTTATTTTATAATGAAAATTCACAAATAGCGCAATAATGTTATGGAGATAATTTATCATTGCTAAACAAATTAACTATTCCGAATTTCCACTTACAAATGAATCAGTGTCACCATATGGTGCTCATAGTGATAAAGATGACAATGATGGAGTAAAAATGGGAATGATTTTCGGAATGTGTAGCTGGGTTCATGGATGAAGTACTTGTACTAAGGATAAAAGGAAAAACTTTTCTCTTTTATCACATAGTTTTAATTGAAAAAATACATAGAACTTGACCATATTTATTAATATATTGCAATCAGAAGTATCTAGTCCAAGAGAGTTTCTTTGAATTACTTTTTAAAAATAAGTTCATAAGTGCTCTTATGTTTTCTTTTCCTTTCACTTAGGACTGCATTTATTCATTTAGTGATGTTATCTCCTCAAGTAATTCCACAGGTCAGCAGCGTGACTCAAACCATATGTTATTGAATTTATTTATTAGATTTCATTTCCCGGATATCTAAGATCATTTTCAGACTTTAACAAAAATGCTATGTTGACTTTACTTCCTAGATAAAGCCTATGTTGGATGCAGTCAGAGAGGAACTTGGCTTAGGCTTCTTTATTTTTGCCAGAGATGATATTTGCAGATAAGCCAATCTGAGAAGCTTGGGTTGTGTGTGAGCAGTGTTGGCCATCCTGGCTTTGTTGTTGAGCTCTCCTCACTGACAATGCTGAGCCAGTGAGATGGACCTGATCTTCTTCCACAGATGGGGTGAGAAAGGGGTCCTGAGAGGTGCCGTGCTCCTTTGGGTATTGATAAAGAGGTAGAAGAAAAAGTTCAAAGAACCATTTCTAAAAATCCTTCTTGCAAGTAATCTTATCTCTTTAAAAAATTTTAAATCCTTCGGTAAATGCTTAATTGTTTTATTCTTCACTTCTCAAGTGTCAGTGCATAACCTCACTAGCACTTTACACTTAACTATTTGCTAGTTATTTAGTAAGTCTTAGAATTGGTGGTCTAATAGAATGCACGTATCAGGGGAGAAATGTCCATATCAGAATGTGCTACAGAACTGACCGATACCAAATGCTGTGTGGCCAGTTATTGAGTGATTGTTAAAATGGTCATGTAACGAGGGATCGGCTATTTTATATATTTAATCAAACTATAGATGAGTGAAATATAGCAATGTCTTTGATGTAACTAAAGTGAAGAATGACAACAGTTGGCAGTGTATATAATTTGGAAATTATTGCAAGAGTATGTAAATAAGTCTAGCATCACAATGTTTTACTATACTTTCTTGACAGATTTTTTTTTACTTTTTTATTAATTTTATTGAGAAACAAATAGCAATGAGACAGTTTCAAAACCAATTAGTAGGACAGTTTCAATAATTAATACATTGCATATTGTTGTCTTCATAATGGATATTCATTACGTACATGATGCAGACATGATATCCTGTCCCAACACTATTAGAACAAATCTTTCTTCTCATTGAATTAAGAGAAAGTAGCTGTATATTTATCCTAACTATTTTGCATATCAAGATACAAAATGGTCCTTCATTTTTATCCTCTTTTTTGTTAAGTTTTGTCAGAGATGGGTATTCCATTGCTATTTAAATATTGTAGGTACGTGAATTGAGCAAAATAATCCAATATAGTCCAGTAGTCCATAATAGTAGTGGTTATCTGCAGGACTGGCAATGTTAGAAGTTGTTGAATTGAGCCTTTTACAGCTCAGCATATCAATATAGCTTTACTTTTTATACCTTGTTTTTATACTTTTCTGCTGGATGGTTATGAACAAGATAAAGCAAAACCTATATAACAAGAAATGTAACTTTTGTATCTGATAAGGTCAATCGAATCACCTCAGGATTTACCCTGAAACCCTGTACCACAGTTTGTAGATCCTTTTTGACAGATATTTTTTGTTTCAATTAGATATTTTTTGTTTTGATTAGTCCTTAATTGCTTATGCAGTGGACAAAGTTAAATTCTCTCCATTCTGATGAAGTTGTAATACTGAAACACTGGACAGGGTATCTGAGCAATGGGTTCAAAGCATAGCTAGGTGGTTGTGGTCATTTAACCTCTTTATTTCTAGATTCTTTGTCTATAAAATGAGACAGTTGAGCAAGAGGTTATATGAGATGCCTCCAATTCCACTATGGTTTTATTCATAAAGGAGAAAAAAGCAACAGGTATTACAATTCTTTCCAAAAGAAGTGAACCCTCAAAATAAGTTTATTTCATTTACATTGTCTTTCTGTTCCCATTATAGTTACTACTGTATAGTTACATATTTTACAGAATTCAGCAGAAGTACTCCCCAGAATTTCTTTCTCTTAAGCCAGCTTTATAGCTACTAAAGAGCAACCTGTGCAGATGTTTCTATTTCATTCACTCAACATAAAAATAGTTTTATTAGAAAGAGAAATGCACTGTGGTGATAAGCCTACATAGTCCGGTAAGAATTTCAAGGTCATAGCTCAGAGTTTTATTTTAAGTGTAGAAGTGAATTAAAAGCTCTATAAAGACACAAGTCATGCCTTTCTTCTTTATCTCTATGTTCAAGCCAAGACCAACATTCAGTAGCATTCTAAGTAAATATCGTTGAATCTATAATTACAAATGTACTTTCATCTGGTTGCCAAATGAAAGCTCTATGATTCAGGTCAATAAAACTTATTCAATTCTCTTTAATTTTTCATATAATTAGTTAATGTAGGGAAAATGCCAATATTTTTTCTCAGATCTGTTTTACTGTAGATTTGTCCTAATTTTTTTGCAGTTCTAAATTAATGTATAGCTAATTCTATGAATGAATGAGATGCAATAAAAATTCATATTTATTTCCTTTTCATAAGTCAAGTCCAGTTGGTAAACTCTTTTTTATACTAAGCATGTTGTATTGCTTAATATTGGCTATCTTGAGAAATGATGTGGTGAAACAAACTGTTTTAGATATATGCTTCATATTCCCCCTCAAGTTCCTTTCAGAAGTATAGATTGCATTCACTTTTTCAATTAATACATTTTAGTAGAAATATTTCTTTAAAGCAAATTATAGCCAGTGGACAAGATAAGATTCTCTTGAAAAAGGGCATCTTGACTTTTTTTTTTTTGCAGAACCAGGTATTGAACTCAGGTCCTTGCACTTACCAGGGAAGCACTTATTCTACTGAGCCATCTCCCTGGCCCCTAGGGCATCTTGATTTGCAAGACTGTCTCTACAGGGTTGAAGACCCAGAGGACTGCAAAATGAGCATGTGCTATTTATTTGACGGTGTCAAAGGACAAAAAAAAAAAGATTTCTTCAGTTTTTCTGCATTTTGTTTAAAGTCACAAAAATTTAAAAAAAGTTTATTTAAAGTGCTTAGCCCTAGTCCCCCCAGGTTTATCAAAGAGCCACATTAAACATAATGTTTGAATTTTTTAACTGTTACAATGTTAATATAATATGTTCTATGTCTTTGATGGATTATATTCAGGGTGATCGTTAGGGTGTAAGGTCTCCATCTAGAATATTGGCCATAAAGCACTTACTGCTGGGAGTAGTGTATGTTACTATATCGTGTTACTCTATGTCGAGATGTCATTGGGGAGGTAGAGCCAATAGTTTGACTTATGTGAATGTCTGGACTCACCATTTGTGTCACTTGAATTTCCGGCCCTACCAAAATACCACCACTCATCATAGGTCCCATACAAGCATCAGCCATGGCAACACTGCTCATGTCAGGCGTCCCTGGGCTAGCCAGTACTCTCTCAGCATAGTATACATTGTGTGTGTTGGCTATTTCAGCAGGCACACAGATATTCCCCTGAACATCATAGACAGGCGCCATTACTGTTTCAGTTACTACAACATTAGGTGGAAGCTGTGGGTCAAAAACAATAGTAGTGGGTTGGACACATGGCTCAGCAGTGGTGTAGGTCTCAGTCACTATGATGTCCCCATGAATGACTGGTTCAGCTGTTGCCATTTCTGCTTGGAATTCAGCCTCTGAGAGAGTTGCTCCTGAAGATTCATTGACAAAGTAGTTAGGGCCGAGCAAAGGCAGGTCAGTACTGATAGGTATACAGGCCTGGTGGGAAGGAAATGGCTCAATTTCTGTGTCTAAGCAGATTTCAGCCAGAGTCCTAAATTTTGGGTCTAAGGTTTCCATGTAGCTTTCATCTAAGTCGTCCACAATCCAACTGCAGCAACCAATGGAGCCCACAGGAGACCCCACTCCTTCGTGGTCGTAAATGAGCAAGCAGTCATTGGCTGGCCGGCCCTCGTCTTCATCTGCATATGCATAAGCCTTCTAAAATTAGAAGAGAAACAGGACATTACAAAACGTTCTTTTCCTTCCAAGCAATCAAAGATGCACAACAGCAACGCTTCAGAGACTTTTGATCTAAAAAGATTTTATGAGATACATGGAAAAAAACCCTAGCACTTTGATGTATTGTTAAATAATTGGAGTTTTTTTTGATTTGTATGCATTAATGAAGTATAGAAATTGAAAGCTAAATTTGAATTTCTCTTATTTGAAAACCAGTAAATGATAATGTCTATATTTTGATCAAAGTTTTGAATCAAAGCTAATATTTATCTTTTGGGCTTAAAGTCTTTTGTTTTTGAGCTGATAACAAAATGTAATTAGTTATGGTTAAAATATTGATTTCAGGGGGATATTTGTCCAATTTGCAGTGAAAACTATATAGAGAGGTGAATATCTCTAAACTCAGAGACTTAGTGCCAGAGCATTTATGAAATTGTATGCAGCTCGAGTCAAGGGAGCTGGAAATGCACTAACAAAGCAGTGAGGTCATCTGCCATGACTTTAAAATTATTTTTAAAAAGTTCCTTTAAATAAGCTCTTAGGTAGGAGCCAATATGCAGAGTAGAGCCAATGCAGGTAGGACGTCCCGGTTTGGAGGGAGTGGAGCAGGGCACAGAGCGGCGCTGTCTTCC
>NW_004524579.1:7057900-7061961 GCF_000260255.1 Octodon degus | reverse complement strand
GTCTTCTGCAAAGGCGGAAGGACCAAGAAGCCATATGCACACTTTCTTTCTCTGGATCAGCATTCTCCTGCCTTGCTGGACTGTCAGCCCCCAGTGCGCCTAGGGGCGCAGGAGCATGGATCACCTCGGAGAAGTAGCTGTCCAGGAAGGCCACATTGAGGCCAGTGTCCGCGTACTCGCGCAGGGTGCCCATGGTGGAGCTCCTCTTCCTCGAGCCCCCCGCTGCCGCCCCTGCGGTCGCCAGGCCCTCTGCAGCCCCAACCGCGGTGTTGAGCTCCACTCCGGACACACCCCCTTCCACAGTCCCTCCGGCCGCGTAGGTGTTGGTGTAGATTTCTGCAAAGAGAGGACAGCAGTATAACCATGCACGCACTGAGTGGCCCTGGAAAGCCAGGCAAGGTGATGTGCAAATGAAACCAGAATCTCCAGGTCTGACAACAAAGTCAAAGGAACTACATACATATACACTGTGCTGCAAAATGTAAGTTGAAATAGTGCCAGACTAAAGCTGTGCAATGATTATTTATAGCACACTACATGCACATATACTGTGTGGTAGGAACTGCAACCAGGAGCGGGCTCGCCACAGCTCCCGCTGGGCAGGGGCCCAGCCCACGCGTGGCCACTGGGAACTCCCCGTGGAAGCCCTCGTCCTCCCACGCGGGCTTCGCACAGAGCAATCCTAGGCCCAGGCCTGCTTTCTGGTATTCTTAGGTGCGATTAGGAGAGTACAAGAAGCGGTGAGGCAGAGGCACCTGGAGATTAAGGACAGCTATTCAAATAATCAATGATTACAGGAACGCATTGGCTGCCCTTTCTTTTCTCAACAGCTTGTATTATAAACAATCATTACACAGCTCTTAGTCTGGCACTATTTCAATACACGTTTTGTAGCACAGTATATGTGTATGTAGTGTGTGTGTGCACATATGATACTTACATATATCCATATCTATATCTATATCTATATCTATATCTATATATTGTTTTTGTAATTTGGGGAAGGATCTACAGGGTGTTCAGGGTCTCAATACTAGATCGATCTCGTAGTGATCCACCTATTTACAGCCTCCCAAGAGCTGGGATTACAGGCGCACGACACTACGCCCAGTCTCATGTACACTTACATATTAAGTACAACATACACCTCTGTGTAGATTTTTTCACTCCTCACAGTAACACTTTGAAGGAGGTGCTGGAGCAACCTCATGTTAAGGAGACCGCGATAGGCCCTGGACTCTGGGTCTTGCCAGAGACTTCCTACCAAGAGTAGCACAGCTGGGAGGGAGTTCAGTCCATCAGTTTTGGTTTCTGAGTCTGCCCTTTAATTGCTGAATCACACTTCATAGACTGGACTTCAAGATTAAAAAATAAAGTGCCTATGATGTCACTTTTCCTTTTACTATACTATCCTTTTCAAAGTTTGACGATATTCTATTTTTTAAATAAGGTACTTGTATAAGAGGTTGGTTGGACTGATGAATAGTTTTGCATAGTTTAAAAAGAAAAACAGAATCTGATGTTTACTGACCGGAAGAATCAATACGATCCTGGGTATTTGAGGCTGTCATGGGTCCGCATATATGAGACACATCCTGGAAAAGGAACAAAGGTTTTCAAGGTTATTGTTTCATGCTAGCTATTTTTACTGCCACCTCTATTCACTTCTGTGTGGTGTGTCGTGGCCAAGGGCTGCTCTATTTACATAGAAACCCCCTGCTTCCCTGGAAGTGGCAGATGGCTCACCCTGTCCTCAGGATGGGCCCCTTCTATTCTCCAGGGATGCATCACTCCTTCACCCCCCTCCGGCACAGGAGCAAACCTGGTCCCCAGGCCTTCTGGCTGTCGTCGTTTGCAGCAGCACAGGAGCAGCAAGAGTGGTGACACTGCCCAAGAGAGGGGTAAAGAGGAGTTAGCATGTGTTGCTCAAGGTAGGAAGTCAGTGCATGTCTCCCTGCTTGTGCCACTGTGGCAAGAAGCAGTGGTGTGCGCGTCAGCTTGCCCTTCGAGAGGGTCAAGTGTACATGTCCATGTCCATAAATACAGACCCATCAAACCACAGAGGACTTCGGAGCTGGAATGCAAGGGTAGAGAATATGTTTCTCCAGTTCAAGACTCCTGAGCTAGTTGGTGGCATATGCAGGATTCTAGCCCAGTTTTTGGCTTCTAGTTTCCCCCAGACTTGCATGTGAATTTATACATATGAAAGCATTCTGGGTATTTGTAGATGTACAAGACTTACAGTGATTGACTTGTAACTTTTTGATTTTACAACGAGGTCAAAGTGGATATAGAGGATAGCTGGAAATTTGAAGTTTGATCTTCCCCTGGTGAGTGATAACTGTGCCCAATAATTTCCTTTGAAGCTGGGCAGGGACACTGAGCTGAAGTTCCTGGTCACCCACTATTCCACAGGGTACTGTAGTGCCAAGTTATGATGTTAGATAGTTTTCAATTTTCTATGGATTTACTAAGAATTAATCACATCCTAAATTGAGGAGCTTGAGTATGTGTATGCACACACACATAAATAAAAAGGTAAATGTACACTTCCATGGGCGTGTGGACATCCACAGGTACATGCACAGCATATTGGTGGATGCACAGAAACCTACAAACACACACACACACACACACACACACACACACACACACACACACAAAGACAGACACACAGACACACACAGACACACACCCAGGCACTGTATACATATTTCTAAGTTAAACATTACCAATGTGTATTTTCAAGGGACTTGGCTACAAGATTCAGCTATAAGACCTAGAGATAGGTCTTTTATTTAATCCTTATTATATTTATACTTAAAACCTTCAACTATCACCCACCAAATTTATCTGAGCTATTCACATGTATTATTTTAAGACTATATTCCAGCTCTGAGGACATAGCTCTGCAGAGTATGATTTTGCATGCATGAGGGGCTCGGTCCAATTCCTGGCACCCTGCCTCTTCCCCCCATCTTTGTCTATGAAACACAATAAAAAATCAAAGCTATGACAAAGTTTGAATTTTCTGTATGTTTCTACTGACAATTTTTTTCCATATGTTATATTGATAATCATCTCCACTATATACTTTGGTTTATAATTACAAAGAAGTTTTCTAAGATTCTAGAATATATTACATTTAGCTCTTGAGGTTTACTCGTGTTACTTTTCATGTTTTTCTAATTCCCTCCAACAACACATATTCTACTGAATGCATTAATTAAGGATTTGCACTGACTTTCCTCACCCCACATCACCCTGTCCCCTCCCCTAGGACAGACCAGGCCATGAGTTTTTCCGTGGAGACAAGTGACAGTTTGTAGGTTGCTTCCCTGGTATCCTATAATGAATTTTAGAAGCCTGTATTAAAATGTAAGTATTGCAGGTGCAACTTAAAATCCAGGAAATAGCTTTCTTCTGAGGACCTACATAGTTTTTCAGTGATGCATGGAGAGGAGAATCACTATGAAAGATTTCTGGCCATCCCTGTAATATGCTTTCAGGTCAGACAGAACTGAGGGGCACAATTCATTTGCTAAACTCGCCCTCGTGCCATTGCGTCACAGTGAGCGGGTCGAAGTTCTTGCCCTTTGTTCCTCGCCTGTGAACTGAAGCCCACAACGTCCGATGCGTCATGAACGCGCCTACATGTACATGTTGGCCCCGACCCACCTCTAGTCTCTCTGCTTCCTGAGCATGTTGCGCCTTTCTATCCCTTTCGTTTGCTTGGTTGTTGTGTTGTGTGAGTTTTGCTGTTGGGGCGTGCACGCTACCCCTGGGCTGCATCCGGAGGCCCTTCCCTCTGTGTTTCTGGGATTTCTTTGTCCTGCTGCCTTCTGGATTTCCCCATGTATGTCATTCTCTAAGAAAAGACTCAACTCTTACACCCAGCTCAAAATCTAGTTCTTTCATGAAGATTTGCCCAACCTCCCTATCTTTAATTCTGTTTTTTAACTCTTACAGCATTTTAGGGACACGTGCGTTTCGGGATTAGTTTTCTGCTTTCCTATAGTACACTGAGTGATTTCCATGTTTCCCAACTCACATTAATCCTC
>NW_004524579.1:7046678-7057015 GCF_000260255.1 Octodon degus | reverse complement strand
TATTGTTCAAGTTGTGAGTGGTGGTATAATTACACTCCTAGTATTTGACAGGTTGAGGCAGGAGGATCTCCATGAGTTCAAGGCCAGCCTGGGCTACATAGTGAGTTCAAGGCCAGTCAGAACTACTTAATGAGACCCTGTGTCAAAACAAACAAAAAAACTAAAATATATATAAAATTTACCACGTAATTCTGCTTTCTGCTGGGATGTTACTTCTATATTCTATATGCACGTAGGGATTCTGTTTATTCCCAGAACAATGGTCCTGAACATCTAATATGCATGCAATGTTTTTTGTCTGATGGTGAATAATATTGAGCTAAAAGAAAATACTGGAAGTCTTATATGCAGGATTAAAATTTATAAAATAGGGATTGGGGGGATTGCTCAGTGGAATAAGTGCTTCTCTGACTAGTGCAAGGGCCTGAGTTCAATCCCTGGTTCCGAAAAAAAAAAATTACAAAATATCCTCCTTAGGACTGTCATTTATCCCATTTAAAATTATTGCTGTTTTATTTGAATTCAATCCAACAGCTATTTCTGCAATTCTTTGTGTTACCATTGCCTGTGGATTTTTATTGAAAATATTGCTTAGGATATTATTTGAAGTGTATTCCTCAATCCATGGAGGGTGAAGAGATGACTAACTTTATACTTAAAGTATGAAGAGTAATGGATTAATCATAGCACACATTTTTATTTTTATGGCTTCTTACTTTTATTTAGCTATATGACAAGCCAGCTCTGTCTACTACAATCTAACCTGCACACAAAGCAAGAATTGGATAAGACACCATCACAACACATTAGGTGAAATGCATTCTGTCCTTTGACACCAACACTGAAATAGGCTCTCAGAATATCATTGTATGTGTGGCTACATTTTTTACTGGCAAATATATATATTAGCATCTGAACAGGTTTACCAACTTCCATGTAGAATGCTTTTCTTACAGTTTTACTCAGAATAACTAGGATCTCAATGAAGAAAAAAGTAATAAGAAATTATTAGTAAAAATGATTCATTTGGCCATGCATGGTGGCACACCCCTATCATCCCAGAACTCAGGAGGCTGAGGCAGGAAGGTTTGTTTCAAGTTTGAGACCAGCGTAGGCTACAAAGTGAGCCCATGGCTAGCCTGAAGTGCATAATGAGACCCTGCCTCAAACACACACACACACACACACACACACACACACACACACACACACACAAATGGCTTATTTAGCTTTATTAACAGAGGTAGATTTTAATGAAATTACTTTAATGCGATCAACTTTTTAAAATATAAAAGTGATTTCATTGAAAAAAAAGCCTAGTAAGTTCAGTGGTAAAAGTAAGTTGCCCAGTTTCCTCCTTAGACTAAATCTTTACTGATGGTGTTTTCCCTGGTATCTTTTAGGGTTTTGTACTCTCTGAATTCTGTGAATGAAACCTGGTGGCTTCAGAGAGGTGGGAAGTATGCCCTCTGTCCTGGGGCTCTGCAGCGTAACCCCCACTTCAGTGCCTCACAAAACCTTTACTGTTGACCCAATGAATGTAGGGGATAAGCAAGGTATCCTTGCGAACCTTATTTTTCTACTATACATCTAATATTTTAGGAGAAAAAACCCAAGGCAGATAAAATACTGGGTTGTTGGAAATTTACTCCCTTTTTAAAAAATCAGTGTCAGGTATTGATTTTTACTTGGCTGTTGTCAATGCACGTACACGTACTACTCTGGAATCTGTTTATTTCAAATGATCAGACATTGGTTTACTGCCTCTCTGTGTGCTACAATAACAACTAAACTGATGTATGTGACTATTTGTGACTGCAGTATGAATGAACAGATTTTATTTCAGTCTAAAAACTTCCCTCAATATCTTAATTTCTACATGAAGTTCCTCTCTTTTTTAAATTTGATATGAACATGGCAAAACTTATGGGCAGAGAGATCTAAAGTGTTAGTAAATGACTCGGCCTGTCATCTGGACATGGTTTTGCTTTTGGATATAAAGTGTGAGCTCTCCATCTACTTACCATTTATGGATCTAATGTCCCACATGTGAGCTGTTTCTGGTGGCTGGTCCAAGACACAGAAGGTGAAGGGAAGCCCATAGGAAGAGTCGCTGACGTAGATGAGGACTGATGGAGAGTTAGTGCAGATGATATTTCTTTCTGAGTAGATGACTGGACAGTAATCGTTGACATCAGGAACCTCAATACAGATGGTTCCAGTGGCGGTCTTCCTGGAGCCATCTGAAAAGTAAAGCCACACAAAGGTCCATGCAGGGCAACGCTGTTGGGAGCAGTTCTCTCTCTGTAGCTCAGGGCAATACTGCGGCCTTAGCACCACAGTGACTGACTCGCAGGGCCTGACAGGTGCCTCAGTGAGCTGTTCCGGTCACACTGCCTTCTTCTGAACTTTGTTGGACAGTGTTTTTCCTTATCTCAAGACTCTTGGGCATTCTGTTCACTCTTCCTAAAATGTCTTTCATGTGCATTCAACTTCTCAGTTTTGTTTTCATACCAATTCCTACGCATCTTACGATGGAAAACGAAGACTCCTTCTTCCGAGAAGGCTCACTGCATTGTATTCTCACTGTGTTCCAGTGAATTAGACTCCCCATCAGCAGATAGCCTTCCTTTCAGGATGTTTCAGGATGTCTATCTGGCCTGTGTTTGCCTAAAAGCTACAACTGCATCAAGTGATTTTTACTTTCTGTTGTTGTTGTAATTCTATTTTATTTGTCTAAACTTAACATTTCTGAAAGCAAATCTAAATCTATTATGTTTTTCTTCTCTAATCTATTTGAGACAATTTTTTTGTTAGTGTAATTTACTAGAAAAGGCAGAGGCTAAGTATTAGGGTTCTGGTATATGTTTTGTGATAGTGATAGTGAATAAGTAGTTTTTTTTTTAACCCTGAAAAGAAGTTGAGTCTTCTTACTTGTAATCTAGAACACTACCATCTCTGTGGCACTTTACAAGGTTATTTTCTAAAGAGTTAATAAAGTTCTTTTTTTTTCTTGATCTTTTTTATTTATTCGGCATAGGGTCTTGCTACTCAGCTTGGACTTATAATGATCCTCCTGTCTCAGCCTCCCCAGTGCTGAGATTTCAGGAGTGTGTCACCACACCCAGTATCGGAGCTGGCATAGCATGCGGTACTGGGGATTGAACCCTGGTCCTTATGCTTGCGAGGCAGGCACTTAGACCTCCGAGCTAACTCCTCAGCATGAAATTTTTTTAAAGATTATTTTTTTTTGTGCCTCAGTACTAGTGTGACTGAGTTAATCAAATGATAATAAGCCAGCAGTTCCATCCACACTCTGCATGGCTCTGTACTCCTGTGCTCATAGCTATTCAGTACTGCCCTTTCTAGGCCAATGTGTCTATCCATGCAGTATCTCCCTAGAGAGACATCAGATTCTTGCAGAGACTTTCTATTCCTCATTCTCTGATTCTCGATGGACTCCTGATGTGACAACCGAAGTACGGCTCCTGCTCTCCAGTGCATCTTCTTGTCCCTCTCACTCTGCCTTTTCTCTTGGTGGCGACACATCCTGCTGCAAGCAGAACCATCTGGGTAGCTCTGTGCCAGCGCAGGTGCTCAGCACCGGTGATAAGCAGTGAACTTTTGATTTTCTCCTCCTATGTTTTGGTAACATTTTCTCTCTCCTAATTCACCTTTTGTAGTAGTTTTTGAAGTTTTTCACTCATTGCCAATATGTAAACACTAGATGTGATCAACTTGGGTAAAATCCATTTTAGAAACAGATCTTCTGGAATACTGGTAATAAAACGACAGTATTTTTATATGATGGACCCAGATTTTAACGTAACGTCCTCAGGATAAAGATGTGAGTCTACAGACAAATGGATTAAGTTTATCAGGATTTCTAATGCCGCTCATTTAGACTTGTCTTGATTTGGCTCCTGGAAAGGTCACATATAAACTTAAACCAGACCTGTTTTATATTTGACATGCATTTGGGGCCTCTCTCTTTCCCTTTGTTCCTGGTTGTTACTGACCTTTCTCTGTTTTGTTCTGTAGCAGCTAGTTTCCTAGACACCACTGATAAGTAAATAAATCATTAACTATTGATAAATAAATTCCTGTTTCTATTCACCAAGGAGAATGTGTAATAGATTTTTGCATGTGAGAAATGGCTCCATTCCAGTTAATTCAGTGCATGTGAACTCATGATTTTTTATTTTGGATCTTATATTTGGAATAGCCTTGCACTTTCTTGGTCCATAACAACTTACTATGAATGATATATCTAACCAAGCAACACTCAGTCACATTTGTCATTATAGCCCAGGCACTAACATAACTACTGCTGGGGACACTGCCCCACTGCCAGGTGGTCCCACAGTGAGCTTTGACCACACCCCGTGGCCCTCCTTTCAGGCAAACATTCCTGACATACTCTACAGCTGAGATCAACTTTACTTAAGGGATGAGGTTATAAAAAGAAACTCAATTTTATCTTTACCTCTTGGGTTTTATAAGGTAAGCCAGATATATTTTTTTTTGGAAGTAAGCAAAATAAACGATAACTTAAGTGTAAATTACAAGTGTAACTAAATTTAGTTCTTGATCTGAGGTACTTAGAACTTTAAGTCATGTTCGCACCACTAACTGATGCATTATGCATTATTCAAATATCAAAATTAGAATAATACTATGTATCATGGTTAAAATGTAAGAGCCCACATTTTGTTAACATATTGAAAAGATGTTTTCTTACCATCTATAGCCAGGATCTCTGCTGTGTACATCCCATTGATAATGTATTTTGACTTCTTATCAAATTCCCTAGAAAATTGTATCTCACCAGTCCTTGAATCAACTTTTAACCAGCTGCCTGCATCACGCCCTATGATATACCTGTTTTTGAATAAATAAGTTCATAATTATGTTTGTAGGAAAATTAGTACTTTTCAAATCACACAAGAGCTACAATGTGATCAACTTACATATTGTGTCTGTGTGCTTTGCAGTGTCAATTCTTTTGATTTACATGGGTGATGGAGAAGATGGTTAAGTGTGCTACATGTGTGTTCAATTGCTCAGATTAAACCCATTCATCTGCATAATCAATACACATTAATGAAATGAAAACATAAAATATACCTGTTGATGGAAATCCCATATTAAATATACTAATGCACAGGTTTACAATAGTTTTGAAAGTTCTTACACACACATATATATATATATATATATATATATATATATTGTTTTTTTTTGGTGATACTGGGGCTTGAACTCAGGACCTTGCACTTGCCAGGCAGGCAGGCACTTAGGCCACTGAGCTATAGCCCCAGCCCTACACTTACATTCTTATAGTTCTTAGCATAATTAAAATGTATGAGTTTATTTTGAATCTATTTGTTGCATCACAGCAATATCAAATATATTTTATTAAGGTCAAAGATTACATTTTTATATGTGGGGCCCTTGGTATGTTTACTGTAGAGTTGAGGGCATGTTCTCACTGTGGGCAGATTCAAGAGCTCGAGCGTCCTCTGTTGGCTTCTCTGTTTGGGATTTGTTCCAATGACAGATTATAGTGCTTGACCTAATTGGAAGACTTGGTTCTCTGTACCAGGCACAATTTCCAAACTTTAGTTCATTTATTTGCTACTTTTTCCTTTTTCTCTACTTACTCACTTCATAATTTTCTAGAATCTGTGAACTTGTGAGCTGGTTAAACAGTTAACATCAAAATAATTTATAAGTTAGTAGACTTTCTTCATTCCAAAAACTATTGAAGGAAGGGAAGGAAAGGGAAAGAGATGGGAAGTATGAAGAAAAGAACTATTATTTCCTAAATGATTTCCAGAACATTTCATTAGTCCTAATATCTAATATTCTTTACACTTGCCTTTCTTTTTCTCTGTTATGATTTTCTTTGTCCTATCAAATTTCTGAAACACCTGTGATTTAGATGCTTTCATTGTTTCTTCCTCTTATGTTAAGCAGAGGGTAGAAATGAATAATCAAGTCATCAATACCCACAAGTTTAAGGAAACAGTGACTCATTTTTTATAATATGTTATTTGATGTAATATGGCATAATCAGGCCCAGTCCAGGGTTCTACAACCCACCCCTAAAGATCAAAGTCACTCTTCGAGTAATTTACATAGTTCTTTGATCTTACAATTGTTCTTGAGATACAATCATATAATTGACCACAGCCTTTCCACTCTCTAAAACACTTAAAATACTAAGAAAATTCATATTTTATAATAGTCTTCTGAAACAAACAAGAGGAACAAATCAAAATTCTGAAAGTATTACAACCAACATGTACTAGCACAAACGACATACGTTCACACCGGCCTGATGCAGGCCATGAAGAGGAGCACATTATGGCTAGTACCTGACATCTGTCGCAGGATTTCCTGTATCCAAATCGATGGCGGTGTAGGTGCCAAGCACATGGGTCAGTAAGGAATGTCCTGCTATTCCTTCTCGTATGCTGAACGTCTTGGAACTTGGATGAAACATGGGTCCTTCTCTTACGTTAATAATCTGAATCCTTATGGGTGTCGAGTGCATCCGGAATTGAGAAGCAACAGAGTGGTGGAATTCAGCTTGGTTTTTGACTCCAATGTTAAGAAGAACGTTAGGCATGTCTTCATAATCCAACATCTGAAGTGGGGGAAAGTGAAAGACTGAATCACGGAAGGACCGCTTGGTAGAATAAAGAGGTGGCAAGCAAGCCATACTGTAGAAGAAGGTACAGGAATGATACAAGGTAGACTGTGAATTTAAAAAATTAGTTATTATTGCATTAGATATTTTAGATATTGTCACTATTGTGACATCATCACGTACATAGGTCATTTAAGCCCATGACTTTAAATGGTAGTCCCATTTTGAAGTTTTAAATTTCTTATATAAGAATTCTAAAACAGAATAATGTGTGTTTTAAAACTGTCTATGAAAAATGAAAAATAAATTTAGAATATGATAAAAAATGTTGACAACTGTTATGTGAGTAAATAGGATTCAGACTTCCTTGTCAGACTTTACATCTGAGAATCTCTTGAAGGCATTAGCAACAGAATCAAGGAGCCAGTACGTATGATGCCATTAAACATGTGATTACTTTTTTAAATGATGTAAACAAATCTAAACAAGTCATGATTGTTACAGCCAGCCCTACACTATAATTGCATTGAGGTCTGGAGGACAAGAGTCCTGTATAGGGGTCATTCAGATGAGTAAGTCCCTCACCCCGAGAGAAGCCACCTTTGAACTGAGTTTCCTGGGAAAAGGCAAACAGAATCTTTTTATTTCAGAATGAATGATACAGCAACATGAAAAGTTACAAGTGGACACACCATTGTGCGGCAGGGTGGGCTGGCTAATGTGTCCGCAGTCTTCTGGAAGAATCTACCACTCACAACCCATTTGCCAATGACAGAGGTCAAAATATCGGATCCCTCCCCCCGGGAAATGTAATATCACTGTTGTTTTCTTGGATTTTTAATGGTAAATTTTTCAGAAGAGTTAAAAAAATGTCAGAAATATTTACAGCAATTCATTTTGGTTTTTGTTTGGAATGGCCCAGTATGGTTCACTTGAATTTCATCTAAGATCTGGAGGTTTGAGATGTTGATTTTTTTAATACATGTTTTTATGCATGAGCCTATAATACCTGGTCTTCTGATCTACTGAACATCATGGACAAAGTCTCATGATGCTTAGCACAGAAGTATACATGAATTTAGGTGAATTTTCATCCAGAAGAAATACCTCTTCTAGAACTCAATTTTTTTCTTTTATTTTAAAAGACATTCATTTATTTGGTACAGGGTCTTGCTACACAGCTCAGACTCAGTGATCCTCCTGTCTCAGCCTCCCCAGTGCTGGGATTACAGGCATGTACCACCACGGCCAGTTTCAGTGGCCGGCATGGCATGGGGTCAGGGCAGTATGCGGTACCAGGGACCAAACCCTGGTCCTTGTGCTTGCCAGGCAGGTGCTTAGACTGCCGAGCTATCTCCCTGGCCTCAATTTTTATTTTCTTGAATGTCACATTAACTTTAAACAAAGGAGAAAGTTGCAAAATGTATTGTGAAAGAGAAGTGTCTTGGGATTACTTTTAAGTACACACAAATATACTCTTAATTATCATGTGATCAAGTACATTAATATGTGGCTAAAGTTGTATCAGTTATAGAAATTCACAGACTTTTGGGACAGTAAGTTGATCACAGGCCAATATTCTCTCTAGCAGGCTGGATAACAAAAAACAGTAGCGGAAAGGCAGAAGGTTGCATTAGCACTTTGCCGGCCAGGCTCCTTATCAAGGGTTTCTGATTGTGTCTACAGGGCTATGATTTACAAAGAGTAATATAAACAGTTATTTACTCAGAGTCCTCTCATCAGCTGAAAAGAGAGGCTGGAAGAAAAGCTTGTTCCCTGCCAATCGAAGTATGGCTGGAAAATAACCACTCAGTGAGGTCACGGAAATATGTTACAGGGGCGCTCTGAAACAGGGCTCCGGAGAGAACTCTCCCAGAAATGGGTTAGGCTTCGGGCAGTGTTTTTGCTTCAGTAAAATTTAATGTGGAAGCTAAGCTGTTAGATTCTCACTCTGTTTGTTTGTTTTGTTTTACTTTCTTTCTTTCTTTCTTTTTTTTTTCTACTATGATAAGAGGATCCTGATACATTTAGGGGAATCTTCATACATTTTAGAGCTAAGTATAAAAGAAGTAGGAGACTTGAAATCTCCATCCACAAGGAGTGTTTGTGACAGTTTCATTGTGGCGGGGGGCTGAGGCAATGGTTATTTATCTGGTAGAATGTACATGTTCTACTTTATTAGGAGAGGCCGTTGGGGGCACATACAGGTGGAGGTTTTGGAGACGAACAGATTCCAACAGAAAATCTCAGGGCTCTAGTTCTTTCCTATATCTCCTACCCTAACCCCAATGCATAAACGCAGTACTTAAACAGAACTTTGGAATCAGAGAGGCCTGGTGGAATCATGTCTTTGTACTTTTCCTTCTAAATGAATGGAAACAAGTTAGCCTTCCTCTTTGGTTTTGTTTCACTTGCTAGGAAAGGAAAAGCAATCATTAAATTTTCATCCCAGAGTTGTGAGGATTAAGTGAGGTAAAATATACAAAGCTTCAAGGAAGAAAATATGCCAAATAGTCATGGTTGTACCATAATTGCTCAATAATATTTAGTTAAATGTTTAGTTAAGATTATTGAAGTATGGACAACCAGTATGTTTTGTTAGAATTCCATGTGGTGTTTTGCTTTTTTTTTTTTTTTGATGTTGAAGTGAAAGTGTGGACACACATGTACACATACACATAGACCCTGGGTCAGGTTCTGAAGACAGAGTTGTTTACATGCAAAGCTCTTACTACTATTTTAGTAGTTTGAAAAACATACCAAAACCAAACAATAGTTATGTATTATTAGATGCCATGCTTACTAAGTCAACACTCAAAATCAGTAGCATTCCTATACACAAATAACAAACTCACTGAGAGAGAAATTAAGGGACACCAACTTTTAAAATAGTACTACTAAAAAAGAAGTACTTAGGGATCAACATAATGAGGTTCGAACTCCAGCAACCTGAGGCTGAGGGATCAACATAATGAAGGAAGTCAAAGACCTTTACATTGAAAACTACAGTACTCTGAAAAAGGAGCTCAAGAGGATACCTTGTTCTTGGGTATGAAGAACCCACACAGTGAAAATGGCCATGCTTCCAAAATTCTTACACAGATAGAAAGCCATCCTAAGCAAAATACTAACAGCGTATCTCACAGAATGGGAGAAAAATAACTCTAAAATTCATCTGAAACCTGAAGAGACTGAAAATAGCAAAAGTAATTCTGGGCAACAAAGGCAAGGCAGGGTCATCACAAGCCTTGACTAAAATTATATTACAAAGCTACTGTGAAAAAACCACCATGGCCCTGGCACAAAAACAAATCCCCAAATCAGTAAAACACATTAGAAGATGCAGGAGCAACTCCAGATACACTCAGCCACCCTATCTTTGACAAAGGAGCGAAACACCATCACTAGAAGGAAGATAACATCTCAGTACATGGTGGTAGCAAAGCTGGCTTTCTACGTGCTGAAGACTAGAACTAGAGCTGTATGGTTCATCATGCACTAAACTAAAACTGAAATGGATCAAAGACCTAAATATTAAAATGAAAACATTCAATCTGCTGGAAGATAGACTAGGTTGAACTCTTGAAGACACTAGTGTAGGCAAAGCCTTTATCAACAATGCCAGCCATATAGGAACTACCACAAAGAATCAGCAATTAGAATCTCACTTTATTAAAAAGCT
>NW_004524579.1:7016049-7046058 GCF_000260255.1 Octodon degus | reverse complement strand
TTCCTTCCTTCCTTCCTTCCTTCCTTCCTTCCTTCCTTCCTTCCTTCCCTGCTTCCCTCCTTCCTTCTGTCCTTCTTTCCTTTTCTTTTTTGAGACAGGGTCTTACTATATAGTGCAAGCTGGACTTGAACTCATGCTGGGCCTCCTATCTCAGGTCCTTCTGAGTGCTGGGATTACAGGCATGTACAACCACTCAGGTTAAGTTATTTTTTTTAAACATAGTGAGTACTGCTCTTTCATAAAGACGAGATCGAGTCATCTCTAGCCAAGTGGATGTACCCAGGGACCGTACTGACAAATAAAATAAATTGGTCAAGCATGCTTAAATATTGCATCATTTCTCTGCTAGGAGAAACCAGAAGCATAAACAAGGGCCAAAATGTAGAATAGCTATTAGGAAAAGGGAAGAAAATGTTCCAGTGAGAAGAAGAACAGGGAGGTGGGAGGAGAAAAAGAAGGAAGGGTGAAGAGAAAAGGAATAGAAGGATAAATGGAAACAGAGCTTTTTAAAGAAGGACAGGAAGAGGGGTTGAAAGGAGGGGGAGGGAATGGCAAAAATAAATAAGATATATCACGTTCAGGTACAAATTCCCTATGATGAATGTTATGCATATCTAAAATGTACCAATAAAAAGAATAAAAGGATAGACACCATGCAAAGTCAGTGATTAAGATGATGAGGAGGAAGGTTAAGAATTGCTTCACCCTGATTTGGATTTTTAATCACAATGCAAGGTTCAACAAAATTCTAATCATCGGGAAGATTTAAAATTTTATCTCTTGTTCTTTTATTCCTACTTTACATTTATCAGTGGTTTTCACATTGGTTCACTTGCTTCCTTTTTTATTGATTTTGTCTCTGATCAGAATCTTAGGACCTTAGGATTTAAGTAATATAATTATTTTCATAATTTTAATCTTTCAGAGTTCAGCCCACAGTGTAATTTCTATTTAAGATAATACCTCAAAGTATTTCTTGGTGTATAATTTGGTGTTGGAACAATTTCTTTGTTGTTTATTTGAGACTGGCTCTCACCATGTAGTACAGGCTGCCCTTGAACTCACTAGGTAGCCCAGGCTGGCTTCAAACTCTTGATGATCTCCTGCCTCAGCCTCCCAAGTGCGAGGATTACAGGGGTATGCCACCACACCCGGCTTTCCTCATTATATAAATGTTAATTTGAAGCTTACTGGTTTATGCTTTTAAATTTGTAAGGTCTTAGATTGTGTTGTTGTCTATGGAGTAAAATCATAAAGTGGTTAAAGCAGAATTAATCTACAGTGCAAAGTCAAACCCTATTGTTGAGCATTCAGAGTTCCCAGCAAAACACCTCTAGCTTGGCATCTCCATTTTTCCTGACACGAATCCCCTCAGGCCCCGCTCATGCTTTGCATCTCCTCTACATTAGAACCTCAGATACAGCGTCTTGCTTAGAGCTCGTTCCTCACAGAAGAACTTCTGAGGTGAATCTAGCTCACAAGGGTCTCTCCTCTTCTGATCTCATTATTACTTTATTTTTACCCACTTAGAAATTATGTTTCATGCTGTGACATCCGTATCGTTATCTATAATGTTGCACATTCCCATGCACTATGTAATTTGGGGTGCTTGACTCATCTTTTTAATGAGATACTGAGTACTAGGAGAACAAAATAGCCTTTCACCTTTTGTTTTATAGTAAATACTGACACAGTAGCCTACTTAGGACCCTTGTTGTCACCCAAGCAGTGTTTTTGGGTGATGGAGTTTGTCTTGGAGGCAGAATATAGCTCTAAGAGTCATTGAGAACTTCTTTGGAAGAAATTGCACATCCCATACTATACCTTGACGACCTCTAAAATGCCTTCATTCGTTTGTGGGTCCGTTTGAATATTAAACCAGTTTCCCTCATTTCCAGAGAGGATTACATATTTTGCCAACCAGTTATCAGTACCCTCTTCATCAAGATCAATTGCTTGTAATCGTATCAGTTCCGAACTCAAACAATTCTCTTTGATACTTGCTGAATACTGAAATAGAACAGATCAATTTCATAATCAATGAATGTTCAAAAGAATAACAATTCTAACACATAATTACCTTATAAAATACTAAACAACAAATGAGCTCAATGATTTTTTTTTTGTGGAACTCAATAATTTTTATGCCATGATTAATGGCATGCTTCCAATCAGAAATATAAGAATTAAATGATTCTTAAGCTGATTTTCATATACAGCATGTGAGATCCAGCTCAAATTTCAACTTGTTTCATTTCTTTTCCTGATTATTTTGTTGTTTATGTATTTGGTACAGATTCTCACTATGCAGCTCAGACTCATAGTGATCCTCCTGATTATTTTTTAACTTACAAGGGATCATATATTTTTCAGTAGAGGGCCAATTAGTAAGTATAGCAGGCCTCATTGGCTGGAACACCAGGGTTACGGCTCCTTGTCTCTGTTACTGAAGCAGAAATAAGCCATAGACAGCATGAAATAGAATAATCAAAATGTCTTTTTATTAAAATAAGTGGCAATCAAGATTCTACCCTCCTAGGTTGGACTTTATACTTCTTTATGTATAAAGATAAAAATGAAAGTTGCAGGCTGGGGAGATAGTGGACTAAGCATCTGCTTATGCAAGTGCAGGGACCTGGGCTTGATCCCCAGTACCACATGTGGCGCCGGCCCCGCCCTTGGGTATGCTGAGCTGGCCACAGAGACTGGGTGTGGTGACGTACGCCTGTAATCCCAGCTCTGGGGAGGCTGAAAACAGAAGGATCACTATGAGTCTGAGCTGCATAGTGAGACCCTGTACAGCATACATTAAAAAAAATAATGGCAAATACTTGGGTTTCTGGTAGAATGAATGTATTCAAACATGAAGTAAATGCAAATGTTCCACTGTGATCAAGTTAGTGTCAGAGTTTCCACAATTAAGGAATTTCCACAGTTCTGTGAGCCAATGGCATGGAGTTGCTAGCTCTTGCTTTCATAGAGAAAGCTGCTCGGAATAGTGAATTGGAGATAATATAGATGTTATTCCCAGGGTTTATGTGCAAAGTTGAGCCCCCGTATATGTGAGAGAGGCAGGCTCACAACTAGTGGGAAAGCCCTGAGTAGCTGCACCTCCAGGAAGATCACAAAGGTCACAACTTACGGAAGTCTTTTCTAAGACAGGGAAATTGTCGTTGACGTCTAGAATCTTGATTCTGCAGTCGCACTCGGAGGACAGCCCGTCTGCAGCTCCATCCCGATCTGAGCCCCTCACCAGCAGGTTGTACATACTGTGTTGCTTGATTAGGATGCAAAAGCGTGCGGCTTAGCTTTTGTCTTGGGTGAACCCAACCCATTCCAAGGCCACGACCTCCCTCTACTTCTACATGAATGTCTGATGAAATCCACATCTGATCTTTAATGTTCACTAAAATTGAATGGCACAATTTTCTTTTCCTCCTTTACGTTGGAATAAGGCACACATGGGTCATTCCATTTTTGCTCTTCAAAATTTGATTTTTTTCATTGGTGCAATGTAGGCATACATAATGATCACATTCCTCATAGGGAATTTGTACTGTACATCATATATCTTTGATCCTCTTCTTCCCCTACTCTCCTTCCCTCTTTTCAACTCTTCACCCCCTTTTTATTTTACAAAGCCATTTCCTTTTTATCCTTTTCCTCATCATTGTTTCTTCTCTCTTCCTCCCCCATCTCTCTTTCCTTATGAATAATTCCTTTCCGTTTCACAATATTTATTCTACATTTTAGTTCTCATTTACACTGCGAGCTCCTCACAGCAGACAGACAATGTGATATTTCGCTTATTCACCGAAGCTTTACCTCTCTGTCAAGGAAGCTGGACATGGTGCGGACTTCTCCGGTATACCTGTTCACCATGAACATCGGGGCACCTGCAGGCTCCTGAGAGATGATCTTGTAGGCGATTTTAGAATTCAGATGGTTGACTTCGTCCGCGTCTGTAGCACTTAGCTTTACCACTAGGGCATCTAGAAATAAAGACAGAGTGGGGAATGGTTGGCACTGTTAGGATGAATGCATCAGATCTTCAGGCTTAAAGAGTGGTGGGCTCTCTCCTCAATCATCTCTGTGCAAGTTTTCTACAAGAACATGTTTTTATAACTTACACATATACCAGTGATTACAGAACAGTGGGCTGCTTCTATGAATTTCTTTCTATTTATAAAGTATTTATATTACTTAAATGAGTAAATGGAAGATTAGTAGCAAAATGTAGTGGCATTTAATATATGGTAAAAGTTCAGTAGTCTATTTAGAGCCCAAGGGAGTGATGTTGTCAGTTTTGTTTTGCTGTGGCTTTGTGAAATTATTTTAAATGCTTAATTAAGAACAATCATAACTCAGTTAAAGTCAGCATTGCAACTATTTATTGAGCACCTATATTCCTAGCTGTCATTCATCTAGAAAGAGATAATTACTATGGTTGCTCTGTAAGGTAGTGGCACTTTATCAAGCACCCAAAATATGTAATTATTGGAGAGAAGATTTGATCGTAGGAATCTAAGAAGTTCTTAATTACTTATAGAGACAGAAGCAGGCATGCTGGCTAATCCCAAGGACATCATTGCACTGGACAAAGTTTTCCAGAGTGTGCAGGTTCCTGATGTTCTTTTGCTCCTTGGCCAGGCCTCAAAGTGAGTAACTCAGAGCTTCCTTGGGTATAAAGAGCCAGGACCGAAGGACTTCCCGGGTCCTGATGATGTGTGCTGGCTCTGCGGCCCTTTCTTCATAAACTCCTCTCGTCTGAGCAAGCAAGCATTCCTACTTTGCTAATCAGCAGCCAAGGGAACTTGTCTTCATTCAGCAAGGCTGTGCTGGATGATACACGTCAGCAGCCAGACAAGGGAGGCGTTTGGAGTCTCCTCTCTGCCTCTCTGTGTCCTTCCATTTTAGACGTCCCATCCCTCGCCTTTCTTCTAAAATTTACTTTTTCTAATACTTCCCCTGTTGATGTACTTAGAGGTATGTTAACAGGCATAAATTCAAAAGGGGAAGGAATAAGAGAAGACTGGAGGGAGAAGAGGCAGAAGGCAGGGGGAGAGGAAAGAGCCACCTCAGAGAAACCGAAAACTAAGAGGGAACAGAGTTAAGACAGGCTTGGTGACACACTGTAATTTCAGTAGTGGGAAGGCTGAGGTGGGAGGATCCCCATGAGTCTATTTAAAGGCCAGTTTGGGCTACATAGTCTGCAAAAGAAAGAAAGAAAACAAGAGGTACAGGAGTTTCAGGAGAGCTAATATAAAGGGAGAACAGAGGAGGGAATTAGACTCGGAAATGGAATGAAACAGGATGGGAAGGAGTAAATTCATGAGCGCCGAGACTCACTTCCTACGCAGACCACTTCCTGTGAGGGCGGCTGATTGCTCTGCTTGTTGGAGCAACTGGGAGGAGGCCCCAGCCCCTCTCCCCGGCGAGGTTCAGGCCCAGACTTGGAGGAAGGCACCAAAACAGAGCCTGCGTGAACATTCATGGCTTCTTCCTGTGCTTACTCCTTCGTGTTAAATTAACCACTAATCCTGAAATGGTTCATGCAAAGTACCTGCTGAACTGCAAGCACAAAGATCTTCTATAAATAAGAGTATAGGGCTGGGGACATAGCTCAGTAGAATAAGCGCTTGCCTGGCAAGCACAAGGTCCTGAGTTCAATCCCCGGTACCGCAAAAAAAAAAAAAAAAAAAAAAAAAAAAAAATTAGCATGTTAGACCTGTTTCTATCCTAGCTGAGGAATAAGTTAAAACTTGTGAGGCTCTTTCGAAGCACAACTTTGGTTTTTTCCTCCCAATCTTTAACAGATTTAAAAAATAATGTATTTAGTACAGGGTCTTACTATGTAGATCAGACTTGTAGTGATGCACCTGTGTTCAGCCTCCCAAGTGCTGGGATTACAGGCAGGCACCACCACGCCCAGTTGTAAACTCCGCCTCAGAGCGCCTCGGGGGTTAGGGTTGGCTGGGCAGGTCGGGGTATCAAACCTCCAGCCCCTGCGGCTGCCTAAACGGGCACTTTAATCTGCTGAGCTATCTGGCCGGCCTTCTCCCAGTCTTTAAATGCCCAGTGTTTCAATCTTCTAAAACTGCTGCCCCAAGGAGGCGGAGGAGGCTGCAGGGCGGAGGAGTCCTTTACTTACTGGCGTCGCTGTTCTCTTCAATGCTGGCGGTGTAGATGTTCTGGGTAAAGACGGGGGCGTTATCGTTTATGTCCATGACTTTGACCCTGAGCTCTAGAGGACTCTCTAGATCTTCCCCCCGTGAGTTCAGAGCACGGCAGTAGATCTGTGGAAAGTCAGGAAAGGAACGGTCACTCCCCACCACAGGAAACAGGGTAATGCGTTTGAAAATACAGAAAGAGGGAAGAAGTGACTTTCCCTTGAACCTGGACTGCATTATCATGCAATAATGTAAATATGATTGAGGCATTCGGTCACCTGCAGCTGTAACATGCAAGAGAATCTTGAACAGTAACCCTACATTTTAACTTTTTCTCATCCATTGTAACCCTTCATTTGTTCAGTCTACTGTGTTTTGCCGAAAGGAAGCCACGATCTTTTTTTTTTTTTTTAAATTTAGTACAGAGTCCACAGGGGTCTCACTATACAGGTTGGACTCATAGTGATCCTCTTGTTTTCAGCATCCCAAATGCTGGGATTACAGGTGCGTGCTACCACAGCCAGTCTCATTTGCCATCTCAGCGCACCCCAGGGAACGGGGCCAGCATGGCAGGCAGGGGATCGAACCCCCACCCTTGCATCTGCCTAGGCAGGTGCTTTAATCCGCTGAGCTATCTGGCTGGCCAGGAAACCATAGTCTTGACATTTTCTTAAAATGGAGGTAAAATAGTATGAATAAATCAAAAGAGTGGTGTGACTTACCAGGAAAAGTGGAGTTATCTCTCTGTCCACCACTGAAGTAATGTTAATTTCCCCAGTTCGAGGATTAATGGTGAACACACCATAAGGTGGCCGGTCAATCCCTGCCCCGGAGATGCGGTACGTGATTTTCTGGTTCGCTTCGCAGTCTGAGCGAATCTACAAGTGAAATGGTTAGGATCTGATCTCAGTTAGAGCCAATCGTGAGCCTGAGTCAAAAATCGAAAGGGAAAGGAAACCATAGCTAGATGGGCTTTGGTTTGAAATGCAGCATTGTGACTCAGCGCTGTGTGACCCTGAAATCAATGATGTCCTCCAAGATTAAGGTGGGGCAGCACTGTCACACACACACATGATCTTTATGCAGCTGGATGAGGTCACATGTTTACAGCCCTAGCCCAGGTGTGTACTGTGTATACACATGCATATGTAATGCCAGATTTGCTATTATTAACAGTACAGTGCTCAGTTCCCTGATTGTGTTTGAGTATAGTTGGACAGAAGAAATCTGCATCTTTAATAACTTTTAAAATTTGTGTTATGGTAATAAATACCCTGCTTAAACTTGAGTTTGAGATTCAGTCAAAATGGTAGACAGATTAAGAAAATTACAAGAGAAATAGTGGTTAGATATGGAAAAATTTCTTCTGCCCAACAGGTAATATGTAGCATACAATATCACAGATAATATATAACACAAATATTAGTTATTGCTGAACTCAAGGCCTTCACACTGAGCTGCTTTCTCAGCCTCTTTATTTTCTTATGTATTTTGATAAAAGTTCTTGTAAAGTTTCTGAATTGCTCAGGCCGAGCCTGAACTTCCAATCCTCCTGCAGCAGAATTTTGAACACTGGACTAGGCCTGGGTGACCCCGCTTAGCTTCTGTCTACTAGATTTTATGGCCAATGTAGACTTTGGCCACAAGGATTTGTTTTAAAAGCTTCATATCTATTGCTGTCTTCTGTACTAAAGAAGAATGTGTCTGGTAAAATATTAAGACTTGTCACTCAAATAGCTACCATTAATTAAAGTCAGTTAGAAGTACAATTTCAGTTAGCTCAGGTCTAATCTGAGGATCTTTTTTCATGCATAGAAGAAAGCTCTCTGAAACGCAGATTAAAAAAGGGATGTGCAGTGTAAATGCCAACAGCATAAGAGTACGAAATTAAATGAAAATCATACTTTAAAAACGTCTTTCCAGTTTGAGAAGTTCTGAGGAAACATGAGGTTCTTTGCTCGAGTTGAGGTTGGACCTGTAACCTGAGTGCTGACGTTTATTCTCCCGTAGCTGTCTGTCTCTACGGAGCTGGATCAAGGCAGTGACGCTGCCTGCTGTTGGTTTCTGCGGCCGGCCAAGGCTGAGATGCCCAGAAAGGGTGCGGGGACGGCTACGTGGGCGCCAGCCCTCGCGGACCATCTGTCACACGTGCTCACTCGCACTTTCCTCCCTCCTTGGCAGCCCGCGTTTGTGAAGGCCTTTTCACCCTCTCCTAATTTTGAAGTTAGAGATTTTTTGACACTGCCCTTACTGTCTTGGATTAGGCAAATACAGCGGCAGACCCCTGCCTACTGGCGCGTTAGTCCACAGCAGGTGCAGGCAGCGAGGGACAGACCTCAGACAAACCGCCGCACCCATTCGCGCTCTGGAGCCCAGCTATTGTCCTAGGGTTACTTGCCAAGTTGGCTGTTGGTAAACTCACTTGTTCTGTGTTGCTGCCGGCGCATGATACTCAAAAACAAGCAAGTGACTACACGTTGCTCTCTCCTATCCCTGTGCGGCCGCCGGCTTCAACTCCGTGAAGCATGTTGGACTTTTCCTGCCAGCCACGCATTTGCCATCAGCACACGACCCTCTTGTGTGCCTTGGGCTTTGTCCCTTACCCTGGCGATCGGATTCCTCTTGGAGTTGTCCTCTCCTTCCCGACAGGCGGCGGCAAACTTGATCCACTCCCTCTTCTGCCGCCTGACGGTTTGCCATGTCGTTGTGCCATTTTCAATGTCTAATTCTTTCACCTTAAGCAAAGAGAGTTCACATTTATACTGTTAGAATGCCTTTAATAAATACAGATATTTATCTGACTTTGTGAGTTGTACCTGGAAGAAACAATGGTGCTCAACTAAGTCTCAATGCTGGAGAAATACAGCTTGCCCAGCGCTGGCGGCTACTTTACTGGAATCAAATTACTTCTAACGCTAAGTCTCTAACTCAAACAGTTCCCATTAGCTCTGTGTGGTGTTCGCAACACTCAATAATTCGTCCTGCATGGTAGCTTGTCTTTACTGCATGTGGAAGCCAGGCTCACCTCACCTTCCCCGCTCTCTGACAGGACCTTACAGTCCCTGGAGTTTAAAGGCTACCACTCCTCTGTGTGAGCGCGTCTCATCCTAAGTATAAGCTGCGCTCATTTAAGCTGAGGGAAGAGGCTTTATCTTCTGTTGATAAGGACGTCTTCATGAGTACGTATCCAAGTGCATTATTGCAAAATTAGAAGACTAGAGCCGACGGGTGGCACTGGTCATGCATCCTATGGCCATCTCTGTGGCTTTTTAAATTTCTTTTGTCTTTTTGAGACAGGTTTTCACTACACAGTTCAGGCTGGGCTTGAACTCACTGTATAGCCCAGGCTGGCCTCAAATTTGCAGTGTTCCCCCTGCCTCAGCCTCCTGAGTGTTGGGATTACAGCTGCGCACCACTCTATGGCTTGTTGATGTTGCACATTTGTGTGTCTACTTGCTTTGTTTGTCCCTTTGTAGCTTTCTGTTGTTGGTCATGGATGCTTAAGAATTTTGTGTAATGGAAGACTTTCAAAATGTTACTACATGCATAAATGCATGTGTATATGTGCACAAACATTATATTTTTATTTTTGAAAGTACTAATATCTTCATGGAGACATAGATGATTATATGTTTATTTAATCTGAGGCTTTATTTAATTACTACCTTGGGGTGGAGATGTTCCCTAAGTGAAGCTTATTGTTTCAAGAAGCAGTGCATTTATACCCCCATTTTAATACACGTTCCTGAAGTGTATCGTATATTTCCTATTTTGTCATCAGAGATTAGAAACGTGATTTCATTTTCTCCAATGACTTGAGATGATACTAATAAAAATTTCACTACTGCAATAAAATTGGGTCCCACCAGAGATACAGGACAGTAGTCTTATTTCCTGAGTCCCGCTCTAAAAGTTAACAGATTTCCCATTTATTTAATTCCAGTTATGGAGATTTTAATTTTTACATCTTTCCCTTTTTCATAAACCAGTTTGTTTCTTGTTGATATGTCAAAAAAACCTTCCGTTTTAATGTTTTCCTTTTCTTTTTTCTTTTATTTTGCTATAGTTTGGAAAACTTTGTGTGTGTGTGTGTGTGTGTGTGTGTGTGTGTGTGTTGCCACAGAGTATCCCCGTGTAGTCCAGAGTGGCCTTGACCTCCCAATGTGGCCCTGGCTGGCCTCAGATCATTGTGAGTCTCCTATCTCAGCCTCCCAAGCCCTGGGAATACCAAACTGGGTATACTGGGAAACATTTAAGTATGTCCGTAACATAGTTTTATGAGTGGGAGGTACACAGACAGTGACATGCCCACACCATGCCCTTAACGAATAAAAATTAGGAAGTTTGGTTTTACTCCTGCTATTTCAGCTTGAGTCATGATCTTTCTCCTAAGTTCTGTGTGCATGATTATGTTTTCAACTATTCTAATGTTTGATACATACTATGAAACCCAATTTTCTTTTGATTTTAAGTAGAGAATATAGTTTTCATACATTACCTCCACGATAAATTCACTGTTTACTTCCAGCACCACCTGTTGGAAAAGACACAGCGTTAGCATGCATTTATGGAGTGCTCAGAAACAGGGCCTAACAGCACTGGAGATATTCTTTCATTAACTTGGCTCTTAAATATGCATTTAGTTAAAAAATGTAAAATCGGCACGAGTAATAGAAAATGAATAATATGGCTTTTTGCCCTCAAAAGGCTTTTACATTTTAATTTTAATTTGTGTGCGCAGAACATCATGCCTACATTCTTTTGGAGGCTTTTAAAATTTCAGAGAAGACCAGCATGTGACTTTCTACCACAGGCAGGTTAGGACACCTGGTTCAACAGAGCCGCATGTGGGCCAGGTGGCAGGGGTGGGACAGGGGCTTCAGTTACCAACATGGAGTGTAGGGGGGTCACCCAGGCCAGCAGGGGCTTCTAAGGGCTCTGTGGGTTGAAGCTGATTTAACAAGAGGAGTTGATCCAGAACACTTCAGCTGGTGGCAACAAGAACACAGGAGTAAAGGCACATGATTTTAGAGGCTGGTGCAGAGCCAGTACAATTAGTGGTCTAAGGAGAGGCGCCCTGAAAAACGAGGCCAGACAGTCCGCATGGAGCTACACCGGAAGTGCTTCACATGCTAGGCAGTTGGACTGCACTGAATAGAGATGGAGAGTAAAGAGATCATTGTTTTTGAAACATGTCATTCATAGGCAGGGAGGATGGCAAGAGAAAGCCCTGAGGTGGAACTGTTGAAGAGCTAGGAATTGCCTGGGTCAGATCCAGTGAAAGCGTGAACCTGGGTATGAGAGAAGCTGGGAGCAGGAGAGGAACAGAGGCGTCAGCAAGGAGCTGACAGGGCTCATATACTGGAGGGCTTGAGGAGGGAGAGGCAGATGGTGCCAGTGAAGCCAGCTTGTCACTCTGGGGAGAGGCGGTAGGGCTCACAGAAACTAAATGTAGCAGGGACGGTCACAGCAGGGCACTGAGGACTTAAATAGGTTCTGTTTACCTTCAGTGTATTTTTTTAATACTAGGAATAGGAGATCACAAGCAGACTTTTCAAAAATGGCATTATTTGAAGGTAAAGAAAATGAGGGCACTGAATGAAGCAGGACTGAGGGGATGGGGGAAGAGCGCAGGACAGAGCCTCATGGGAACTCTTACCTTTGTGGAAGGAATGGGAGGGAGAAATCGAAGCCTGGAGAGTGTAGCCAGGCTGAGATCGCAGGTGGAAGGGTGCTGTGCACACAGAGCAGGCTCTTAGTGTGGGGGGTTGGTAAAGAACCAGAGTTTAGGAACGAAAGGAGGTTAAGCAGGAAAGTGCAGAGGAAGCATTCAGAAAGGGGGCAGAATAAGGACAGGACAGTGTTACGTTAGATGAAGAAGGAATATTGACTGCTCTGTGTGTTATGACAAGGTCAAGAAAAATGGGAGTTGAGAGGGTCCCGAGGTCTTAAAGCCTCAGACAGCGCTAACTTTGCAAATGCAATAGTTCAAATGGCAAGAATCAAGAAATGAGTTATTAAGAAAGAAACCATACATGCAATTTTGTGATTTGCTTTTGTTTTCAGTGGTTATGATAGTAAAATTCCATGTTAACTGATTCACATAGACAAATGTTTTGGTGTCTGTCTTATGCTCCACTTGGGTGCTGGTGCTGCACTCTGCTCACTGGGACAAAGGAAAACTGAGAACTGTGGTGCACACAGACCTGCAATTCTCACACATCCCTCAGCGGCCCCGGAAGCTGACCTTGGTGAACACTGGGTTGGTGAGCTCAGCCCGTGAGCCCTGTGAATCGGAGTCTCCTGGTCCTCATCCTCAGCTGCATATTTGCCTCTCACTTGCTCTTCCCCTCTCCCCTTTGATGCTCTCTGAATTGCTCCTTCTTTCCTCTGGACATTGTCTTGGGCCTGATGCCCCCCAGAGCATCACTACGTTGTGAGCACCAGCCGAGCAGACCTCAGAGTTATAATCAACCCAGTAATTTAATTTTAACTTGGAACAAGAGTAGAGAGAGCATCCTCACTGAATGCTGCTCATACTTGTGATGAGACAGGGCCGGTAGTTTTGCCCTGTAGAGGAACGCATTCTCAGCCTCATTTCTGGTTGCTCACAGCAAGCCTGCGAAGTTAACATCGTAGCTCGTGGACACAGTATTAACCGCAGCTGGGAAGGGGCCCAAGTCACTACACCACTGGCAGTTCCTCACCAAATTGTTCTGAATTTGTTTGAATTTTGCCCTCATGGGATTGTGTTCCCTGCCCTGAAAAGATACTGATGTTTGTATTAATACTACTTTAAAAAAGTTTTTTTTTTTTTAGTAGGACCAGGGATTGAACTCAGACCCTTGCTAATTCTACTGAGCTATCTCCTCGGACACTTAATACTCCTAATTTTATTTTGTAGATGGTCTTCAAAACTGTTGCTCACGAAACTAAGAATTTCTGAAAAAAGGTGCTCGTCCTCAAATCTTTCTATACAGAGGGCTAAAAATTTTCAGCATAAGATAGAAAGTTTGCGAAGGATGGCATTTAAGGCTATTTTAAGTGTTGATATTTTACAATACAATTGTCAAATCACTGTTAAATATAGTGGAATAGAAGCCAAAGGCCATTGTCACTTGATGCCCAATGTCATTTGTCAGAAAAAAAGACAAAGTTCTTTGAAGGGTGGAATTTATTTTGCTCTTATTTCTCCTTGCATTCCTATACTGTGTGCGTGTGTGCGTGTGTGTGTGTGTGCATGTGTGTGTGTGTGCGTGTGCGCGTGTGTGTTTGTGTTTTAAACTGGGAATCCAATTCCACAACTTGTCCTTGCCAGGCAGGTGCTTGTGCCACTGAGCTTCATCCCTAGCCTCTCCGATATTCTGTTGATTAGATTAGCTTTACAGTTACAAAAACAGCATAGTGGAGTGAACGTAATGAAAAATATGGAAAATTTGATGCATTGTTTTTAGATATAGAAAGCAGAACTGGATTGAAAATGTAAAAGAAGGAAATGGAGTTTTGAATTATCAATTTGTAAATAAATACCACTTAATAGAATTAAGTCTCAGCATCAATTCTGTTTTATTTGGTTTGTTTTAATTATGAATAGAGCACTGAAAAGAAACGTTTTTATTTGTAGATTATATTGGAGGACTATTTATTTATTTATTTATTTATTTATTTTATTTTTAGGGAAGGGTCTACAGGGTGTTCAGGGTCTCGCTACTAAATCGGACTTGCAGTGATCCGCCTGTTTACAGCCTCCCATGAGCTGGGATTACAGGTGCGTACCACCGCGCCCAGTGTCAGTCGCTGTCTCAGCGCACCCCAGGGGCAGGGCCGGCTGGGCAGGCCCGGGGGCACCTGCTTGCTGGCACTTTAATCCACTGAGCTATTTGGCCAGCCCTGGAGGACTTTTTAAAAATCAGAGTCCTTACTTTTTTCTAACTTATTCTGAATTATGTGACCTAAATCTACAGAGCAGCCCCTCCTTACAATGCATTTTAAATGACTTCTCAGCTGATTAGACTGTCTTCCTTTAATTTTGTTGAAAACAAATAATTGAAAGCCACATAACTTGCAAACAGATCTTATAGCTCGAGAGGCAACTATCTTCCTTAATACCGATAGCACAGTTTGAATTATCTTTCATTTTAATGTGCCAGATCATTTTATAATCAATCACAGAGTAGTTTAGTAAGACTGCCGTGTGCAAGAGGCATGAACTTTTTTAAAAAGAGAGATTTAGGAGAAGAGAATCAGCCTGGTGCAAGTGTATGCTTGGGTAGGTTGATTTAAGGGACGAACACTTGTCTATGTATGTATGTATGTATGTATGTATGTATGTATGTATGTATCTATCTATCTATCTATCTATCTATCTATCTATCTATCTATCATCCATGAGGAAGTTGAGAATCTAGAAATTGTTTCCTTTAAAACTCTGTGCACTTACACCGTTTGACAGGCTCCTTCAGTTCACTGAAATATGTGCCTCAATTTAAGACTTACTGGGATAGTAATTAAGCAGACGCAAGTTCCTTAAATGGGTGTACATTTCAGGCAAATCATTTCTTTCCCACAGTGGAAGTTTAGGCTTAAATTGCCACTTGGCTTCATTAACAGCAATGTGCTTAAGAGGCCAGTTCCTTAGATGTGGAGGCACAGAGCTGAGTGTGGGCCCAGCCTCTGTCCTCTACCAGCTGTGTGACCTTAGACGCAGTCCCCAGCCCGACCCTTCAGGCTCTCATCCAAGCAGAGTCACAGAGGGAAAGGAAGGAGTGCAGTAGATGCTTGATGGGACATGGAAGGGACAGGGAAGGGACATGGAAAGGACAGGGAATGGGAAGAAGTTTTCTCCTGCTCCAGAGCACCCATTTGTAGCCTTCCTTCATATAAAACCGCTAATCAATCATTTTTAAAGACCTGAAATTAGTCAAACAAAGCAGTCTTGTCTTTAGTTCAAAGAGTTGAGATAGTACTCATGTTCCTGTGACCTGGCTTTTGTTCTGACTACAGAGCCAGTTCAACGGACATATAACAACTATCCAAAGTAGCTCTAAGAAAGACTCCTTGGCTATAATAGCCTCCTTTATGTCCTTTCAGTGGCTCCGCTGTTTCCTTTTTAGGCCAGGGAAGATGCAATGCTGGATTCCAGGGAAAAGCTGTCACTGAGCAGGACTTCTGTTGTGGCTGGCGGAGGCCTCTGTGTACACTCCCTGTATCCCTGCTCCCTTCTCAGCAGGCTTTCCTGATGGGGGCAACATAGCCAAGCCCCCAAATCCTGTCACTGCAAGTGCAGGTCTCCCTAAACCCAGCTGGTTTTATACTTCAGCCCTTAGAAAGAGGTCCTGAGTGCTGTAGGGAGAGCTCCTCACTTCCCAGACAATGATCTGTGAATGGTGTTTGGTAGGAAACATGCAAGGACATTGCCTTCCCAAACTGTATGAAGGAGCACAATTTCATGAGTCCAAAACTATAAAGCCTACCTACAGGTTCTTAGACAACTGCTGTAGAAAGCCTCTGTCTGTGAAAGTCACTCTTTGGAGCATATACGGGTCCAACCCTGTTCTCTGATGTGGCTTTCCCTGAATGCCTCGTTCAGAGGCACCCACGCAGAGCAGAGCTGGCTGAACCAGTCAGCACAAGGGCAGAAACAAGAATGGGGTGTTGGAGGCACCTTCTGCGGATGAAGAAATTGATCTGGCCAGATACGTGCTAGCCTAAAGGCATTACAGTTCCTGTGGACCTCCTTCACGAGAGAGTGTTTTGTCTTCTATTTCTCTGGGAGTCCTTAAAATAAATTACATTAATAGAAGAAAGCTGAATAAGACCTTTTCAGGCAATGTGAAAAAGACAATGTGGAAAGAAACTAAATATGTGAATTTACAAGAATACAGAGAACATTAAGACTTAGTTCTTGCCTAGGTAGGGCCACATGTTGAAAGGGGGATAAGTAGATAAAAGATGAAAGTATATTGGAATGTATTAGACACTGTAAAAAAAAAGCATATGCATACAGGAAGGTTGTGGGCCAAAGTGGTAAGGGAGTGAATTATAGTACATTTGAAATGGTTTATTGTAGTATTGGGTTCAAATCTGGACTGTCTCAGTTATGGGTTGTCTGACCCATATCTGCCCTGAACATTTTTTGTAAGTTTGTTCAATTGAAATACTTCTATAAACTTTGCAGGAGTTTTGCTGCTATGTGAAAATACATTTTCTAACTGTAAATGTTATGCCACCATAAGGTAGTAGATGCATTGTACAACAGACTTTGCTCCAGAGAACCAACCCCTCTTTATCTCAGCTTAAAGAAGTTCTGTGCACGTTGAAGTGTGTTAACCGCATTAGCGTTCTGCTCAACACATCAGTAGAAAATACGGCGAATGACTGGATAAAAATGGAAATTGGAAGCTAAATTTATTCCTTGGAAAAGTTTTATGGGTAAAAAAATGTGACAGGCCAAGTTTTTGTGTGTAAGACAAGTTCTGAGTCATTATAGTTATAATTTTAAGGGGAATAATAGAATATACACATGCAACTCTTAGCAAGTTGCAGAAAATTTTTTAGGCTTTGTTTTCTCTTCCAATGCTGTTAGAGTATCACTGTTTCATGTAAGAGAGGTGGAAACTAAGTTGTTACCTGAGCTCAGGGTAATATTAGAAGACACATTAACACCTCACATATACTGAGTGTATTTGGCAGCCTGAACAAAGCTATTTTTCGTCTCTGTGACTTCACTTTTTGAAGTCAGTTTTGAAGTCATTTGCACACGTAGGACCAACTTATTAATAAGCAACTATCTCTTGAATAATGCTCATAAAAATTATTGAGTAAAATAGTCGGCATCTTCCTAGGGGTATGGTAGGGATGCCAAGTTTAAGCCTAATTATACCACTTTTGTTTATAATTGAAGGTGGATCAAGTGATGACATTTTAGTTTGCAAGCCATGTAATTTTCTGTGTAGAAAGGCCCAGTGAACGTTTCTCATGCAGGTGGCATTGGGAGCCGTCACTCTCCTCACTTGTCACACACCCTATCGTCAGACTTGCCCTGCGTGAGGGAGGAATTTCAACATGGTCGCACTTAGGGGACAGGGAAGGCGTCACTGCACCTGTGCAGGGGCCCCCCTGCCCAGAGAGAAGCCATGCCCCTCCTCCACCAGGAAGTGCCCCTGAGGGCACATCAGACCAGGATGTGTGGGTCCAGGATTTTTTTTTTTTAATTTAATTTTTTAAAAAGAGAATACAAAACTGTAAAAAGAAAAATTAGAAACGATACAGAATATCACTAAACAAAATAATAGGAATTAGACAATGGTTGTTATATTAGATAATGTTGTCTTCAACTAGTTGTTAGGTTACCTCATATGAGCATGCAAAATTGGTAAAAAAAAAGTTATAAGAAATTAAAAAGAAAAAGAAAAAAATGAAGCATTAACTGCTTCTTTCAGGAGCCCAAGAGTAGCATTTAGTAGTCCTAGCTATCCTCGGTATATACATACATGATAGGCTTTTTAAAATTAGCCTTTTGAAGGGAGCAGTTAATGCTTAAATTTTTATTTTGAGCAATTTTACATGCTTATATCTGGTACTCTGAGCAACTATTTTGAAGACAACTATGTGCAATATATCAACTACCATTTAATTCCTAAAAAAGAGAGAAGAGCACTTTATTTGTTTGTTTTTGCTGTACCGGGGATTGAACTCAGGACCTTGTGCTTTCCAGGCAGATGGTCAAGCCACTGAGATATATCCCTGGCCCAAGAGTGGAGCATTTAAAACAGCCATCCAAGGGGCCATGAGATATTTGTAGAGCAGAATTTTTTATCCTGCAGTTCTCTAGGTTGATATGATAGAAAAAACTATACTCAAATTATAGCTTGTAGTACAGTTGTAATGCCAGCTGTCTTTCGGGATATAAGTCATTTTAGCTGAACTTCTGCCATGGGTCCTATAGGAATTTGAAGCCAAAAATATACATTTGTTTACTTCACTTAAAACATTTTATGTATATTTATTTCATACCTACATAAATATATAACATAAAATGTATTGAATATATATTTATATAAAAATTTCAAATATAAATATAGCTCTGTCTACTTGGCTTAAGCATTATATATATATTTATGTAATATATTTATAGATGAATATGTATTACATATTTAATGTTTATATAAAATATTAAATATAGATGTGCATTGCTTGGCTGCATATATATAATATATATTATATATATAATAGAAGTAATAGTTGCTTCCATGTAACCTTTGCTGTGATGAGGACATCAGTAGTTTCTGTAGTAAGTGGTTCTATAACCAATCATTATAGTGAGTATATTATATTTAATAGAGATAAAAACCAAATCAGATAATGTGCACCCCATCATTATATTTCGAGAAATCTGCCTGTTGAAATAAACAAAACCAAATATCTGCACTATGTGTCAGAATTCTATTGTTTTGTGTGAGAACTAAATTGAAAAGAGGCTAGGTTACTTCTAAATACATTTCTAAGTTGCAGCGACTATTTTCAACTTACAATGAGATATTATCTATATGCCTAATCTATTACTTTTTTTGTTTTTCTGAGACAGAGACTCATTACGTCGCCCAGGCTGGCCTCAAACTCACAGCAACCCTCCTGTCTCAGTCTCCACAGTGCTGGGATTACAGGTATGCACCACCATGCCCATCCTCCTCTTACCTTTTTTTACTTTCCAAGAATCAAAGCATTTAATTGGAGTATTTATCTTTCATATGTAGTATAAACAGCCACGTTGGTGGGAAAAACTTCTTATCTGATCAGTGGCTTTTTAATGATCTTATTAACTTGATAAAATATAGGTCTCATTCAGCTAATAACTGTTCTGTCTCCAATAATTCTTCCCCAGTAAAATGTATACAGCCCACAGCGTTACCTAAAGTTTTAGATTCTCCAGGCAAATTTATGCAAATGATATCCAGGAGCCAGACATAAACTTCCTTTACATGAATATTCAGTAACAACAATTAGGAAATCACAGAGCCTCGGCAATGGGAGAAACAGTGATGTTCTGTCTCCTCCCGAATCCCCCGTGAGGTACAATAAAGCCTGCGGAGCCCAGGGCTGTGGCCAGAGTCACACGGCCACTTCCGAGGGGAGCGGTGACTCGGGCCTGAGGGTTGATGAGGCTCCCTTCTCCTCTGCTGACCGCAGGAGGATATAATGAACACATGGAGGAAGAAGATGCCAGAGCGCTTGTGATACAGTGAAACGCCCTATTGAAACTCGGAGTTTTGGGTACTTTTTATTGGTTAACTCAGTCCAAACTTTGAAGTACTCTGTGGTTGAGAGGTAGCTGACACGAAGTCCTCGTAAGTCTCGGAGAGGCCGCCACACCCTCATTAGTACAAGCTGCAGTGATGCCCCAGAGAAGCTTTGATTCAACTGATGAAAAAGGGGCAGAGTTCAAGAGCGCGAAATGAAGGACGCGGAGGCACCCGTTTCCCTGTACTACCTGCAACAGCAAATCGGTTCTCCTTAAACTTTGCTGCTATGTGTCTCAATCTTGAAATATGCTAGAAGTCTCTACTTTCGGGATATTATTAATTACTATTTTAGCTCTAGTTGTCATTCATTGATGTCTTAAGGGATCTATTAGAAATGCGTGAGCACTTATGACTAGCAATATTACCATGAATTATCAAAAAAACAAAATAAAACAAAACAAACAAAAAACAACCCACAAAACTTTGTGTTTTTTTTTTTTTTTTTTTTTACAAGCTTACTTTCATTATTATTTTTTTTTTCCACAAAACTTTGGTATCAATGGCAAGTGGGGAAGAAGTAAGTATCAAATCCACTAAGATTGCCAACAAAAATAAATTGGTACTACCAGAAGGAAGGCCTGAGAGACTTTCGAAGCACTCTTTCAAGATCAAGGAGAAGACGGATTAACTCTTTAATTAAATAATATTATCATAAAACATGTCTATGCAGAAAGCAAAAGGAGGCAAAACTCACTGTTTATAATCACTTTTAAGGTGTTAATCCATGCAATTTTTCTCAGCAGGAATAAAAAAAAAAAGTTTGTCTGAGAAAAACACAGAGATAGCAACAGGAGCAGCACCCCAAGAGGTGTCTGCTGGTGCCTTACTAGTGCTGTTAGACATCAGGTCTTTAATTCTTTCCCGCCTCTTCCTTCAGGAGCTTTTTTAAGTTAGTAACTAAATGAGGAGGACATCACATTTCTTTTTGGTATTTTTTTTTTAAATAAAAAATACGGTTTTGTTGCATAGTCCATCCATCTCTTAAGCTTGGAGAAGGCTGGAGGTGTGTGCCTTGTGGCAGCACAGGGCACCTGCCCTGCCTTTGAAGCTCTGAGCCACTTAAACTCTAGAATGACGCTCACTGTCCCAGCCTGCTGTTGGCCCTCAGAGCTGATGCCCAGATGAGTTGGCGCAATGCCACTCACTGGAGAATAATAGTCTGGCATCATTTTCCAATCTAGGTTGTGGCACTCCTGGGAATACTCCTGGAAGAAGGACTGCTGCATTGTATGTGTGGTTTGTCTTAATTTGCTTTGAAAAAAAAAAGTGTAGAATTTTCTAATAATCTCCTTCATTATCTTTTTAATTAATTAATTAATTAATTAATTTTTGCAGAACTGGGGATTGAATTCAGGCCCTTGTGCTTGCCAGGGAAGTGCTTATTCCACTGAGCCATCTCCCCAGCCCCTATCTTTTTTAAATTTTTTATGTATTTTGACTGTTTTGTTCTTCCATTTTATCAACAGTGGACTTAGTGTAAGCTAATCTAAGCTTGCCATAATTAGTTCTTGGAATAAGCTTTTCTAACTGAAGTTGCAATAGTTTGGTGAATTGATCAAGCAGGTCTTTATCTCTCTGTAGATGTAGACTTAGAAACTGCTGCCTCACCCCTTTCAAAAGTTTTAATATTTTAGCTCTAGTTGTCATTAATTGATAACGAGGAAAGAAACTTATCATGCATTGGTGACTATTTTATACCTGTCAGCTGCAAAGTTGAAAGAAAATAATACAAACTCAAAATGCCATGCTTGTTTTAAAGGAGTATATCACTTGCATGTTTCTTTCTTGGACTACAGAGTGCTTTAATAATATGACTTAAGTATTTCACGGTTAGATGCAATGTAATTTTGATGTAGCTGGCATCCCTCTACTGTGAACGAAACTCACAGGGAAATAACTGTTTATAAAATAGGCTTGACAACTTGGCTTCAAATTCCAGACCCATTTGCATGGGGGAATTTTCACAACAATCTCTCTGACTTAAGTAAAAAGTGATGGAAGCAGAATTTTATTTCCAATTATGAACTTTGGAATTGTCATGACGTTTAATCTGAATAAAGTTCTGTCTCTGAGGCCAGTCAATTCTAATTCAACTAGAGTCTTACTTGCCATTGCCAGGCACCCAGAGACCTTTGAGATAAGTGGTAGCTGAACTCCTAGGTAACTTTTCCTAGAATAAGAATTAAAAATGGAACAAATCTTATGTAGAAAGGCAGAGAGTGGAGACAAGAGACAAGACCTCGAGGGCTGCATTTGCTCTTCAAGCCTTTAAGCTCTACTCACCATTAGGATGATCAGGAGGCAAATGTTTCTGAAAAGGATCCAATCCATTGCTTTGGGTGGTCCTGGCCCACAAACACCGGGGAGATTCAGTTTTAGTCCTTTTCGTCTTGGCCCTGAGTTAGGCTCTGCGAGAAGATGTGCTTGAAGGTGCCCCTGAGGAGGGCATCAGTGTTGACTCTGGTGCTGCCTGGGCCGAGGGCTGAAGATATTCTCTAATGACTCTGTTTCCCCACCCCAAGCTCCTGAGCTCGTCTGCAAGGCTGGCATTGTTTGGGCACTGGGTAAGAACTTAGACACACCTTCATTCTTATTGCAATGAAACCCTTTGTTGGACACCAAAGAAAAATCTTATAGAGTGAGGGCAAGATTTACAGGGAAGATACCCAATGAATAATAAATTACTCACAACATGAAAAATAATTAAAATGCTAGGGCCTATCATCAGGCTGAATGAAATTAGAAGGCTGCTTCTTACTGCCAACATTGTAAAAGCAAAATTACATATACTGACAACACATACATACACATGGCCACTACTGAATCGGCTTCGAGGACTGACACTTTTAGTAGAGGGCATCGTGAAAAGGCAGCAGACTGAAAGCGTGGTCCCGAGAGAAGGACAGAATAATGAAATTCTCTTAATTTAGCTAAGGAAGTTCTGTGCTTGAACTGTGCTCTCAGCTTTAAAGATGAGAGCATAACACAGTTAAATTGAGGAAAGCAGCACTGGAATTAGTTCCAGTGTATTTGATTCTGAACTTGGTACCTTAGTTGAACCTATGTGATATTGTATCTATGGAATCATTTTAGAAGAACTACAGAGTTTCTATATATAACATTAACATATATTAATGTTATAAATTAACAAAATTTATAACATGACTGAAGGATACATTTTAAGCTGCCACAAGCATTCACTAAGGAGTCGCTGCTATTGGAAACCTGAAAATTGAAGGAAAAACCCAAAAAGCAGAGAGGCACCTGGATAATTTTGATATACTTTTCCGTTTTAAGTTTCTCTTTTCCTTATTGTTGGTATGGGTTTGCAATAGGGTGTAAAGCCTCCTTATGAGAAATTGCAGGTTGGCAGTAGCATCAACAAACATTAAAAGAAAACGTAGTTACATGTTCTCTAATTGCTAATCCAGGTTGGTTGGAGAATTTCAAAGGCAGACTGCTTCTTTCTTACCCCATCACTGTAATTCAGAAACAAGGCGGACTCTAGTAATAGAACTCATGCTAAGTAGCGTGTGGCCTCTTGAGAAACTCAGTTTGGCATTCTTGGAAGCAAAGGCAAGAGTCTGGACAATTAGAGGGCTGGCATTGTAGCCTTGATGAAGAAAAGTGAATTATATGTTGAGGATATTTATGGGAAAGAGAGAAGGAAATTGTATGGAGACAATGGAAAAAATGGTTGGTATGGTGAGGCTGTATGTCAATATAACCATCTGAGACAAATCTTAAATTTAGAGATATCTGCCAATTAAAATTAATAAGGTGACCAGATAAAGCACATATTTGCAATTCTTTTTTGAGATACTTCTTAAGGTAGCCCCCAGGGTTATTTGAAGTTGTGTGGTCTACCAAGAAAGAATTTAAGGAAAGGATTTCTAATCAGAGTCCTAAGTTTAGTGCCTCAACAATGTCTCTGGAAAGGCATAAGAAGTTGACTTGAAACTGGAATTAATTTCAGTGCATTTCAGTAGCAGAACTGGTACTTGGGTTGACACCGCATGGGGTGACAGCTTATCTAGAATGCTAATATGACCTATATTTCCTGAGTGAATTGTTAACTTAGCATTCATTCTGTGCTGCTTAATTCTTTAAAATTAAACACTTATGAAACTTTATTCTTTAGAAAATGAACAACTTCTTTTGAAAAATTTTTTTTTAAATATGTTTTCTTTTCTTTTCTTTTTTTTTTTTTTTTGTGGTTTTTTTTTTTTTTTTTTTTTTTTTTTTTTTTGTGGAACCGGGGATTGAACTCAGGCCTTCCACTTGCCAGGGAAGCGCTTATTCCACTGAGCCATCTCCTCAGCCCCTGGAAGTTTTTTAATAACCAACTAAACTTCATCATTTTTGTTTTCATGATTTTTTTTTGCATGTGTGGGGAGACTGAAGTGTGAAATGTGGGGCTGGGAAGATAGCTCACCTGAATAAGCAACTGCCTGGCAAGCGCAAGGACCTGGCTTCAATCCCTGGTGCTGCATACCATGCTGGCCCTAGAACCCCAGGTGTGCTGTGCTGGCTCCAAAACCAGGCATGGTGGTGCATGCCTGAAATCCCTGTGTTGGGGAGGCTGAGGCAAGAGGGTCACTAGGAGTCTGAGCTGTGCAGCCAGACTCTGTATCCAATAAATTTTTTAAAAAGTGACAATTGTATTTATTATGGAAAATTTTCTTTTACATATTTGTCTTGTTTTCTTTTCCATATTTGTCAGCTCAGCATTTGGTTACTGCTGCTCAGGCATTGGGCCCTCTGTTACAGAGTGTTGGTCTACTTGCTTCTCAATGCATGGGAAGTTTATGCTACCTGAGACTGTTTCCAAGAGACAGGGTGAAGTGGTTCCTCCCAATCCAGTCTGCCGAGAGCTATTAATTGGCTGTAATTTTACTACAGCCCTTTAAAAATTTTTGTACAGAGGATTTGACTTATCTGGGGATGAAGAAGGACAGTGAAAATTTAACTGTATTAGTGAGCGGGGTACTTCTTGACTAACAGTTCAATGTGGGTGTCTATCTCTAGAGACGTACTACAAAAAGAAGTGCATGTGTTTTGTATTTTATGAAAATTTAACGTGCAATTGGATCATGGAAACACAGGAGAAGAATATAAATTGTCTCAATTTGATGGATTTTTAGGATTAATATGATCTGGCTGAAGTTTCTTTCTCATTGTGACCTCTGCACATAAAATACTTTTTGGTGTGCGTCTCAAAATTGGAATCTGGAACATATATAGAGGCGTCATTGGCTTTATAGTATTATACTGTGGGGTCACCAGCCAAACATAAATGTGGAAGACCTTAGTTTGCTGTGGGAATCACTGCAGAACAGCAGAGAATGGGAAGAACCCACAGAAATGCTGTGGTGGATTTATGATGATACACGGTGGGTCAGTCAGAGGGCTAGAAGTAGACCGAATATCAGGGAGCAGCTAGTGTCTGCATGAGTTGTTCTCTGCAGTGACTTCCAAGAGGTTCTCGTAGGCTCGGGGGCAATGTACAATACATATTATATTAGTTCGAAAGATGGTCTTTCATTTTAGGCAGTGTAAGAAATGTATTTTGTTTCATTTCAGATAATATTGAAATAGAATAATTTTATTTTCATAAAAGAATCAATGAAAGAAACTTACATCTCTGTGTAACATTGCTTTTCACAATAGGGGAAACCGAAGTCTTCTCTAACAGTCTGTCTACTGTGCTATTTTACAAAGGCTTTGACGCTTGTTTTTGCTATGGGTAGCTAAACTTTTTTCTGAAGTATAATATATTTTCTACCTTCACAAATGCTATTTGTAAGATGAATTTTAAAAAGAAAACACAAAGCAACAGAAATAGGTACTAGATCACTTAGGTAGAGTCTTCCATTTGTAATTTCTGATTTCAATGGAATTTCAGAGTCTGGATCTGAAAAGTATTATCATGAACAGTATTATAGAACATTTTCTGTTGCTGTAACAAAATACCCAAGGCAGAGTATTAAATACAGAAAAAAGTTTATTTGGCTCACACTTTGGTAAGCTGGAAGTCCAAGATGAGGTGACCCCGTGGGGTGGCTTGTGCTGAGGACCTGGTTGCATCAGAACAGGGTGAGCGGTGTCATGGCAGAACGCATTCGTGGGGGAGAGAACAGCCACGTGGCAAGACAGGATCCAGCAGCAACCCCGCTCTTTCTATAACAGCTCTCTGCCTTGGAAGCTAGTGAAGGTCACCCAAGAAGGACACTAGCGCCTTCCAAGGATGGGCTTCCAGCAACCTCACCTCACCATGTTCCACTGTGTCCTGCCTCCACAAGGATTCATCACCACAGTGCCACTGCACTGAGACCTCACTTGCAGCACATCAGCTTCCGGATGGCACCCTCAAGCCATGTCCAGTCCATAGCAAGCAGATTTAGAAAATTCTGGAACAACTAGCCAATCATCTAATTTGTACTTATTCTTTAGGAGGGCTGTGGGCATGATCTAAAAGTGCAATCCCAGCAACAAAGTTTGGTCAGGATTCTGAGCTCGAGTGGATGAAGACTAGCTATTTTGGTTTTCTTGAGTACTTTTAGTCACTGTAGAAACAGAGCACGGGGCCGGGGAGGTGGTTCAGTGGAATAAGTGCTTCCCTGGCAAGTGCAAGGGCCTGCGTTCAATCCCCGGTTCCGCAAAAAAAAAAAGAAACAGAGCACAAAATATTAGCACCTAAAGATACCTCATCTTCCTCCTCTTTTATCTTATTATAGCTGGGACCCAGAGAGGCCAAATGTAGGGCAAGGATGTCCCCTCCTGCTTCACAGTGGGCTCATGTAAATACCAAGCTGTCTTCCAGTATTAGCTACAATGTGAAACGAAAGTAGTTGATGACTGAATGTTATTAGTTAAAGACAGCATTTTTTTTTTTTTACCATACTTTGAATATTGCTGAACAATTGGGTGAAGTAGTTGCTTATATGAGTTTTCTCCTGTAAGATAACTTTTTTGTTAAGTTCTTCATAGCATTCATCTTGTTTCTTTTATATTTTAGGGAAGGGTTTACAGAGTATTCAGGGTCTCACTACTAGATCAGACTCGTAGTGGTCCTTCTGTTTACAGCCTCCCAAGTGCTGGGACTACAGGTGCTGGCCAACATGCCAGTCTCAATTGTTGTCTCAGCATGCTCTGGGGGCAGGGCTGGCACGGCAGGTCCAGGGATTAAACCCCCAGCCCCTGAACTTGCTTGCAGGTGCTTTAATCTGCTGAGCTATTTGGCCAGCACTACTATTCATCTTTGATAGCCAACCAGAGGTATTTCATTTGCTCAGACAAAACTATACCTTGAACTTCAAGGATGCCCTGTATATTTCATTACTGTTCTTTTGCTCCTGTAATATTGTCCAAAATAGAATGATATTTTCATTTCACACATCATACCCATCGAGAGCACAATGAGAACCCTTACTTTTGTATTTTTCAAAGTAATGCCACAAATAACTCAGTATATACCAGTATCAGCCTCTTTGAAGAAGACAAATGTAATCTAAATAAGCAAAGATAGTTTAGAAATTTTAGGGCTAAGTTTACCATCAAGTTTGCATAGTATAGGCCCACTAGTAGGTATGACTGAAGTACGAAGGGCAGCCGTGTTTCTTAAGAGCAGGTGATAGAGGAAAGGAAGTGTAAAAGTGTTTATAGTCCTAAATTATGTTTGCCAAATGTAGCGCAGTAGTTTCAGGAGGTGACACAAGCAGAAGGGTTTTCATTAGCCTGGGCCTGGGGGCCATGGACAAAAGGTAAACAGGCTTGTCTTAGTTTTGACCTACAGTGTTTGCTGATGGTTCACCCAAAGCCCTGAAGATAAACATCTCATCCCTCATTAAAGCCAATTTAGCTATGGCAACATGGGGCCAGCCAACCGGGTTATTCAGTGGGCATTCAAAATCATAGCGATTAAATGTCAGTTTCTGAAAGAGTTATGTTAATATCATAGCTTGCACCCTAATATCATACTTCCACACTGACAGAGATTCCTTGTTGATTCTGTCTATGACATTACATCATTGGTGTGGGATGTCTTCTGAATACACAGAGACCCAGTCATGTCACCTCAAGCCCTGTATTACTTAAAGTGTGCAACTTGCATACTTATTACCCACTCGATGCACACTTATTCTGGAAATTGTCGTCTTAGGCTGCCTTCTGACCCCTGACTGGGACAGCACCCTGTAAGTGTTGCTCTGGCTACTTTGAGGATACCGGCAATGTCCTCCTGAGCACAGTGGTACAGTACCGTGGGTCGCCTTTGATGCTGTTTGTCACGCATGTGCAAAACTCAGATATAGAACCTTGGCGTCTCAGGTTGTTTGGGGAAGAAATTTTATTGGAAGGCTGAAGGGCAGACAGTGCTTTTGAAATGTACTTATCAGGCCAGTATATAGGAAACAGAGATTTCTTAGCCCCAGATTTATTAAACTGGAATTTCTGGGGATGAGATCAAGTATTACTCATTCTCAATGTGTTTTCCAGGTAATTCTGGAGTTTTAGAAGGAAGGTCAGAACTATTGAGTCTGGGTGATTTCCTGGTCTTGTGAGAGGTCCAGGAATAAACAGGCATTTCTAATGTAAGAAATAGAAATTTCTTACCCTGGCTAAAAAAGGACTTTTCTTTTTCCTCTTTCTTTCTTTCTTTCTTTCTTTCTTTCTTTCTTTCTTTCTTTCTTTCTTTCTTTCTTTCTTTCTTTCTTTCTTTCTTTCTTTGTGGTACCAGGGATCAAACTCAGGACCTTGTGCTTGCCAGGCAGGCACTTATGCCACTGAGCTGTATCCCTGACCCACGAAGGGCATTTTCTTACTGTAAGATCAGTGTCTGTTAACTTGTGAAGGTGAAGGGGAGGTAGAACTATAGATATGAGACAAAAGCCTAATGTCCCAAGGGAGCAAGGAGCAATACACAGAGCCCAAGGAGAGCTGCTGTCTCTCACTTGTAAATCCCGGTAAGCTGGGATTCAAGGCTGCAGATAACAGCTTCTCTTGATAGCCCTGTTCTTTGATCCCTTGCTTGGGATGTTATCAGCTAGCATTTGTGTAAACCTAGAGTTAAGCAAGTGGTGGAAGTCCATAGAAAAAGTAGTTTGTGTTCACCAAAGTAATTATGCACATTCCTTAGCCAGGCTTTAGCCCTCAATAAAAGTGGGATGGTTCTGAGGCTCTGGGCTCACTTTGAGAGAGACCAATCTCAGTGAGACCTCTGAAGCTGTATTCATCGGGTCTTCTCATTGTTTCTTTAGGCACTGACTCATAACATATAACAGGGAGATGTTGGCCCTTTCCATTTCTTTCTGTGTGAAGTGTTTTTGTGGTGTTCCCTTTCTGCCCTTGTGTTACTGCTAACTTTTTATGGACTTATAAGCACATGCAATTTCATTAGAGAAAATAAAGGTGACTTCTTAGGGAGCTTATCCTTCAATTTCCCTCCGCTGCTAACCAGCAGCATGGAACTGCGTTTGCATATGGCTGTCCTCCAATAGCTTTATAGTTTTCTTACATCTATAAGGTCTGAAGGGATTGTGTTACTGCTAGAGAAATCTCTACTCTTATTTTATTGTATCTGGGCTCCTGACACAAAATACCAGAGGTGGAGCAGCTGATGAGCTACTGAAATTTATTTCTCCAAGTTTTGAGGCTGAGAAGTCCAGATCAAGACTCCAGCAAACACCATCTGGAGAGAGGCTGTGCTTGGCCACAGAGGGCATCTTCTTGCTGCACGGAGGAAGGGGTGACGAGCCCTCCTAGGCCCAGCTTATCAAAGTCATGGTTCTACTCATGCAGGTTCTGCCCTATGACCTCATCAGCCCCTAAAAATTCTCATTTTTAAATTTCATCACCTTAGCTTATATATTACATGGGGGTAAGGGGCACAACTATACAGACAATAGCAACTCTGAGGTAGATATGGAAAATATTCACTAGCTCTAGACCTTTCTAGATTGGGTCCAATTTTATCAGATTTAACAGATAGTCTTTGTATCATATGTGTGTTTGTGCAGTTTGGTTATTTTTTTCCCATAATTTTATTGATAAACAAATAGCAATGAAACAGTTTCAAACCAAATTAGTAGGACAGTTTCAATAATCAACACATTGCATACATTCTTCCTAGTGGTTATTTGCTGTACAATATGCAGACAAGATATCCTATCTACAAAATCTATTAGAACAAATCCTATTCATTAAGAGAATGTAACTATCTATCCTAACCATTTTGAATACACAGATACAAAATGGACATTAATCTGTATCCCCTTTTTTGTTAAGTTCCTTTATTTGAATCGTATAGGTGTGTTAACTCAGCAAATATTCTAAAAGAGTCCAGTAGTCCATAATAGTATTAAGGCTTCTGCTTGACTGGCAATGTCAGAAATTGTTGACCTGAGTACCCTACAGCTCAACATAACAGCATGGCTTTACTTCTTATACTTCGTTTTTATACTTTTCGGCTGGATGGTTAAGACCAAGATAAAGCAAGACCTATGCAACAAGAGTTGTAGCTTTTGGGTCTGATAAGGTCA
>NW_004524579.1:7014257-7015429 GCF_000260255.1 Octodon degus | reverse complement strand
TATACAACCTTGAAGCATTACAGTCCTACAACATTCCTTTTCCTGTCTCCTGCCTTCATTCACCACCCCCTACTTTTTGAACAATCATCCACCCGAGAGACAGCATGGCAGCAACTGGCATGTCATGAGAAGCATCCCGTATTCAGAAGACCAGAATGACAGGCACTCCAAGCATGAACCTACTATTACAAATTGCCATCTTCAGTGCAATTTCTTAGTTCACAGGTGTCAGTATATATAGTTAGTCAGGGTGAAAATCTTTCCAATTAACTGCTAGATTAAAAAATCTTCTGAAGATTCTCAGGATCATTGCCTTAACCATTTTCTACATATGACTGTATGGCTTGTCACTGTCATGTTTCCTAGCTCTTCTCCTTTCCCTCTCTTAATTAGTTAGTCTTCGAGTTCTTGCTTTCTTTTTACTTGTATTATATCTTTCTATTTTTATTTCTTCTTTTGAGTTCTTATACTAGGGAAACTATACAATATTTACACATGTGTGCCTGGTTTATTTCACTTATGAGTATATCTTCAAGTGACATGCACTTCAATATAAAGGCTTCGAGTATATCATTCTTTATAGCTGAGTAATACACAATTGTATAAAAATACCACATTTTTTTTTCATCCATTCCTCAGGTGATGGGCATCTTGGTTGTTTCCAAGATTGGGCTATCACAAATTGTGCTGCTATAAACATAGGCACACATATATCACTATGGTATGATGTTTTCAGATTCTCCGGGAAAATTCCCACTAGAGTAATAATGGGTTTAAATGGGATTTCCAGTCCAACGTTTCTAAGGAGTCTCCACACTGATTTCCATAATGGTTGCTCCAGTCTACATTCCCACCAACAATGGAGAAGGGTTCCTTTTCCCCCACAGCCACTCCAACATTTGTTGTTGGGTGATTTCTTTATGATAGCCATTCTTTCTGGGGTGAGATAATATCTCTATGTTTTAATTTGCATTTCACAGATGGCTAACGATGTGGAGCATTTTTTCATATATTTATTTGTTCTTTAATTTCTTCCTCTGAGATGTGGGTGTTCATCTCGGATGCCCATTTCTGGATTGGGTCTTTAAATTTTGGGGCCCTAGTGTTTTTTAGTTCTTTATAGATTCTAGAGAGCAGACCTTTGTCTGAGTACTTACTTGTCATGATTTTTT
>NW_004524579.1:6938069-7006438 GCF_000260255.1 Octodon degus | reverse complement strand
GGGTTTCCTCCTATGTTTCTCTAGTCAATTCTTAACTTCAAATGGTGTGAGCTCTGAGAATTCTTTTTTTATCAGAAAATTCCACTCTGAGTTCCTCTGTAGCTTTCTGCTGTTGCTTGTTTACTATTGATGCTATTAATTCATACATTTGAGCTGAGCTAGTAGAAAATAATTGCACTGTGAGTTCCTCTATGACTTTCTGCTGTTGCTTATTTACTATTGATGCTATTAATTCATACATTTGAGCTGAGCTAGTGTCCTCTCCCCTTGTTCTGGGTGGGCATTAGGTTTCCTCCATACATTTCTGCATTTGATTTTTTACTGCAGATGTTATTAATTCAGGGATTTCTCTTTTCATTTCCAATCTGAGTTCCTCTATACTTTTCTGCAGCTGTTCCTTTATTTCAGAAGCCATTGTTTCATTGATTTCAGCTGTGTGATTCCCAATTTTTTCTGTGCTAGTGTCCTCTCTACTTGTTATGTGTGGGCTTGGGGTCTGAGATCGCATTTTGCTCTTTCTTGTTGTCATTTTGTATAGCACTGTCTTCTGACTTTTGTTGTATCTTTGTTGCAGTTATAACTTTATCACCTACTGAATTTCAGGTGTAGATCTACAAAGTTTGGATTTATCCAGCTGTGCCTAGCTTGGGTCTGGCTGCTGTGCTCAGCTCCTTCCTGCTGTTACACTTGGGAGTGAACCTGTTGTACCCCTCTCATAAGATGTTCTGCTCCTAGACTAGCTGGGTGGTTCTGTCCCCTACTCTCTCTGCAGGGATTGCAGTTGCAGGGTTTTATCCCAGACCTGTATGCCAGGCCTGAGCTGAGTCTGGAGGGGTCAAGTTGGAGTAGGTGGGAGAGGAAGCAGTCTCACACATTCACCAGGCCTGGGCTAGGACTGGATCTGTGGGTCCCCAGAACGCGGTAGAAATTCTCACTGGGTGGGCAGGGTGGGATGGGGTGCTGTGGAGTGGTGGTGGGTGTCCCAAGTGGGTGGAAGAGGGTCTCACCCATGCTGTGCCTGTGCTTGGAATGGCAGGTCCCACCAGCGCAGGGTAGCCGGAAGCTGTCCCACACACTCATCAGGCCTGGGCTAGGACTGGATCTGGGGTTCCCTAGAACGCAGAAGAAGTTCTCGTGTGGCAAGTGGGGTGGGGGGGAGGTGCTGCAGAGTGTTGGTGGGGGTCCCAAGGGGGTAGAAGAGGGTCTCATCCATGCTGTGCCTGGGCTTGTACTGGCAGTTCCTGCCCGCGCAGGGTAGCTGGAAGCTCTCCCACACACTCACCCTGGTTATGGTTTTAAAATGATTTTTGAGGATGACTTTATTTTCTATTCTTATTGTAGTTAGTTTTATATATTTTTATGGAGCCTAGTACAGTAAAAATATCTTGGCTCTGCTATCATTTATTGAAAATCCTGTTTATCTTCATTTTTAACCTTTTCAGTTTTCATTGTTGTAGAAGTTTCGATTTATTCTTCTTTTCAGCTTCTCCCTAATGACTACTTTTAGCTTGTCAATAGTCACCCATATTCTTTTTGCAGTTAGGTGTACTCTGCCATAGTGGGATTTGGGAAAAAAGAATCTAACTCTAATTCTACAGAGTTCTATTAACTTGGTTTGTTTCTATCGGTAGGCTAATGTGGTTCTCTAAATCACAGTTTGTTCCTCTACTTTCCTCGCTGGAGTTTGGGAGATGAAAATTAGACACATTCATATAAGACACTTCTGTGTACTCAAGTCTCTTTGAGTAATATTCTTCCTTTCAAAATTTCTTGAGCATTTGTATCTTTAATGCACTTGCTACTTATTAAATCTCATAGAACTAGATATGGATCTAAGGATTTTTCCTATATATTAATATATAATTGTCATTAAATATGATTTTTTTCTGGTTTGCTACTGTAGTTTATCTTGCCTAATTCTGGACAATTTTCTACCTGTATTTGAAGTTTTATTCTATTTCCTTGTGTTTTAATTGATAATGGCTTTTGACTGTGATGGCTTTTAAAATTTTTATTTGTTTGGTACAGGGGCTCACCACGCAGCTCGGACTTGTAGTGATCCTCCTGTCTCAGCCCCCATCATTTCTGGGATTACAGGCGCTCGCCACCATGCCTGACTGGGGCCTGCATGGCATGCGGTGGAGATCAAATCCAGGTCCTTGCGCTTGCGGGGCAGGTGCTTAGGCCGCCCGAGCTCTTTCCCCAGGCCCTGATGCTTTTGAAAAGACAGTGTACAAGTGGTAAACATTTGGTTCCTCCTCCTGTGTTCACAAATAATAATAGCACCACAGAAGGAAGGGTTTTAGGCTGTCAGCGATGAGATTGCTGCTAAAAGAAATTCAGCCAGAAGACCCTCGGGCTTTTTCCAAGAAGTGAGCGCGGGCTGCTTAGCTTGGCCAACGCGAGTCCTCCCGCTGCCAGGGGTCTAGTCCAGATTTCCTCGGGACTATGTTCATTTTTGGTCTTAAATTGGAGGTAAATTAGTTTTCTTGGTGATGATTTCTTGAGAATCAAGCTTATAGAAGATGATGTAGAGCGCAAGATAGGAACACACGCATTTGCAGAGCGCAGTAACTGCGCGGCCGATGAGCACGCAGTTCACGTCGCTCTGCAGACTTCTGGCCGAGGTGTAGCTGCCAGGCGGGGTTCACCGGATAAGGAGAGCGCAGACGGCCGGCTATTTCAAAATACCCTTCATCTAAGGTGCGAGAGTGTTTATCAAAAGTCCTGTCTCATGAGAAGGAATAGTTTTATTTATTCTCCTAGTGAACTGCATATGAAAAGGTTTAGAATTTTACATATATTTGATCTTTTATGTATTTTTAAAAAAATTATCAGTCTCACAGAGTATTGGGGGTATGTTTCTCCCCAAACTACTATGGCTACCATGACTTTGTGTGAATACAATATTATGTTACGACATCTTTTTCCTTTTGGACTCAACTTTTCAAGTATTTGGAAAAAGCTACTATTGGAAATCAAGATAGTTTTTATGTAGTTTATAGTACATCTTTTATGAAAACTTGGGAGGTCTAAATTTTCAAGGTATTTCATGTATTCCTGAACCATATTTAAAACAAATAGTTGAGACACAATTTTCTTTTTCTTTTCTGCGATGCTGGGGATTGAACTCAGGACCCTGTGCTTGCCAGGCAGGCGCTTATTCTATTAAGCTATCTCCCCAGCTCTGAATGAAACACATTTTTTTACTTAAATCATTTAGTCATAGTTTAAAAAGGACGTATTGCATCAATGAAGAATTCAGAAAAAGAAGCTTTATCTAAGATGGTAGGAATTAGATGTACATGTGTAACCTGAGGATTCAGTCTCCACACAGACAGCCAAGAGAAGCACAGGTTTCAAAACAGCTGGAGCACTGAGGGATCTGCATTTATTCCTGTGTGCAACAAAAAATGAATTTCTGCTTGTTCCTTTGCTGACCCCTGAGTATCATAGGTTAATTCAAAATTTGTTATTTAATTGCTTGTGGCTTCAACTCAAGGCACTATAATTTGGTTAATGTGTCTTTTAAAATAAGCTGGGTACATGAACATGTCTCAGAGACAAGATGAATTTATGTGATGCTGTTAGCAAATGTTGGGTTTACAAAAATGATAGCCTTAGTGAGCTGATAGCATTTATTTCTGGTAGTAAATAGATATCAGAACAATTACCTTTTCAGGTCGTCCTGAGGTTGTATCAGTAAAGTCAAGCTATGTATTACGGGAGAAAGATTATACGTTTAAACACTCTATGGGGGGCAAACATCTAATTAACCCAAATAATATGAAACTGCAAAGGTCCGAATCAATGAAGGAGGGCTTGAAGACTTTGTTACCCAGCCTATTACAATACTGATAGAGTGACACAGAACTCATTCCGATTTATTGGGGAAGGTTCCAGAAAGTGCTGTCAAGTGAGAAGTTTCTGCAGTTTCTTATATGCAGTCCTTCAGCAGTGTGTTCCGAGCTACCAGTGACTATCAGATCTTGAAGGAGGCCCTTCCTTATTTGTCCCCACCATTTCAGTTGTGTTCACTCTCCCATACAGTCTATTCCTGGATTTCTTACTTCTGTGACACCAAAACTACTTTACTCACATGTTCCTCAGGCTGAGGCAATGGCTGTCCTCAGAGGTGGCCTGGAGCATTAGCTGGCAGCAGCTCTTGCGCGTGGGACACTGCCTCTATTGTGGAAAGAGCAGCCCCTCGCTGCAGTGCATGCTCTATGCGGTGGTTCCTCCCAGCGCGTTTCCCAGGAGCATGGGGCTTCTGATGCTCCTGTGGTTATAACTGGCTTGATAGTGTTGTTTTCCTGTCTCTGTTTCTCTCCTCATTTTCTACCAGTGTTTATTTGTTGGTTTTTATCTTCTTCAAACATTGCCTTCAAATCTCAACTCTGGGTCTGCTTTTGAGTGAACCCAGCATAAGACAGTAGTCAAAATGAACTTGAACTGAGAACTCCAGGTCTGCAGCTCATTCAGCAGCAACTGGCATATATTTGAAGAGCTATTTATTAGATTGAACAGAAAAAAAAAATCTCTCTCCCTCTTCTTTTCACCTTTCTTTTTTCTCTCTCTCTCGCCCTCTCTTCTTCTCTCCTTTCTTCATTTCTCTCTCTTGCCTTCCAAGGAATTTAACTTAGGTCCTTTGCACTGACATATATCCTCAGCCCCCTGTTCTCATTTTATATTTTAAGACAAGGCTGGGCTAAGTTGCCTAGCAACCTGGTTTGAATTTAAGACTTTCTTGCCTCCCTCAGACTCCCAGGATGCTGAGACTGTAGATGTGTGCCACCAGGGCCCACTAAGAGTATTTCCATTTGAACAAAATGCAGCAGATTGCACTCTGGGCTGCGCTAGGGTGAACTTTGGTAAAAACAAAACAAAACAAAACACAAAAACCTCCTAAACAACAAGCAAAACCAGAGCCTGATATTCTCTCCAGTTTTGGCAAGTTGTGGAGACAGAATCACTTCCTCCTAAGATTTATAGAAACTGTTAAGAAAGAGGGGCTATGACTGGATGATAGGTACAGATTGTGATACCCAAGTTTGTCAGCTTTCTTTGTCCAAATAGGAAAAAATAAGTACACCCTAGTCTGCAGGAATTTTCTTATTTCAACTCAATCACTAAGTACATGACTAGAAAACAGTATCATTCTCAAACTCCTTGATCCATTTGATAGTCTACACTTGGACTTACTCTGCTTGATTTTTTAGCGGTAGTTAATAAGAAGATTAAATTTAGTCTGTGGCTCAGGGACATTTGTCCAGTCTCTTTCTCCATGTTGCTCTGCTGGCCTGGCTAGGGTTTTTGTGTTGTCTTTGTCACTTGTTCTGCTACCAAACTTCTATGGCCCAACCACTCACCTGCTACCATGCTTCTGTGGCCCAACAACTCACTCACTACCAAGCTTTTGTGGCCCAGCCAGTCGTGTGGCTTTTTACTACTGCAGCCATCCAGCCAGTCTCCCTGGGCCTGGGACTCCCTCCTCTGAGTGTCAACACAGTAGGGAGAGAGTTATTTTAAAGACCTAGACCCGAGCACAGCAGAGGACCACTCCCCCATACTGCCCAGGCACCTCATTACACGCAGCAGAGCAGAGGCCCACGGTGACCTGCAGGGCCAAGGTCAGCCTGGCTTCCCCTCAGACCTCCTCTGTTTGCTCTCTTCCTTTTCCTGCTCTCTCCCAGCACGCAGACCTCCCTGTTCTTCCTCGGATGCCCCTCCGTTGCATGTGTCTTGTGCCCAGATGGCCATGTGGCTTGCTCACAGGTGAAAGGGTGTGGTTTTTAGAGCAAATGAGGAAAGTCATTCCAAAAGAAAAAGAAAGCCAGTATAGATAAATATCAAACAGCATGAAAGAAGTACAAGCATAAAATGAAAGTAGTGTATTAAAAAGATAAAAGTTAAAAAAAAATGCTGTTACAGGGACCCGGGTTCAATCCCCTGGCCTGCGGTGCTGGCCCCAGCCCTGGGTTGCACTGAGATGGCGATTGCGCCTGGGCACGGTGGTGCACGCCTGTAATCCCAGTGCTTGGGAGGCTGTAAATAGGAGAACCGCTATGAGTCCAGTCTACGTAGTGAGACCCTGAACACCCTTTATTAAATACAAAAAAATAAAAAATAAATAAAATAAAATAAACCCATCCATTTGTAGGAGGCTAACTAGCTGATCAAGGCAGAGCCCAGGCCTGGCTCTGAGGAACTCCCTGTGAGACTCCTCAGGGAGCCGGAAGGAACGAGATGGTGAGGAGGAGGAGAGTGAAACACACCTTACTATTATGAGAGGAAAATCATGATCTCCTTGAATATGGACTGAAAATAATGGGAGGCAAACTTCTATTTCTTATAGCCTATAAGCCTCCCCCCACATTAAAATTCAAGAAAAGAAACTGGAGGCATCTCAAGCATTGTATTTCTATGAACGCAAGTGTTTGGAAATAGAAACCATCCTCATGTAGGCGACAGAGGACGAGGCAAAGAACTGGCATCCAAACAGCCCCAACCCTTGAGCACTGACACTCAAAGGGGAGCATCTTGCTTTAAACATCCCCAAAGCTGAATATTAGAGTTTCATAATGCTTGAAAAATAGGCAGCAAAAGAAAAATAGGTTAGACTAAGCACAATTGCATCATAAAATGTTTAGTACTTTAACTAAAACTAAATGGAAGGGAATTTAGAGAATTAAAAAATAAATTATTCATTCAGGGTTTGTCCTAACACACTGAAAAATCTGGAAATGAAGACATATTTGATTTCATTGTATAGTCTGAGGCAATACAAAGGAGGCCTTAAAAGTGTCAGGAATTCCCCCAAAAGATTAAAAATTGCTAAATAAGGATAAGAGAGTATGTCTAGTTCTTTAAAAGGTTTGTTGTCATTTTAAATATTTTTCCAAGATGGCTATGGCTACTTTTGCCACTAATTATACCTTTAATCTCCTACAAAAGCCAAAAAGTGTCATAAGTACTATATGTTGGCTGGCAATCAAATTTTCATATGAATTCAGAAATAAATTGTACAGCTAAAGTCATCCACTTATATAAAAAGGCAATTATTGAAGACATATAATTAAATTTTTGTCAAAATACTATATGGAATGAAAATTACGGTGCAATGCTAAAAACTTTATGCATGAATGTAGAACAGATATTCAGATGAAGGTATGTAAATAGCCCTAAAAAGATAGTTTTCTATAAAATTTCAGGGCCAATACAGTTACATCTGTCCTCATGCATGGAGTCTATAAAAAGTAGCAGATGTATCTGAAATTCAATGTCCAAATTAACTCGATAGTACTTTTATTTATAGTGAATGGTGCACTATTTGTGATATACTAGGTTTAGCCCCTGAGAATGATTTCTTTAGAAATTTAGATGAATAAATATTATGGCTTATTTGTAAGCCATACATAAATAACATTAAATTGCTGTCTATTCTTTCTTCCTTCTGTTAAGAGCAAGTTGACCTAAGATTTAAGTTGTGATATGGACCTAAATTACAGCTATTTATAAAATGATGTCCACAACTCTTCTGGCTGTATAAGGTGGTGCTGCACTTGAAGCATCTACAGACAGGAATGATAGCTGTTCATTGAAAAGATGTCTTTAAATGCATCTTATATGATTGATGTCTTAAAAAAGTAATTTTAAGGCTGGGGGAGATAGCTCAGTAGAATTAAGCACTTGCCTGGCAAGCACATGGTCCTGAGTTCAATTCCCGGTACCGAAAAAAAAAAAATAATTTTAAAATTTAGGAATAAACAGAATATCATGTGCAGTCTTAAAAAATTTATTTGATAGTATCTTCCTACAAAGATGGGTATTTAATACTACCACTTAAAATTCAGATTTCCCATGGTTTTCTCTCTCTCTCTCTCTCTCTCTCTCTCTCTCTCTCTCTCTGTACCGGGGATTAAACGCAGTGCTTGCTAGACAGGCACTTATGCCACTGAGCTACTCACCAGCCCAACAATAATTTCTTAAGATAGTCATTTGGTAGACTATCCTCAAAAATATACACGGGACATTTCAAGTGTCTTAAGATTTATGATCATGCATCAGGCCAACACTTGTTTCCTGTGATCAAATATCATTCCCTTTAATTAAGTAATATTAAAAATAATTTTTTATTTTTTCAAATTCCTGAACCTAGACATGCACAAGTATATTTCAATAAAATGCCTTTTGTTTTTATTTCTGGAAAAATATTTCCCATTCTTAACATAATCCCCTAAGTGACAGAAAAAAAAAAATAAAAGAAAGGCTCCCTTTGAATGACTTTATTTACACCTCTGCATTTTAGCATATTACAGGTTATCAAAGTTGTACATATGCTACAGAGCTAAGGTAAGATGTATATTGTGACTTTTATCATATTAACCTCATTCACTATTATATGGAGCAAAATAGCTCTAGGGAAGGAATTCACTCCCAGCCCTCAGTGACAAGCATTGGAAGTTGAATAATGGTTCTTTGACCTCGTAACATCTTGGAAAATTGAGTAGCTGACTAGGAAAAAAATGTTATAGTATATAATTCACAACTCCAGGAGGGGAATTTTTTTCTAGTTTTATTTGCTGTACCCAGTCTCACTTTAGTGAGCTTATATTTACAATGAATTTTAAGAAAACAAAGGAAAATAAAACACCAAACAACTCCTCTGCCAAGCAATGGTAAATTTCCCTATTTCTTAGAATGTGTTGCTTTGTTTTAGAGATTTGTAATCAGGAAACATTACAGAGCAAATACACAGAAATAATACATCATAAATAGCACATTACTATGTTTTGAAGTTAGAAAAATATATCATACACATTATTTGGGAATTATCTATAAATCAGAATATTTATATGCTAAGACTTTATTGACAAATCAGATCAGGATTTTAAAATTTATGCTTGTGAAAATATTTAGTAAGGGAGTGAAAGAAATGGGTTTATGTAATACTATTTTATTCTTTCTTACACAATATTATCAACTCTGTAAAAGGTTCATGTTGACCATTCAAAATGGCGGCAGAGGGTTATTCAAAGAAAGTATTAAACTCAAAGCTAATAATTAGTTCGATACTGCTTTAGTGAACACTTCTTTCCTAACTTTCCCCATTTAAAACAGTTTGCATGTTCGAAAAACATTGTTTTAAGATCCCCTTAAAAAACTCCCCTATAGCTTAGCCACGCTGCAAACACCCCCGTCGTTCAGCTCAGGCAAATCATTTCAATTTTGGGGCTTATGTAACAAACAGCTGGACATGAGCAAATAACACTTGCTGAAAACATAATCTGACAGTGCAGTGCAGTTTCTATCTGTTTTACCTGGGAGGGTGTTTACCACTGGTGATGACAATCATGTTACCTGTTGCTCGACTCCATCTGAGCCACTTTCCTTTATTATTAATTGATAACCACAGTGGTAAAGAGAAAAACACTTGTGATGTCTCGTAATCTCCCCAGGAAGCAACATTCTCCAAGATCACAGCTACCATTAACCTTAACCTGGGATTAGGAATGTCCTTGACTGTTACTGAAGACTCCCCTTGAGGTTTAGCTTAGGCTCTGCCAGCTTACTCCCAGCCAATCTCCCTCTGTTGCTAGTTTCTAAAGGAATTTTCCCAGTGTGGAGCATTTGTAATCTGATGTTTCTTTCCTCTCTTGCAGATAAGTAAAGGAAAGGCAACAGAGCATGGTGGCTGGAGACTTGGTTGGGTCATCAGATTCTTAAATACTTAACCCTGCTCTGAATTTATGGTTGGAGTTTTATTTACATTATCTGTGAAATTGACAAGGCAGAATTTCAGATTACTTGTGGCAATAAATTGTATGTTTAGTTGGTTTTGAATACTGCCTGAATTACATAGCAACATAAGAGAAAATTATGCCAATTGCCACGTTGAGGGCGGTCCTATTGCATGAGCACATTTTATTTACTCCATGTGCTGGCTATAAACTTCAGGCCACATAGATACCCAGAAGACCTGATTGGCCACACAGGCACACCAAGTCCTATTTTAGTCCACTGTCATGAGGTCATTAATCATGAGATGAGGAAACAGTTTACAAACATACAGGGAGTCCTCTTCCCCATGGCAATGCGTTCATTTGTTTTTCTCATTGTGGTTTCTCACAGCAGAATGTAGCTCTTAGCACCTAGCTGTGCATCATAAGTTGCATTATTACATTTTGGGTGGTGGGAACTGAATCTAAGTCATAATTAATGTGATCATGAATTCTGAGACATAGACTACTTGCTGTACTGTACTGTACTGTACTTTGTGATTCGACTTCGAGTCGTGCTAGGGGAGGCAGATCCCAGGGTCTGGGTAAAGTGATGGTCAGAGGAATTCCTCATGTGGCTAATGGTGGCTGTCCCCCCCATGCTGCCACTCAGGCCCCCACCCCCACCCAGGCCACCGAGCCCGATGCCACCGCCACTTATGCCAGCCCCACTCAGGCCACTGCCACTGACACCCATGTTGGTGCTAACCAGGCCACTGCTGCCTACACCACCACTTATCCCAGCTGCCCCACTAATTCCACTAATGCCAGCGCCAGAAACAACCCTCTCTGTCACAATCACATTGTGGGCATTGGATAAATCTGGGTGCATACCTAGACTGCCTATCATGCCAGAAGTTGGTTGGATTACTCTTTCTGTCACTACCACATTTGAAGACTCTAGGGGAGCAGGTATAGTCAGAGAGGTGGGTAGACTGGAACCTGGAGCTATGACCCTCTCCGTCACTATAACGTTTGAGCCATCTCTCAAGTCAGGGATCTCTAACATTCCATGCAAATCAGCACCGGAGATAGGGCCCACCACCCTCTCTGTCACCACCACATTGGGTGCATGCAGGTTATCATGAAGGTGGACAGAGGGCTTCAGAGAGCCAGAGGTGGTGTAAGACTCGGTTACAGTGACATTGCCGTAGCCCAGAGGGTCGGAAATAGGCATAGGATGATGTATGCTAGGTCCCGAGGGATAGGTGCTCTCAGAAAAGACGGTGGTGGTGCCAACCTGCTGGGAAACGGGTGGGACTCCGCTAGGAACTGGTCTTGTTGTCTTCACAGGGTACACTGGCTCCACATTCTGAGGCCATGAGGGATCAGGGTCTGGATAACATTCGGGTTCTTTTCCCAGGCTGATATCTGCCAACCTCTTAAATTTGGGCCCCAGGGTATCCAAGAAGCTTTCATCCAAGTCTTCGCCAATGAAGCTGCAACAACCCACAGAGCCCGCAGGGGAGCCTGCACCTTCAATATCATACACGAGCAGACAGTCATTGGATGGGCGTCCTTCTTCCTCATCGGCATAAGCATAAGCTTTCTGAATTTGTAGAGGAAAGAGAAAACAATTATGGATTCACACTTAATGATAGCACAGCAGTCTTTATTGTCATGATGTGTAGCTGGAGACTCCAATGAAGTGACAGTGAGGTAGAGTGTGCTGGCTAGGCTAAGGAAAGTGCCAAGGCTCCAGGCTGAATTCTACTTCTGACTCCAGATTTGGAGACATAAACAGAAAGTGTTCTGATGTATTTCAGCAACAAGTCTCATTGCTTTGTATTACTATTTGCAAGACTTTGACCAATATTTTATTTTAAAATATCAGGGCTGGCGAGATAGCTCACTGGTCTAAAGTGCCTCCTTAGGCAAATGCAGGGACTGTGGTTCCATCCCTGGCACACATAATGTGCCATTTCCACCCCTAGAGTGGGCTGAGCCAGCCACCACTCACCCCCTAAAATGTTCAGCATGTGGCTTATATGACATGGCACTAAAAATGGTGGTAAGCATACAAACAAACAGATTCTAGAAGTGCTAATTTATCAAATGAATATACTAAGTGTCCCCAAAATACAGATAGGAAATTGGATGGGAAAGTTGGCTGAAAAAAGTGCAGAGAGGCAGAGATATTTGAATAGGGTCTTGGAAGATGGGTAGGAGTTTGTAAGAGAGAGGGTGGGAGAGGAAGCACTTGCTGAGACGCTCAGCATCACAAGCATGGAGATGAACAGGCTGCTGTGAATAAGGCAAAAGACCTCAGTGTATAGGGTGGATGACGAGGAGGAAGGAGCTGGGTGGAGGGAGCAATTTGTGAACAAATTTCATTGCTATGTTAAGGAGTTTGGACTGCATGATATGGACAAAATAGAGTTGGGAGACACTGACTGTCTTTTTAAGTGGGAGAGTAAGGTGCTTAAGTCAGAACCTTAGAAATATTATACGACAGCAATATGGGTTGTTGGGCACACAGGCTGGAGGCTGGGGATCTGAGGTTCCTGCCAAAGCCCTGGGTGGCAATTATTAAAAATCAGATGACTAGAAGCCTTACCTGACAGAAGTAGTTCTCCATGAAATTCATATTCAGACCCTCTTCTCTACATTCCCTCATAGAGTTTCTTCTCAATGTTCCAGAATATTCTTGGCATATTTCAGGTGCAGCTGAGGTTTTCACTCCCTCCATTAGTTCAAATCCTGTTGTCCTTTCTCCTCCTCCCAGGTCTTGCATTTCTCTGGCACAGTAGTCATTTGTATAAACGCCTAAAAGTGTTTCGAAACATTGAACTTATTTCTCTAGTATATTGTGAGTGGAAACTACTTACTATAATACAGTTTGCTCATTCAGGCATGCATCTCTGAGCAGAGAAATAAAATGAAAGAAGAAAGAAAAGTACAACTGATATTGAGTTCAAGATAGTTATTAATCATTTGTTAACTTCGTCATTATCTGCAAGAGGAATTGGAACAGGGTGCTGCAGATAAGTCATAAAATGTATATTCTAAGGGGTTTGATTTCAAACTGAGGAAAGTTGGGGGGTAAAATACTCATTCAAAAGTGAACGATCAGCCTTAGATAAGCCCAAATGTGTTATTAGACCTACAGATGGTCCAGATGGCATAAGGATTGCTGGCTTTTGGAGAGGAAGCCACGTTGAGAGGAAGGTCCATGGAGTCTTGGTTTGCACTTGCACATGGGGGTGAATAGAGGGCTGTCACAATATTTGTGTTAAGTGGGCATGATGGCAGCTGGGAGTATGGACAAGCCACGGAGGGAAGAACATTTATGTTAAGACACATGTCCCACAGCTTTACAGTTCTAAAGATCTTGAGTTTGGGGACAGTTTATCTTCTATACATCAGTGGCTCTGGCACCTTCTACAGGGCTTTGCTCAAGATCTGTGCAAAGTTCGTAGACCTAACGTGGGCATAATGGCATGAGGAAATCCGGAGGGATGCAGAGATTGAGTGAGTCTTGAGAGCTGAATGGACACCCGTGAAGAGAGGATCTCCCAGTGGTTTCCGTCTTCGAGGTGAAAAGACACTAGCATCATTTACACCAGTGGCTCAGGAGGAGAAATAGGTTTAAGGACTAGCACTTCTACTTCTTTGAATAACATTTTAGTGCTATAAGTTATAAACACTTTTATGCCTGTTACATTTTACAAAGCTCAAAGTAGAAAAGCAGCAATTAGTAGTTTGCAAATGACCAAGAATAGGGAAGTGGTCCAAGGGAATAGGGGGAGGGACACCGGGGAGGGGCACAGGGAAGGGACACAGAGGAGGGGAGCGAAATAAGTAGAATAAAGATGTGCCTGTACAGGATTCTAATGACAACACCGAATGCAAAGATTATAGGCCATAACATGAGCTAAGATTAATAATATCAACAAGAACAAAAAGCCTGGGTTGGAGAATTAGGGGTGGAGGGAGGTAGGAGGGAGGGAAGGAAGGGGATTAAGAAAAGCGAAACAGCAGCAGTATAAGCATATGTCCTCTCCCCAAGATGGTTATAAGCTGCATGCCCTGCAAACATGTACTAATAAAACAAAAAAAAGTTTTAAAAAAGACTAAAAAACCTCCAAGAAAATCAATACCATTTGCCTTGCAAAATGCAATAGGGTATAACTATTTTCATGGAGTTGAGAATTTGTTTGTTCTCTTCATTATGGTGGTAGTCATCCACTTGCTGTGAGGTTCCAATTGTTCTCTAGCTTCTACCTATAAACTTGTCATGATTCTGATGTTGAGGAAATTTGTTTCTAGAGTCTTATTCCTCTGTAAGTAGAATACTGTAGCTATAGATTTTGATAATATTTTATGTCTTGGTCAGTTTATGAAAATGAACAAAAATCTTTTAGGTCAACATTTACACTGATTCTGAGAGTTGATGCAACCGGGCGTGTTGGTGCACACCTGTAATCCCAGCACTTGGTGGCAGGAGGATGCTGGGAGTTTAAGGCTTTCTTGGACTACACAGTGGATTCAAAGTTAGCCTGAACTACATAGCAAGATCCTGTCTAAAAAAAAGAATTGATGCAAATTTTTCTTTAGCACATTAAGCAGTTCAATCAATTTTGAATTACTAAACTGTGGAAGGAGATTGTAGTCTCAATAAGTGAGCACAGATCTATTTTAATTGGCGGCACTATAATTTTAGTCAGTCTTGTATGTAAGTTTTCTTGTACGTAAATTTTCTGTTAGATAAAAACCCTTGACATAATTGACTCACAGTTATAACTCAGTACTTCTGCTTACAGAGGTGTTAATTATGTCATCTACTTACACACCATTGACTGAAGAAGATTTAAAAAGTATAACACATAATAATAGCAGAGTAAGTTTTCTTTAATATAGAAATTAGTCACCGAAAAGGGAATTATAGAAACCCTTTCAAAGACAAATAAGATATTTAAAAAAAACCCTCTAAGACATACAAATGGAGAACAGTTTTTCCATCATGATTTGAGCTGTTAGAATGTTCTCCTCACCTGAGTTGTCAATACATTCCATCATAGTTGCCCCCGCGGCTGGTATTGCTGGTACACAGATAGTGCCCATGTCCTAAAAGACACAAGCAACATTTCCCCATTTGTTTTTTTTTTTTTTTTTTTCAGAACCGGGGATTGAACTCAGGCCCTTGTGCTTGCCAGGGAAGTACTTATTCTACTGAGCCATCTCCCTGGCCCCTATTTCCCCATTTGTGATGAGTCCTTTCTTTCTATAGTCATACTTTTGCTGAATTAGTGCAGATTTCCCAAGTACATACTACTTTGGAAACAGTCCACGCTTGTCTATCACTTGAGCCTCACGCAGAAAGCCTTCTCTGGTTATCTCATCTAATTCTGATATCCTTTTGCTTCCCCTCCCTGCTCCTTTTCACTATTCCAGAGGAAAGAACAGGGTAGTCTGAGCAACTGAGGCCATTCATTTGTCTGTGGGGACTGACTTAGGTGACTCCAACACCCCCCTCGCACACCCAGCACTTACGTGGGGTTCGGGCTGTGGTCCTTCTACCGCCCATGGGTGAATGGCTCCATCAGAACATTCTGGAACAGGCTCGAAGCCAGCGCTGCCCCCAGAGGGACCTCCATAGTCACAGCAGATCATTAGAAATGGGACCACTGGCAGTGGAAAGACAGGAACATTGGAGTTAACAGAGGCCCACGTTACAGCAATCTGCTTTTCCTAATGGCTTGATTTGACTTCTTAATAGAGCTACATTTGATTTTAAAATTATTATGAAAACTTCAGAGAACAAACTATAATTGTCAGACACCAAAATAAATGTAAGCTTTAAGATACTAATTGATTTAACTTTTGTGAACGTAAAATTATATGCAGTATTATATCATTAAAATAAATCTGTCTCCCATCATTACTCAGAAAAGTAGTAAGAGAAAAAGGAAGGTGGAGAAGCTGGGCAAAGTGCTGGATTCTTCTGTTTTCTTCTTGCTTTTCCTTATTTCTAGGCTTTCACACATGGTTTCCCCTTTATTTGAATGCTAAAAGCTTATTCATGCATTGAGCAATTATTCTTGTTGAGGATGATATTGTCCCCTACAGACACCTTTTCCTTGGGTTATTCTCACACAAATAGAAAATATCACAAAATTCATTATGAGTTTTTCTGTAAATGAGAGTTTTCCTATTCTATTTAAATACTTATTTTTATTCATCATTTTAATATTTTATTTAAATCATTTGCTTATATGATATAAGCTTGAGAAATGGTTTGAATTCAAGAATGGATGAAGGGAAGAATGTGCAAACAGAAATCCAAGGAAAGAAGGAAGGAAAAAGAGAAGGCAAAAAGATTGCTTATGAGAAAGAAAGGCAGGGCCAGGGAGATACCTCAGTGGGATAAGTGCTTGCCTGGCAAGTGCAAGAGAGCTTTAAAGAGCCATATTGACTTTAAAGCCTACATGTAATTTTAAGTATACTACTTGAAGGTAACCACCAACATAAAAACAAACTCAAAATTAAAGTTAAATATTATTTATAATTATAATGATCAGTACCCGGGTATTTAAATTACTTTTATAAAGTAATGAATTTTAGCTTTGTGATGTTGGTTGAATATCAATGGAGCTAAACCTTTATAGAATTATATCTTCTCATATCCATTTATGGTACATTCTGTCCATTTCCTGGAGCTTTTACATCTTCCTTGCCTTTGTTCATTTTGATGAGAATATTTGTGTTTTAAACTTGCTCTTCTATTCATAGAATTTATCCTGGTCATCATTTCAATTTTTTTATGAGCCAATAAGACCTCCTATTGCCTAATAAGGAAATTTCATTTTGAAGTATATTTTAAATTAGAAAGAGCCTCAACTGTTATTAGCATATTAGAATCTATGGTTTAGATTCTGATGGTTTAGATGGATTAATATTTTAAAATGTTCAGAAATATGAGTTATTCAATCAGAGAAATTAATGTTTTTCAAATAAATTGAGCAACATGTCTATTTATAGCTGTTTATGTATTAAGGGGAATGAAAGTAAGAAAAAACGTGCTCTGAATTCACATTCTGTGTGTTTTAATTAAAAATGTGGGGAATCTCCTCCCCTCCACCCCCAGCTTCTTTGGCATTTTTTTTTCTTCGAATGCCTTCAGGGCAGGTTTGGCTGGCTTGAGTTGTGGGGATCGAACCACAGCAGCCTGAGCCTGACTGCTTTGTTGAAGCAGCCACTTTAAGAACTGAGCTAAGGGGCAGGCCCCCTTCTTTGGCGTTGTTAGGCCTGTGTGCATCCCTGGGTGGCAGCCCCGTTTCTACCTACCGGCTTCGCAGGCCCTTTCCCGTCCCTCCGACTGTGGCGCATGGCTCATCTCCGACTTCAGTCCGGCATCATCTGTGCCAGTGTCGGGGCCGCCTGCAGAATCCACTGGATTCTCCCCTCCGATCCACCCCGGAGCCTGCACTCACCCTAGTCTAGCGGCCTCAGGACTGTTCAGTGCTTCGGTGCGCTGCGTTTACCTCTATTATCACAACAATCTTGTGAGATAAACACTGTATTGTTTTATGGACGACAAAAGCTTGGCTCAGAAAGGTTTTCAGACAGTGACTTTTTTAGAAACGGACTTCACCCTCGGCCTGTTCCTGCCCCCTTCTACTGACCTGTACGATTTTATTTCTGAGCCCCAGCTGTGAGCACACACCCGCGCGTGTCATTTCTCCTCTTCACTCGGGAGGCGTTTATTTCAGTACCGTGCTTTCTCATTTGTTGGGGATTTCACATAGATTTTTTTCCTTCTTACCATGTGCGCCCTTTCTCTTCTCTATCAGCCTCGTTCTCATTTACTTATTTATTTATTTATTTAGACAGGGTCCTGCTGTGCGGTTCAGGCTGGCCTTGTGCTCACTTTTGTAGCCTCCAGGCTGGTCTTGAACTCACAGTGATTCTCCTGTCTCAACCTCCCAAGTGCTGGGATTACTTAGAGCTTATTTTATTTAAGTAGCCTTTTCTTTTTCTTTCTCTTTCTCTCTCTCTTTTTTTTTTTTTTTCTTTTTGGCGGAACCGGGGATTGAGTTCAGGCCCTTGCCAGGCAAGCGCTTATTCTACTGAGCTATCTCCCCAGCCCCCTTAAGTAGCCTTTTCTGATTGCTTCAGTACCTTGTTTCTGACTGACTTCACTCACATAGCAATTTGAGTTGCTTGCCATGCACTGTCCTCCTATGCTGAGATAGACTACAAACGAGTTTCTGCCCCATGCTGTCCTAGAAGGGGTCAAGAAGCTCCATTTTTTTTTTTCATTTTACAATCCCAGCACCAAGTGTAGAATTTTCTTCATAATGGCTCAAAATAAGAATTTATAAAATATGTTTCATCAAAGGATCAGAAAACTTATTTTCTCCATATATCAATGGAACTGTTAAATACTTACATCCTAGGATTAGGAATCCCATGACGAGTAGGCCAATCCCAGCAGGACCAAAGTGTACATTATCTGATCCAGGTCCTCCACTGTTCTGATTTGTGTCCTTATTGCCATTGTCATTTGTTTGTGTACCTTTTCCGGTATCATCTTCATTAGGGGTAATACCTTCTTCTGAGGTCCCAGTAGCACCTCCAGTGTCCTGACCTCCAGTACTGGGAACGGTACCAGAGTCGGTACCTGAACTAGTGCTTGTACCACCCTCCTCAGTTGTAGTACTTCCACCACCACCATCACCACCACCACCACCTTCTCTTTCCCAGCCAGAACCTTGAAGGTCAATGTTAATTGTACCAGTGCAAGTTCTCTGAAGAGAATCTATAACAAAATGGAAGAAATATTTTAGATATTCGGTGTAACAATTGTGCATAACACAGAACTATTTTCATGTTGCATCAGTACTTATTTCCATGTCTTTAGTCCCATCAATTCAGTAACTTCTCAAATTACCCTCTGTCTGACTTAGCTTTTTATGTCAATCAATTATTTTGTTGTTATAACTAATTATTATCATTAGTAACATTATTCGTTGGATTATTTCTTTACATTTTAAGTAGTTGAACATATAATACATATAATGTGAAAATTTTAACAAGAAGCAAACTAAAACCACAAAATAAAGCCATTATAGCCAAGAACAATCAAGGACAACGCCTGTTGATTTTGGGGTGGAATAATCTTTTATCCTTAATTATAATTTCTAAGGATTATTTATTATTTATTTTACATTGATATGACCATGTGGCTCATTTCACATTTCTAATTTTAAAAAATATTCTTTCATGTCTTAATATACTTTTCATTAACATAATTTCTAGTGGCTACATAATTTTATACCAAGAGGACAACAGGGCAACCGCAGAAACACCAGGGCGACACCTAGGAATCAGAGGAAGATTTATTTGCATAGGGATGACAGGCACGGATTGGGGTCATTCCCAGAACATCAGGTCCTGATCTCTGCTGGTCGAGGGCTTGTACTGGATAAGAATCAGGAAGTAAGGGGCAGAATGGCTGGTGCTCTGGGCCCTGATTCTTACAGTATGTATCATAGTGACCAGCCGTGTCTAGGAGACAGAAGCAACCAGAACTGCACAGGAACCTGAACAACTAAGAAACTGAAGCAAGCTGGGGGTGGGGCTGGGGCTGGGGGTGCTCTTCCGCTGCAGTGGTGTAAATTCCCAGTTACTTACTGGAATTGCTGGCAATATTTAATTATTAAAGATAGTGTAGTAGTTAGCATCTTTGTGCACTAAATCTTTTACACTGAAGATGCTTCCTGAGATTATCCTAAATGTAATTATTGAGTAAAAATATAGGAGTAGCTCATTGAAGGTTATTTTGGTTGGTACTGCTACACGGATGTAAGGTCAGTTGCCTGACATTTCACTAACATAACACTAGAACTTTGTGCAATGACTAATATTTTATTAAGAGTCTAGATTTTTCTCAATAAATAAAAAACTCTGAAGGCATGTAACAGTCGTAGCTATAAACACACTGTATATGATATAAAATCCCATGACCTTTCAGTCTTACTAGTTATTGTTTTTGTTATTTTTATTATTCCCATCAGTTGCTTCTAAATCTATATTGTCCATTAAACAGAAGACTGAAGTATAAATTAGTCCAATAACTTATCTAAGATTCTATAATAGGAAATGATGGTACAAGACACCAATCCAGTCTCATTAAAGAGCTAATGATTTTATCCACTAAATTATAATGCCTAATAGCATTAAAAGTATTACTATATAATTCCCAATATGATTACTTTTGTAGGAAAAAAATACTTCTTTAGAACACAAGAATGAACATTTTAACATATGAATATTTTCACATAGTTTCTTCTAGAAGAAAGAGAAGTTAAATTAATATCTTACCATCTATAGATAAAATTGTTCCTTTGTATCTTCCATTAAGCATTTGATACTGTTCAAAGGTAACTTTTTTTCTTAAGGTGAGTATGCCTGTTTTTGAGTCAACAGCTAGCAGGTCACCTGGGTTATTCCCCATTACATATCTGTATTTAAAAGAAAATAGCACAAATTAATGTGAACTATTTAAAAATACCTTCTGAAACATAAAATGTGTTGCTCTAGACAGTCAACATAAAGCCTAGACAATTTTTAATTATGGGAGGATTGCATTTTGAAGACACTACCAGTACTATGTGTCCATTCAGAAGCAGACTGAAGAGTTAGCCTGAGCCATCGCCTCTGATGGACGAGCTTTTCATGCCCACTGGGGTGGCACTATGCTCCTTTTGCTTGTGCTGTCACTTCTGCTTGGTGGCAGCAAAACCACCCCAGAAGCTGTAGACGCTGGGATTTCCTGGGCTCGGCCTAGTCTGCACTATATACGTGTAACAACAAAAACAAAGTCGTGGACAGCAAAAAGGATTACGTGCTTTCATAACCAGGGCCTGTATTCCCTGCCCTTATGTGCTGCTCCTCTCCACTGGCACAGTGACTTTCCAAGACTCTTCTTCAGTTCCAGATTATGTCCTTGCCTTATGCGTTTATCCTATTTTCCTCCTCTCCTCATTGTGACCTCACTGTTTCCCTTCTCTTTTACATACTTGTGCTGCAAATACTGACAGATAAGTGTCTGTCTTGGGCATCGTGCTAAGCCCAGGGAACAGAGAAGAGGTGGAGTGAAGGTGAGGATGCCCTCAGTGAACTCACTGCTGTGGGGTACAAGGGGAACTCTTAACAGTGACAATGCAGGGTGATAACTGCAAGGACAAAAATCCTCGCACTGGGTGAGGAGACTGTGGAGAAAGAACTTCCAGTGTTGGTGACTCCGTTGGTGACAGCTTTCCCCATTGTTCATGATCACAGCCACAGGCACAAATAAATTTGCATGCAGGCATGCACGTGGACACAGAGTTTTAAGGGAAAGACAGACATACAGAATTTAAAAACGGCACAACCTCTGTTTTCCTTTTTCAACCTAAAATTACTGGCCAATATTTGGTGCTGATTAAGATGGAGAAAACAACCAAGGTGAGCTAAGTCTAGTCAATTTCAAGTTAAGCAATTTTGCAATGGAAAAATCAATCCCGTAAAATCTTCTCTGGCTGGAAGGTAGACAGGGGTCAAGGGTACAAGATGGGAAAGACTATAGAATGTAGTCACAGCTAACTGACCAATGAGATTTATAACTACAGTTGTGTCCAAACTTTCTACATACAATTTTCAGTTTTTAGTTTCACATCTTACATCTTGCACACACACACAAACACACATATGCATATATATATATATATATATATCTCACTAAGCAACAACTCAGTAGTTGATGCTTTTTTGCAAATTGAATGATGGTTCCAAAAATAATGGCAAATGTTTTAATTCAGATATGTAAACTTCATGAAAACATTTGTGTTTAAGTTCAGTACATGGTGAAAGCTGAAAACTATCCCTCTTACCTAACAGTTGTTGAAGGTAAATTTGTGTCCTGATCAATAGCTATAAAGTCTCCCACTTTATGATTTGCTCCCATGTTACTTGTTACTGCGAAAGTCTTTGAACCTGGGCGAAACACTGCACCTTCGATTACGTTTGTCACAATCACGGAAATGGCAGTGCTTACGACTTTATATTGAGACATAATTGAATGATGAAATTCAGCTTTATTTCTAACACCAATACTGAGTTGCAGGTTCTTCACAGCTTCATAATCTAGGGGCTAGAAAATACAGAAAAAAATTGTTTTATTATAAAAAAAATTCCAAAAGAATAAGTCCTTTAAGAATAGTAAAAATAATTTCTTACACCTTTTATTATTAAAGGTAAATGCATACAAATACCCAATGTATTACTGTATCAATCTTCAGTTCAATGTAATACATACAAACACAATATAAGAAGGAAAAAGTCCTATTGTGTTATATCCATTGTTGAGAAATTTGAAGAAAATGTGTTATATGAGTTCTAATTTCTCACCAAATTAAAAACAAAATAGCATAGGTAGTCAAACTCATAAATTGTATAGTGTAAAGATAATTTACGTTGGCATATACCAAAGTATGGGTCAACTGGTTTTGAGGTCTCATCATTTGAATAATTTTATTCATAAAGAATATTTTATTTTTTTCTTTATTTTTGGTACTGGAGATTGAACTCAGGACCTTCATAAAAATATTTTAGAAAGTTTAGAAATTTTGCTTTTATAATTGTGACTTTTCAAATAGATCAGGTGATAGAGTGTTACTATACACATAGTATAAAGAAATCCTTATTTTCTTCAATATATTCCAGAAAAAAAATCATTTTGCATTATAGAATTGTTAGGTAGTGATTTCCATTATGAAAGATGATACCAAAAATCATAAATGAGAAAATCTACAAAACTATGCCATTATGCCCTTATGTACCAAATATATTTTTCTGAATTTTCACGTGAGTAATTTAGGTACAAATAGAGATTTACACATTGACTTCACCTATTTGGCTACAATTTTGGATCTTTGTTCTAGTTTTTGCTTTATCCATAACTTACATAATAGTTATAGTAGCATATATACATATGCATCCCAAACATGTCTTTTTATAGTTCTAACAAAGGATTGAATATATTACATTACACCTGGGAGAGCACTTATCATCCCACTTTACATATAGAGACACTGAGAGCTATGAGATTAAATAATTTAAAAATAATATTATTGTGTGGTGTGAAATAGAGTAAGACCCAACTGGCCTACTACTGAAAGAACGCGAATTCCATAGCTAAGAGACCTGGATTGGAATGGTGGTTGTTCCACTTCCTGGCTGTGAGAGCTTGAGTGGCTGCTGTCTCCCCTCGAGCCTCAATCTGTTTATTGCCATATGGGTACGAGATAAGCTAATGTTTAGGGGTGTGGTGAGAGACAGGCTAAAATATCTATATGCTGCTTGAAGTAAACAGAAGCTATCAGCATGGTCCCACTTTATGAAAGTAAAGGAGGCAGAACACCACACCTTCCCATGGTGGAATATTTTGAAGGAAAGAACCAATCAAAGAGGGATTACATTTTACTGCATAGAACACATACTATATGCATTCTGTAGAGTCAACTATTTTATACTTAAAGTATTAAATCTATAAGTCATAGGGTGAAACTTTTGTTAGCTGTTTGGTAGAAGTTAGCTATTTTTTTTCCCATGCATCGCAGACGTAATTCTTCTGTGAGTCAATATGGTGGATCATTAGCACTCAGTCTCTAGTATAATTTTTTACTAAGCCTTCGTCACTAGCTACAGTGAAAAGTGAATATGGTGATTGAACAATGATAGTAATTTAATTTTAATGCATGGGAAATACTTCAAAGAATCAACAGCTCGGATCTCATCTTATTTAAAAGTTTTCAGACATCAAAAGAAAGCACCACAGAATAAAAAGAAAACCCATGGATTAAGAAAAAATTGTAGCTGACTATCCCTCTAGATGAAAAACTTCTATCTAGAACATATAAAGAATTTAAAATAAACAGGGCTCCCAAATCCAAAGCCCCAGATGAATACACACTTCTCACATGAAGAAATGCAAGTGGCAGGGCTGGCGAGAGCTCAGTGGCCTAAGCCCCTGTTTAGGCAAGCACAGAGACCAAGGTTTGGTGCCCCACACCACGTGTGGTGATGACCCCACCCCTGGGTGTGCTGAGCTGGCCACTGAGACTGGGAGTGGAGGCACATGTCTGTAATCTTAGTGCTGGAAAGGCTGAAACAGGAGGATCACAATGAGCCTGAGCTGTATAGTGATACTCTGTACCAAATGCATTTAAAAAAAGATAAAAAGAAAGAAATACAAATGGTAAATAAATATATGAAGAAAAGTTCAAAGTCATTGGTCATTTGAGAAAGGCAAATTAAAACAACACTGAGATTCCACGTCACCCCAGAAAGAATAGCTATCATCAAGAAGTCAACCGATAACAACTGCTATAGGGACTGTGGGGCAAAAGCGATCTTTCCCCACTGTTGGTGCGAGTGCAGACTGGTATAACCACTGTGGAGATCAATGGGGAGACTCCTCCCAAAAGCTAGAATTAGGAGTCCTATTCAACCCAGCTGTTTCCTTCCCGAGTACTTTTCCAGAAGAACTGAAAACATCAAGCCACAGCGATATATGTGCACCCATGTTTATAGCAGTGCCATTTGTCATAGCTAAATCTTGGAAACAACCCAAATATCCATCAAAGAATGCATAAAAAGATGTGGTAGTTTTATACAACAGAGTATTACTCAGTAATCTTAAAAAAGGTAAACTTGAAGCTTTTATGGGTAAATGGATGCAACGAGGGGCCATACTCGTAAGTGAAATAAGTCAGACCCATATGTATAAACATCATATTGTCTCTCCAGTGTAAGAACCTGAAAGAGTAAATAAAATCCAAAAGGTACAGTAGATGCCATGAAAGGGAAAGGACCTGTTCAAAGAGCAGGGACAACTAGAATGAGGGGCAGGAGGAAAAAGAGAAAGAGGAAGGGGAAAAGAAATACATAGGTTTATACACAGGACAGCTTGGATAACTATACTGCTGATTTCTACTGGTCTATTGAAAGGAACAGCTAATGGCTAAATTTTTTTCTTTATTTTTTTTGACGAATTTTGCATGCTTATATCTGGTATTCTGAACAACTAATTTCAAGACAGCAATATATGCAATATAACAACCATTATTGAATTTCTATCATTTTGTTTAGTGAAATTCTGTATAATTTCTAATGGTTTCTTTTCTTTTTCTTCTTTCTTCTTTCTTCTTTCTTTCTTTCTTTCTTTCTTTCTTTCTTTCTTTCTTTCTTTCTTTCTTTCTCTCTTTCTTTTTTTTTTGGTGGAACCAGGGATTGAACTCAGGCCCTTGCGTTTGCCAAGGAAGTGCTTATTCCACTGAGCCATCTCCCTGGCCCCTGGTTTCTTAAACTTTTAAAAATAAAAGAGAAAAAACGTATTGGAGGAATAAACAACTTTCAGTTTATAAGACAAGTACTCTTAGTCCATGAAACTGACATATAATGCTGACATACACAATTTAAAAATTTGCTTTAGAATACACTGAAAACATTAATCTCAAGGATTAGTCCTACTTTATTTTAAGCATAAAATAAGATGCTTATTTAAAATATTTTCAATTTGTATTATCTTTTGGAAGTACTGAACTCATAAAAAGTTTGAAGTTGACATTCAATATCTATTTCCCTGAAATAATATAAGCAGAAAGGTTTGATAAAAAAAGCTTTACATTATATATAATTTTAAAACATAGTAATATTTAGTCTCTCAGTGATTCAAATTCATAAAATGTTAATATTTTATTTTAAGCTTATCATTTTGAAAAGAAGACCAAAAACAAAGCTAGGGGATTCAAGAAAATTACAGCATACCTTAACAACCTTAAGCATTCCCACATTTGTTCTTTCATTCATTTCGATCTCAAACCAATTTCCCTCATTTCCAGAGATAAAGAAAATTACTGCAATCCAGTTCATGGTGAACTCTTCATCCAAATCAATTACTCTAAGTGGGAGCAAGTCTGAATATAAAGCATTCTCTTCAATTTTTATGTCGTACTGAAACAAGATGCAAAAGAATATTCCAAATGAAAATAGTAAGAGATAAGAACTGCATCATGTTTATACCAAAATGATAACCATTGTTTATTATCTAGAAATGACATCTGTGTTTATAATCTCACTTTTCATTGCTTGAATCCATTTTTTTTTTCCTTTTGAGTAAACAAAAACAAAACATGTGTTTCTGTCTTTCACTTACATGTCAGCAAACATGAAAATCAGCAAACAGAATCGTCTAAGTGTTAAAGTGCGATGACCTTAAAGTCACTAAATTTAAAATTTCAGGAGCAAGTACTTACTGCAGACTGCTCCAGGTAAGGGATGTTGTCATTCACATCCAGGATTTTAATGTTGCACTCGCACTCCGCCGACATGCCGTCAGCGCCGCCGTCTCGGTCTGAGCCTCTCACAGCAAGAGAGTACTGGCCATATTGCTACAAAAACACATTGTACACAATATCACACCTGACACAGACAACTTTACTGCCTTCCATAAAGTTCTTTTATAATACAAGCTCAATATTTATCCAAATCTATGATAGAGACAGGGTAACACAGACTCTTGAAAGTCTGTTCATCTCTTATGAATCAAACCAGAAGTTATCCCTTGCACTCCCACTCACGTTTATCCGCATCATCTAAAAGCAACATTCCCTCAAAGCTTCGCTGCTTATTAACCCTAACATGTGCATAGGTTGGAAAAATGCATAAAGTATGGAGTGGATCAGAGTGACCCAAGAGACAGGGTTTTACCAAAGGTTTAAGGCAAAAAAATTCCTTGCTTAGTATAAGCCAGCCGCTGAGTGTGCAAGAAAATTAGAGAAGGCAATTCGTTTGTATTTTAGGGAAGTAGAGAGTTGTGGCGATTGAGATATTGATGATGTGTCTATATTTTATTCTGTGCAGTGGCGCTTACCTTTTTATAAGCTGCCAGAAGCTCTGGAGCCCTTTCTAGATGTGTACATAAGTGCAGGCTCATTCAAAGTTATAAGTGCGAATTTTGGGCATTCACACTTAGAAACAGCTTGAGATTGGCTGATGGCCCTGGAGTTTCCGATAACAGCAGAGTTCCTCTACGTCTGATACGCTCCCTTTTTTTTGAATCTTGGATACTAAAGGAATCTCACTGTTCTGCTTAAGGAAGTTTGGAAAAGCTAAACAATCATTTTATTCTAATAGGAGCTCTCCACAAGTAAAAGAGGATGCTTAGCTAATTTAGAAACATAATATTTGGACCATTAAAAAATAAAAATAATGTGATCTGCCTAAGCCTATGAATCATTAATAGGGACCTTGCCATTTCTAGATGACTATAATAATTACAGTAAAATGTCTTTAAATATCAGTCAAAAAATAAAGCATTCTCACTTACACCTCTAATGGGCATGTAGGTTTCCTACCTTATATTTAAAGATATGTTCATTCTTTTAAAAAAAGAAAAATTAGGGATTTTAAAATCAGGAAATGGGACCCCATAATGTGATAGAAACCATACAATGTTATCTCTAACCTATTAACTATCATTAGTTATCATTTGTAAGTGAAAAATTCGGCATGGAAGTTACTTAGTTACTATCCATTTTTCTGATTCTATGATTCATTTCCAAAAGTATGAGTAGTTGGGTTGTCAATAAGAGTAATTTAAAAGGAAAACAATACAGAATTTTGCTGTCAAGAGAACTATAAATATTCTTGGAGCCTCTACCATGTTCCTATATACTGTGGTTTATTGAGATGGGGAAGTAGTAGCAAGCATTTCTCTATATTTTTATTTTATTTTATTTATTTTTTATGTGTTTAGTACAGGGACTACAGGGTCTGACTACACATATTGGACTCATAGTGATTCTCCTGTTTTCAGCCTTCCAAGCGCTGGGATTGTAGGCATGCACCACCACACCCAGGCTCACTTGCTGTCTCAGTGTGCCCTGGGAGCGGGGTCAGCACGGCATGCTGAGGATCAAAGCCCAGCCGCTGTGCTCTGCCTAAGCAGGTGCTGCAATCCACTGAGCTATCTAGCTGGCCCGCATCTCTACATTTATTTCCTTACAGAACACACATTTTTAGAAATGGAATTTTGTCTCTTACCTTCTTCAGATTTTAATGTGCTTTCATTTTATAGTTTTTTTTTAACTTAAAACCAATCCTATTCAGTTGATTAAATGAAATATATAGAAATAAAATGTAATTTAATAAGCTGCATTTTTTCATTTAAAATATTTCTCATTATTAATGGTTTGTGAAATGGTACGTGAATAAAAATTTACAACTTTGCTTCCAGAACCAGTCCCTTCAAGTAAAGACCCATGTAGAGAAAAAAATTAACCTCTCGGTCTAGAAAATTATTCATGGTTCGGACTTCCCCAGTGTATCGGTTGATGATGAACATAGGTGCGTCAGAAGGCTCCTGCCTTATGATCTTGAAAGCGATTTTTGAATTCAAATTATTTGGTTCATCTGCATCAGTGGCATTGAGTCTCATCACCAGGGTATCTAGGAATGAACAAGATTTATCGCAAGTGAATAATTTATATTTGTGTGACATGTACAGTGTAGCATACTACCTTTCCAAAGATATGTTAAAGTGAGTGGGTGCATTTTACTACCTTCCCCTTTTATTTCTTTTTCTTTTTCTTTTTCTTTTTGCAGTACTGGGGATTGATTGAACTCAGGACCCTGTGCTTGCCAAGCATGCACTTATTCTACTGAGCTATCTCCCCAGACCCCCGTTTTATTTCTTCAACATAGGACCGTTTTAGCTCCTTTTCTCACCTTTGTCTTGAACAAAGGATCTCGTTTTACTAGGATCCTAGATGTTACTATAACTAGAAAGTGAAGGAAATATACTCTCCTTGCTTTCTAGTCTTTATTTTAGTATAATTTGTTCTGATTTTTAGCATGCTTACAATAAAACATAATGATATTAAGGCCAGATGAATTTTTTTCCTGACTTTAATACTTTTCAGATGTGCTGTTTCCATGTCCCTAATAGCACCATTTTCATTAAGTTAATGCAGCAATTAAATAGCTAACATGAGAAGCATATACAAAGGTTCAAAACTGAGTAATGGACTTTTAATAAATACGTATCATTTCATTTCAGGTGGTCTTCAAGTGTCAAGTACCTAGTAAATGTAAAGAAACATTTGTTTTGACCATGCGTACTGTCCTGTCCTCTTATTTCCTTCAGTTAATTTTTCAGTTAATTGGTTTTAATGAAGGATACTAAAGCACAAGAAAAGTTGTCAATATTCAGTCATAAACTAGAATTCTTTTCTACCCTCCAAAACATTTAAATACAAGTTTTCCACAAGTGTGCTGGGCATGTCATCCCCTCTTCTTTGTCATTCTCCTCCCTTTCTTTCATCTTCCCTCTCCTTCTTGGCTCTTTATTAAAACTTATTTAAGAAGAGGGGGAACAACAGGTATTTTACATTTATTTGATAACAACAAAGTCACGTGACTACAAAGTAGACTGTGTGGGACTGATTTCTCAGAGTGACTGCCATTCTTGCTGGCCCTTCTTCTCTTTCCCATTCCCAGGCCCTATTGATCACTATCACCTTCTGTTCTTACTGCTTCCCACAAATGAGCAGTGACACATGGTCTCTGTTTTTCTGTGGTTGGTTTCCCTTAATATAAAGGTTCTAAGATGTTCAGTAATGGGCATCAAAAATTCAGAATGAGTGAGTTAGTTCTGGATCTATTTCAGCATAGCAGGAATACTGGCTAAAACAATCTATGATGTATTTCAAAATAACTAGAACAGATGAGTATGAAAGATTAGCATGATTAATGGTTAATGAGGTGAATAGGCTTATTTTGAACTGCCCTGTATTCTATACATGCTTGGAATTGCCATGGGGTACTTCATAAAGATGTACAAATGTTATCTGTCAATTAGAAGGTGGACTAAAAGCTGTGTGGTCAGAAGTAGAAGGGACTGCTCTTCAACACCGCAAGCCTGGATGGCTAAGTTCTCAATTCATGCCCTTTCCACTACTGTGCAAAGTCCAAAAATGTCCAAGTCACTCATCACCCTTGTTTCTTTTGCTCTTTCTGTATGGCAGACTGGAGCTAGTTCCGTAATTGAAGGCACAGCCTTCACATGCTTTCCTACAGCATGTCTTTTAACACTCAATGTTTGTTTCAACACAAGTCTGTATTTTCCTGGCTGTTAAGAATGATCTTGAGGTCAGTATATTCTTGCTTACCTAGTAAGATAAATTACTTACTCGCATTGGAATTTTCTTCTATTTGTCCTATAAATGTAGACATGGAAAACACTGGAGGGTTGTCATTTATGTCCAAAACCCTGACTCTCAGTTCAAGAGGATTCTCTAAATCTTGACCAAGTGAATTCAGAGCCCTGCAAACAATCTAGGAGAGGAAAGAATGATTGTATGGTGAAACATATTTATTAAGTTCTACTTTGGAGGGATATTTTGTAGGTGGGAAATTAAAAGAGAAATAATACTATTATTTCCTATTAGAATATAGGTACATACAATACCTACAATCAGTAAGAGAAGGCAAATATGAACACAAAATGGTTTTTTAAATAGGCAACATGATAAGCTATAGTAGGAAGGACTCTAATTTTATAGAATATACTAAGCCTTGAAAGAGAATTTCAACAGATGGATCTGAGACTTGGTAAGGTGTTCCAAGCAAAGGGATTCTTACTGGGAAAGAAATGGAGTGATGCAAATGCTGTATTTGAAGTAGGAATAAGACAGGATTGGTGAGGGTGTGTGGAGGAGGGCCTCATGGGAACTCAAAGAAATGCAGAATCCTTAAACTACGGAGTGCCTATGTGGGTGTTTGCTATTGTTATTTGAAATGTGCACAAGTATCATGGGAGTGTTTCACATGAGTGCATCTTTTGTATACAAACATTATACTTTTGAAAAGCTGAAGTTTGGCTTGCTGATTTGGAGAGATCTTGGGGGAGCAGCATGGGGTTAAAGGTAGAACTTTAGATAAACGGCAAGGAATTGAAAGGCCGGGAATTAAAGGAGTCCTAGGAACGGGGAGTATGAGCAAGAGCAGCAAATGCATCTTACTATTGGCGTTTCAGGATTTGGATGATTTGGGCTTAAACAGAAGAGATTACAAAATTAAAGAAGGGATTCTTGTTTCTTTTCTTTGAAGTAATAATAAGTGTTGGGCGCCATGATGGAAGGAAATGGAAGAGGGAAATGGGGTAAGCACGAGAGAGGTGACAGAGCAAAGTTGATGGAATTAGATTTCTGAAGAAACAAGTTTTTAAGGGGCAAAGAGAACACTTTGAGATAATCTTGGGAAACAGTAAAAAGCTAACTATGCTTCTGAGCTGAATGAAAAATGCTTGTTGAGGAGAGAGTGTTATGGGAATTTGTGATAGGTGGCCACAGTCTTTTGGGTGAAGTGTTGAGGTCAGCTAAATGGAGTTGAGGTTCGGGAGGCAGAGAGGGCTTGAGCTGGGTGTGAGTTCCCAAGAAGAACAGAGGGAGACGAGTGAAAGACGGATGCCTTTCCAAGACTCATGTGGAGCTCAGGCGAGCTCAAGCAGTGCAAAGTTACAAAAATTCATGTTCACTCTGAATGGAATCCTTCAGTGGCTTCAGAATCATTGCTAGGGATTGGAATTCAAAGAGTCTGGGCCAGGGAGATAGGTCCTGAATTTGAACTCTGTTACAGAAAACAAAAACAAAAACAAAGAAGCCAAAATTTTCAACTGGAAAAAAAATTTAAAATGAAAACCTAAGTTAGTTACTTGTCTTTCCAAACAAATATTCTGGTTTCCTATGAGGGCTGACTAGTGGCTGACATTTTTGCTAACACCTCATTAAAAAATATTACCTCTTTTTTTTTTTTTAAATTTCTTTGTACCTGTCAGTGTGCTCCTAAATTGAGACACCTAAAACTATCTAATATTGTGACTTTTGAAATCAATCATGCATGATATGAGTTTAAGATATTTTCCAAGAACACATATGATAACATGAAACCTACTTACAATGAAATAAGGGGTGACCTCTCGATCAACTATAGATGTTATATTGATTTCACCAGTTTTTTGATTAATAATAAAGATGCCATAAGGCGGCTGATCAATTCCTACTCCAGAGATGCGGTACGTCACTTGTTGGTTTGCAGCACAATCGGAATGAATCTGTAGAGAGAGCGCAGTGGAAATATTACACAGGAGAAATGAAGAACCCCACACTCGACAGATAATAGGGACCTTTCTTGAGACTTGCTCAATGTGCTGGCCTTGTTTTGGGGAACCATTGAAAACAGAACATCCTTCTGTTAGATGTATATAATAATTATTGCATTTTCAGTAACAACTGTATAAATACTACAGTATTTTTAGTAACATCTGGAAATGTAATAAAATAAATTCAATTTCTATGATTCACTTTAAAAAAAAATGTATTTAGTACAGGGTCTACAGGATCTCACTACACAGATTGGACTTGTAATGAGCTTCCTGTTTTCAGCCTCCCAAGTGCTGGGATTACAGGTGCACACTACTACGCCCAGTCTCAAAAGAAATTCAATTTCTATTTCTCCCAAACAACAAAGATGTAAGGTATCACCCTAATACATCTAAGGCTATGCAGTCATCACTGCACATTTATACTTTGATTTTTGTTTAGCCATCACTTAATAATACTGTTTAATGACTGTTCAGAATCATGCTGCTTGGATTTACAGCCTGTCTTTTTTTATTTTGAACAGTTCTGTACATCTTGGTTATACAGCCTCAGTGTCACTTTTATATAGTAGATGTTACACAGTAGTGCAATTTTTGCTGATTATACTGTACAGTGCTGTAGTTTTATTTACTGTCACACATTACAGTGCTGCATGTAGGAGTTATGCAAATGAATGCAAAGTCATCAAATTGGAGTTTATTTTGACCTTTTTTGTGCTGAGTTTTATAATGTGCTCACTATATACACAGTTCCTTATTTAGCAGCCAATTCACTTGACGATTGGGGTGCAGGAATGGAGCTTGCTTGAGCTATAGATTTAAATCTTTAAAAGTATGAAGTGTTGCAACAAAGACTGAAGTGAATTTATATACATAGAGGCTTTTAATTCTGAAAATAGGGATGGTATGCTAGGAGAAAAGGAAAGAGTTCAGTTCACTTTTCCTGAAATAAAATACCATATGATGGGCCGGTCAAATAGCTCAGTGGATTAAAGTGCCTGCAAGCAGGGGCAGAGGCCAGTGGTTTGATCCCTGGGCCTGCTGTGCTGCCCCCCGGGGTGCTGAGATAGCAATTGAGACTGGGCATGGTGGTGTGCACCTGTAATCCCAGCTCTTGGAAGGCTGTATACAGGTGGATCCCTGTATGAGTCAAATCTAATAGTGAGACCCTGAACACCCTGTAGACCCTTCCCTAAAACACACACACACACACACACACACACACACACACACACACATACACACACACATACAGACACACACACACACACAAAATATAAGCAAATCTTACTGAGGAGTCTCTGTGTATATCTGTATGTCTGTATTTGTGTTCAGGACTAAATACATATATTTGTGTGTGCATGCATGTGTGTGTTTTTGTAGAGGAAGGTAGAAAAAATAAAAGTAAAAAGACAGTATGAAGGGGCACATTTTGAATGTTCCTAAGAAAGCACAGAAGTAGCAGTTCAATCTTAACAGGTTACAGAGCAAAAATGGCACAACTTGAAATTCCTCTGTATTTGCTGCATGTTAAATTCATCCCTGAATTCATTTTTAAACTTGAATTCACAATTAAATTTTTTATTTCCTTTTTCAATGAGAATTCAGAGCAACATACGCTCATGTATACTAATTCTGCCATTGAGGTGAGCTGATGTGGAATTGTTTGTGTGAATATGTAATTTTTAAAATTTACCTTTTTAGGAACTTTAGTTTTCATAACTTAAATCATTATAGTGTCATAATATAACTTCTCAATGAGGAATGCCCACCGATTCTTTTGAAACGTCAACCCACCCATCTGTTTCTCTACATGTACGCTTTGGGGTTGTCACGTACTTTGGCAATGGGGTTTCTCTTTGAGTTGTCTTCGCCTTCGCGACAGGCTGCAGCAAACTTGATCCATTCACGTTTCTGTCTTCTCATTGAATGCCACTTAATGGTGCCATTCTTAGCATTATAATCTCTTACCTTGATAAGTAGGATAAAGCAATAACATGTATTAATTTCGTTTATAATTTATATTGCTCTGTCTCTTTTGGAGATGGAATAATTATATCAGAAAGAGAGGTTCTTCAACTGGAAAAATTGATAATTTTGATAGTCTCTTAACCTCAGCATTACATTAACTTTATTTTTAAGAATGAATTTCCTTTATAAAATATGTTATTCCTAAACCATTGCTTCTAAGTTTGGAATCAATAAATTTATTATATATTACCTGGATTCGAAATTCACTGTTCACTTCAACTACGACCTAGAAAAACAAGATAATCACAGTAATTTTTTATTGAATGCTTTGCAATTGATATTATTAAGTCATTTAAAAATCAAACAACTCTCTTATAAAAAATATGTGCATTTCATCTTCATAACAAATGCACTACTAGTATCTTCATTTTATTTTGTAAAAGTATAGATACATTTTTGCAATACATTATAATCTCTATTTTACAGATAAAGAAGCTGAAACTTGGATATTCACTTATGGCTACAAACAAACCCACACATTTTAGCTTAAGTTTTTGCTCTGGTCTATTCTATTGAGTAAATCACTAAGTAAAACTTACAATGGAGAATAAATATTACTTCTTTGAGAAGTAGAACATTTCTGGCTTAAATTAAATTTCACATTGTCCTGTAATTACGATGATTACATGTATCATCACCAATGGTCATACTGGGGGGAGGACACTGAATGACCTAGAAGGCGGCACATGTCACTGCAATGCTATCTGTAGAGGCTGTCTTGGGTGCAGAAGGAAAGGAAATTAATGCAAATGCAGAGCACTTTTCTCTGTGTTGTTTGTGGGTACGGGACAGGGAGGTGGGGAGCCCTTGTTTTTCTGTTTGGAAGTCATTTCTTCACAGCACTGTACACACCTGCTATCTGTTTTGCACTTCCGTCAGTGAAAGGTCAGAGCCTGCTGTTTGCTTTGGATCGCTGCTCAGGATGACTAAGAAGCCTTTCTGACTTCATGAAGCTGGGTCATTCATTTTCCCATGAGAGGCAATTTAGGCAGAAGACCAAGTAGGTTTCACCACAGAGTCAGACTCTCAATTGGATGAGTAATTAAAAAACTGCCATGTCTACTTAAATATGTGGCTAGTTCACCTAAGCTTATTTTCTTTTGCTCAGGGTTCAGAACACCCTAGACACAGACCTTCAAATGTGTAATGAAATAAAAAGATTACAGGGTGGAATCAGGACATTTTCAACACATTTTTCTAAATTCTCTGAACTTTCATTTGCTCATTTGTAACATGAGTTAGACTAACTTATGTACAAAGATCTTTTCAGTTCAAGCACCAAATCCCTGTGTACCACAGGACAATACTTAAGTATTCTGACTGTGGGAAAGGTATGCTAAAATTGTGGGTTTGAGAGATTTTTTGGACAATGGTTAGTAGGACTGGTGGGAAGAAGCAGTGATTATAGGCTGAGAGGGTCAGGTCCTCTGTGTCCAGTCAGGCAGGAGGGGAGGAGGAGCTAGACGGAGCACAAGCAGTGGGAGGCGCAGGGAAAGATCAAGGGTGATCTATTTGGTGGATGGAGTGGACTCGGAACTGGATGGGGTGAGGTAGTGAGGAGGGGAAGGGGAAGGGGGGCTCACAGGTGGTGACAGCTTTGAAGAAAGGGCCTGGAAGCAAAGCAGTAGCAGTGTTTGGATCAGAATGCAGTGAACGAACTTGAGATGCCAGGGAAATGCCCAGGAAGATATTAAGCATTTGGAAATAAGCATCAGGAGTCTGAACAGAAGTCCAGCCTGCGCCTGTGGATTCGAGGTACATCTGCTCAGAGAAGGCAATAGTAGAAATCATGGGAGAATTTGGAATTTCTAAAGTTGGAAGACAGCAAACAAACAGCCTGTGCTGAGGAGGACAGTAGGGAAATTCTTACATTTGTACAACTGCCAACAAATATAACACAAACAGAAGTCATAGGAACAGAGGGAAACTATCATACATTATTGCAGTTGTCAAAGGCAGGGGAAGCTAGGAGGTGAATGGATGGGTGTGAGTGGAAGCATCATGGGGTGCAAAGGACGGCTGAGCTGTGTGGATCCTGGCCTGAGGCTTGCAGTGATCTTCAAGAGAAATTTCTAGTTAAATGGAAGAAGCATTCACCTGAAATGGATTAGGGAAGAAAAGGAGGGATGAAGACTCATTTTTCAAGAAATTTGGTGATAAATAGAAACAGAAACACAAAATGATAGAACTAGAAGCGGGTCTTAAGGAAATTCTGCAGAAAAGGAAGATTTGTTGATTTTTGAAAGTTGACAAAGGAAAGCAGGAAATTTTGATTTAAAAGAAAAGAGATTCCAAAAGAAGGTACCTACTAGAAGTGTATGGGGAGAAGAGGAATAAAGCAGAAATGAAAGGACTTGAAGATGGGACAGGAACATGGAAAGGAGGGGTGACAGCAAATTAGCTGGGAAAGGAAAGTTGAAGCACGCTCTTCTGAGTGTCCTAAGTCCTATAGCTAGTTTGAGTTCAGAAATAATCTGGTAAGGGAGATTTCCTTAGTGACAAGTGGGGAGGCAGGGAAATCAAGGACGTATCAGCTCTGTTGCCTACAGATTTTGGGCAACAGATTTTGGGGTGGTCACTTAGCCAATCTGTGCCTCAGTTTCCTCATCTGTGCATGATACTCCAACACTTGGTAAACCTAGAATTCTGCAAAGCAGTGGGCAACTCACTTGAAGTGAATCTTCACTGGCTTTTTCCTTCCACTATTTTAGGAGTCAGCTCACTGATGTTATTAAAGCCAGAGGATGCAAATCGGAGAGTTAATTTAGTGGTTCCTAACTGCAGTTAATTTTTAGCAGTTTTTGATTTTGAACTTTATTTTGTTTATAACAAAAATAGACTGGAGAAAGTAATTGTATTAGGAAAACAGATTATATCTAATATTGGGTAGTCATAATTTGTTAAACATCAAATTCTAATGTATTTGTTAACTCTTATGTAAGTCAGAAGGATACACTTGAAAGAAAAGAAAAAATATAACTTGTTTTTCAACTACCTCTTGTTTCTTTCTTTTATTTTACAGTACCGGGGATTGAACTCAGGACCTTGTGCTTGCCAGGCAAGCATTTATTCTACTGAGCCATCTCCCCAGCTCTCTTTCTTTCTTTTGCACTGCTCTGTCATGGGCCACCATTCTAGGGCTGACAACAACACAGTGGCTTGATTCCTCCTATTTGTTCATTTGTTTATTTCTTTGCAAATACATATCATTTGTGGTGTATTATGCAGATCCAAGGCATCATTAAGATTTTTAAAGGGCCAACTCAAAAAATAGTATGGTAAGCTATAGACGAAAGTGTCAAGTAGATTCAATATTATACCATAAAAGTGTTAAAATCCAACATGATTATTTCCACAGTTAGTGTCTTGACAACTTTTAGGAGCGTGTGTGGGGAGGGAAATGGAAACCACGCCCACACTGCCCGCTGTGCCTCTGCCCTGTGTGCTTGGGCACTTAGCAATCTTGTCATGGTGCAAGGTGCTGCGCTGATGTGGATGTGAGTCAGGCACAGACCCTGCCTTCAAACAACTCGCTGTCCAGTAGTCCTGCAATCACTGGGCAGCTAGTAGTTGGGGAAGATATGGTTTCCCAGTAGAGGAGTGTAAAAGCCTGTGCTGAGTCCTTGTAGACCAAGCAAGAACACGGACCAGCTGCCAATGACATTTGAAAAATGTCTGAGCTGTCAAAGTCCATTAAAGAAATCTGAGTGCCTAGCATAACCTGCGAGGGTGGCATGACCCAGCACTCGGGAAGGGTGTTACTCAGCTGGGGCAGCAAAAGAAAGAAATCTAGGTCCAGGGCCACACAAAGCAGCTTCCTGCTTCTATACGGGACAGTCCCGGAAGACCCAAGCTCTCCTCAGCAGGACTCTCCTGAGCGCTGAGTGGAGTCACCAGAAATTAAGTACTCTGGGCAGGGACCACAGTGTCACTTTTTAAATTAGCAATTCATCTCTCCAGAGGGGGCTGATGTTGGCCCTCAGGGCCAGGTCTTCAGATTTAACATGACAATATTTCCCGGCGCTTTAGATTTTCCTATCATTACTTAAACACAATTCGTCAAACATCAAATTCTAATATATTTGTTAACTCTTCTGCAAGTCACAAGGATACACTTGAAACAAAAGTAAAATATAACTTGTGGCAAAATGTTTTTACTCTGTGGCAACTCCAGTAAGTTAAGTGGCAGCAGATTTATATTCTTTGTGAAGGTAAAAAAAGACTGATCCTAAATCTGCTTTGAAAATAATAGAACTTTTACAAGACTATGCCAATGAAAATTATTTTAATGTAGTTTATAAGTTTCACTGAATGGGGAACAAAGATACAGTCTCCATGTCTATAAAATACTTTGCTGAAATACTAATCTCTATAATGTGTATCACCATAAGGTGTGCATAACAAAGCCTGGAGACTCCTCTGGATCGTCTTGTCTTCTGTCTGTGCTGGTTCTTAAGCCCGTCCTTTTATTTAGGGGACAGAGAACACAATTAAGGGAACTTAAAACTGTCTGGTTCAAATAACTTGATGAGCAATATGAAAGTAAATAGTATTTTCAGTGCATTTTAGCCTGAGTGTGGAAAGTACTTGAAAAGCTACTACTCATATACTAGAGGATTTCCACCAAGCTCAAAGTATGAAGTTAACATCAGATAGAGGTTTTTTAAAAGAATCAAGACATTAACCTGTAGGAGAAGGAGAAGGTACTATGACAAAATGAAAAAGCAGATCATCTATGCCAATAGATAAAAACAGTTTCATCTTTTTTTAGCTTAAGCTATAGAAATTTGCCTTCATAGCAAAAGATCTCATCAGGCCCAGCATGACTGTGATCACTGGTAATCCCAGCACTTTATGAGGCTGAGGGAGGAGGATTGCACATTCATGTCCAGCCAAGGCAATTTAGCAATTTAGGGCAAGCCTGTCTCAAAAAGAAAAGAAGGAGAAGGAAAAGAAGGAGGAGAAGGAGAAGGAGAAGGAGGAGAAGAGGAGGTGGGGGGGGGGGGGGGGGGGGGGGGGGGGGGGGGGGGGGGGGGGGGAGGGGAGGGGAGGGGGAGGAGGAGGGGAGCAAGAAGGAAGGGGAAAGTGGGGAGGAGGAGGAAGAGCAGGAGGAGGAAGGGGAGGAGGAGCAGGAGGAAGAGGAGGAGAAGGACGAGCAGGAGACAGAGAGGTTGGGGATGTAGCTCAGCACAAAGGGCCTAGGTTGATTCTGCACTGCAAAAAAATTTTTTTTCAGATTATATACCTGTTAATGGATTAATTGGACTTGGCAAGGTTGCAAGTAATTTTCAAAAATCATTAGAACTCTAGAAATTCTACTGGTTCTGTTTGCTTTCCCATGGTGACCATGTTCTTTGTTTTACTATGGCCACAACCTTCCACCCAGATTTCTTCATTAGGTGTATAGGTAATGTCATTCTCTGGTGGAAAGAAACTACTGTCTAACTCTTCTCTCCATTGTATACACTGATGAGAGAGAGAGAGAGAGAGAGAGAGAGAGAGAGAGAGAGAGAGAATTTGTCTTGCAGAGTTATAGCAAGTGTGAACCATTGTGTCATAATGCAGTATCAGTGTAGCAATCTTGGCCACTTGAGGAGTAGCTCTGCTTTTTGTTTTTATTTTCATTTTTTTTTTTTTTGCTTGTTGTGCTGAGGATTAAACCTAGGGCTGTTTTTCACTGAGCTATATCCAGAGTGCTTTTTATTTTTATTTTTATTTTGAGGCAGGACCTTGCTAGGTTGTCTCCGCTGGACTCGAACTTGCACAGCTCCCGTCTCAGCCTCTGGCTTGGTAAATTATGGTGCCAGGTGTCTGCTGTGGCGCCCAGACCCTCTGCTTCCTGCCTCCTGATCTACCCACTGCTGTGAACGAGAGATAATGCTTTCACAGGTTTAAGCGGCTTTCACAACATGCTGTGCGCAGTAGTTGCCTGGTTCTCGCATGTTTGGCCTTAAAGCTGCTATGAGTTTTAAACTATATTCCTAACATGAATTCTCATTTATCTGCTTGGATAAATGCAGAGAGAAGTACAATTTCTTCATGAACACCATTTTTTTCTCTTTTGGTAAAAGTGAGCAACTAAAGGGAGAAAGGAAACTGGAAGAGTTTGCTGTAGTCAGGGTTGTCTTTAAAGGAAAAGCAGTTTTAAAACAACACATATTTAACTCCAAAACTGCCTGGTAAAACCAGCAGTAAAAATAAATTATGGCCTTAGAAAGTATAATATTTTATAAAAAGTTATTATCAGTATGAAAATAAAACATCTAAGTTCATTATATGTTTCTTAAAGAAATAATTTCCACAAGGCATATTAGAAATTTACAGCTGATACCAGAATAAAATCAAATATGGCTAAATACTTTGTATCTTTCTAAAGCCAATCCATAAACAAATGATATCCTAGCTTAGAAAATCAAATACAAATGCCCAGAACACTTTTCCCCTAAAACAGAAAGTTCTATGAGAATAAATGACTTTAGTAAAGTGACAGATTTTACTGAAGAATGACTAATTAGAAAGTGGCTTTTTAAAGGAGCTTTATAGGGTGTAATTCATCAGAAATAAACTAAGAAATAAGTCAAATATAGATTCAGTGAAATTTAGTATTCAAGTCTCCCCTAGAACTTTCATCAGTTGAAATCATACAACAATCTTCAATGAGTCAAACATATAAAATTAAAAATAAAGTATTCAATTGTTTGGCGACATACAATGTTCTGATAGGTCACATACTGTATGATGCTCCTGAGTCCCCTGCCACGACCCAAGTTATGACATCAACTAATCTTAAAGCGCCATTAAAAAGTCTGCAGAATAGAAGTAATTGTTGAAGGGCAAGATCAGAGCTAAAGCCACTGTGGTACTGATGCTCATTTATAGCTGGCTTTAATCCCTCTCAGTTAATCAACTCACCAGCATACTATGAATGAAAGGCCTAACTTGTTAGACAAACCCACCCTTCCAGTTCAGAACTCAAGCAAGTAGAGACAGATGCATACCGTATTTGCCTGGGCCATTTGCTTGACACTAACTTCTCTAGGCTATATGAACCTTACAGTGAGAGAGACTCTGACTTTAAATTTTTTCCCAAATGTGAAGCGGATACAAAATATTGATGCTGCTCTTAATATATACCATCTCTGAAAAGCGAAGACTAGCAACACGGAAGAGAGGCACTGTCTAACCGCGGGCTGCATATCTTCCTGATAAAGTGGCTACTGACTTTCTGGTAGCAAGCACAAGGACAAGGATAGCTATGTTTACTTCTTAATTACAGTCATTTTTCCTCACTGTGTTATTCATAAATCTCTTAGATTGTCATTTTTAAAATAAAAACATTGCTTTAAATCGGATTATCATTATGCGATGTGGGGCTTTTGATATAGCCGTATGGATTCTAATAATAAAGTAGTGAGATCACTCAGATTGCCAGGACAGTTGCCGATGGCTGATTTTAATTTATAAGGCTCCTGTTTCATCTTTAAAAAATTGTAGTGACTTTGCCACCAAAGATACCAAAAGAATAGAGATATGCTTAGGCTGAAATCAGGACACACTGTTTAACTTTTAGTGTAAAAAGTCCACCTGCACATGAGACTCTGAAAAACTGAGAGAAACACCCGCAGTTTAATATTTCCTCAGCATGACTTCGCAGTGACTTTGACATCAGGTTTATAATACGATGAGTGTACGTGGAAGTGGTTAATACGATCCGGAGTCTTCAATTAAGGGGAGAAACACTATTTAAAAATTTACTTCATAAAAATCACCTTGTTATTAGCATAAACTTTTAATGGGTTTAGGTCAGCAGCACCTCTAAGTAACATTGTCTACAAAGCCCTCACTTGCTTTGGAGGAGGCTGAGGCCGCAGGGACCCCCTGCGGGTCCCACTTACCAGGCAGAGGAGCAGGACCGCTGCAGTGAAGGGTCGCCGGTCCATGGTTGCGGCGGCGTCCCTGACATCCAAGACCAAGGGAGCTTTGTTCTTCTCTGTTCTTTTTCTTTCTCCCACTCAGCTGGCGTCTGATTCAAATGATTTCCCAGTAGATGTTCTTACTCGCCGGCTTTCAGGTGTTTCTGCCTTCCTCCGGGAGAAGGACTGAGGTACGTATAACCAGTCTGGATCCCCACCCTAAAAACTTGGGCTGGTCTCCCTGAAATGCTTGACAAGATCATCATTGCTCCAGGTAAAAGCTTAGGGACACACCCTTCTTCCAGCTGAAAGCAGCTTTCCACAGGCTGAGGAAGATTCACAGCTCTGCTGAAGGTTTTCAGTGGCAGGCATTTCAAGTGGCCAAACTACAGAGTTATGCAATTTATGGGGGCTTCTCATTCTGGGCTTTATTTATGAGGTGTTTAATTTTTCCCATATTAAAAAGGGAGGGAGAAGGTTTGGGTGCTCATATAATTCAGAGGATTATCGGGCTCATGTTCAAGCCAAACCCTCAAGACATGGTAGAAAATTACAAGATTTCCATTTTAGCAGATGTTAGGAAAGATCTAGCTATTTTCTAAGCAAAAAAAACAACAACAAAAAAACAAACAAACAAACAAAAAAAACTAGCATTGAGACTGAGGAGTTTTTTGAAAGCATAGTTCACTGAAGCAAGTCTATGTAAGGTTAGGTCTACATAAGTCATAGTTCCCTTTGGGTAGCCAGCCTGACTCTCATGGAAGTCTCCATTTGCTCTAAATGAATACGTTCTCTCTCCAATTATTTTTTTCCTTAAAAAAATATGGTCCTTTTCAAACACTGTAACACAAAACTTAAAATATTTAATCACTCAACTAGATCCAAAGTAAGCAGTGAAAACCACCCATGAAACCTGCTAACCACTTTCAAAATGAAGGGCCGTGCTTAGAATACGCATGGAATCCCTGAAAGCTGTTCTCAGGTGAGATGTGTCAAAAGTCAGCGCCAATTTCCAAGCCCAGAGCCAAGAATCCACATAGTGAGCCAATGAGAACATAGGAGCGCGCTGAGGAAACAGCTGCCCACACATGCAGATGCAAAGCCGGGTGCAGCCCCGAGGCTTCTGAGAACAGTGGGCCTTCCAAGGCAGGGCCTGCACGCATTGCTGGGGCCTCTTCTCCTTACCTGGCTGTACTCACAGTGTGAGCTGCAGAAAGCCTTTAGGCACTGGATGCCTTTATAGTTGGAAAGGCCGGTCTGGAACAGCAGAGCCATTTGATGAGATGTTGGTTATGGTCCAAGGACGCCAACAATGTCCCGGAAAGGGACAAAGTGTCTCAATGGACAGGCAGTCTATAGGGTGCTGCCATTTTACTACAGTCATGGCACAGGTTGACAGTGGTTTGAAATGTCATCTCAGAGCTCAGAGGGAAGGCAGAAAGCTGCTTGGGTTTGCTTGCAATGAATAAAAATTATAAGGCTTGGTTGATGTGAATGAATAAAGTAAGAGGAGACGGGCAGGCCGAATTTCTCACTAGTCAAGCAAAATAGAATGTGAATGTGGACCTCTGAAGCCCAACCCTCACTCCACCCCTAACTGAGTGCCCTGCTTCAATAATCCTAAAAAACTAGAGAGATTTATAGGCGAGCTTTCTAGAGAAGGAGGGTGGCAGAACTCAACGTTGTGTTACAGCAGCTGTCCTGACAGTCACATGATAGCTAGAGACATTAAGCATGGCTTTCTCTCTTTCCCTGTCTTTTTTCTTTATACTCATTTTAATGTCCTTAGCATAGTGCTGTCTAGTAGAACTTGCTGCGGAGTATAGTCTCTACCTGCGCCATCTAAAATGGTAGCCATTTGCTATACAAGACTATTGTGCATTTGATTATGGATAATAAGACTGAGGAACTGAATTTTTAACTTTTCTTTTTAAAAAAAATTTGTGTATTTTTGTACATGGTCTCACTATGCAGCTCAGACTTACAATGTTCTGCCTGTTTTCAGCCTCCCCAGCGCTGCGATGACAGATGTGCTCCACCATGCCTGGTCTTGGTGTCTGGCTCAGTGCGCCCTGGGGGTGGGGCCTGACTGGGCTTGTGGGTCTGGGGATTGAACACGGGTCGTTGAGCTTACCTAAGCAGGCACTTAGTCCACTATCTATTTTGCCAAGCTTGTCTTAAGTTAATTTACATTTAAATAAGCATATATGGCCAGCAGCGACCCTGAAAGCCAGTTCAGAGATGTTCAGTGTTTTTGTTATCTTCTCTCTTGCTCAGGGCCCTCTGATTTTTGAAACTGCAACTCCCTTTAATCAAATTTAGCTTATTTCTTAACTCTACCTTTGTTCCAGTTTCCAGTGATCTCACCTTTGGAAACCCTTATCTTTGTGCCATCCTCTTATCTCAGTGGACTCCCATTGCTTTTCCTGATTCTCTGCTGATCCTCTCCCTACCTGTGAATGAAGATGCCTCAAGACGCGGGCAGCACGAGCCCACCTGCCACACTCACACCTTCTTGGTTCTTTCTTGAAATCGTCTTGGTGCTCAGCTCCTTCTGAACTGGGGCATAGCGCGTTATGTGCTGTTTCTTTCCTCTGGCCTCAGCAAACTTACATCCTGTCTGTTCTCAGCATTGTTCGGGACGTGTACCTCCCTGGGCGCACCAAAGGTTCTCATTTTGTGGAGATTTGATGAGATTTGGGTAATTTTTCTATTGGAATTTCCCTGGTATGCTGACAAAGTCTCCAATAGTGATTAAAGTTCTCCTCAAAAGAGTTCTCCTCTCTTTGGCAAGGTATTACAAACTCTAGAATGTCATTCCAGAAGTCTGTATTTCTATATGCATTTATAGGTAGGAAAGCTGCAACACTTTTTTGAAAATGAAACAGTGAAGTATTCAACTAACCTAGAATTTTTTAAAGTCTATTTAAAGTAACTGACTGCTCTAGCCAAAATCATTACTGGCTACCCATAACATAGATTCATATTGTGGACAAACCCCTCAGAATATATGCTTTTATCGTATATGCAAAACTATGGTTTCACATATGTGTAAAAATTATTCTAATCAGCCCTGTGAATAGTTTTTTTAGGGACTGAATTGTTTTTTAAAATATGTGAAAAACATGACCACATCTTAAAAATGGAAAAGAAATCAAGGTAAGTATGTTAAAGTTAGGATAAATGCTCAATATTTTATTACATTATCTTTTCCTTTAGAAATATTTGCTTAATTATTAGAAACTAAATCTCACAATGACAAAAACTTCCATATGGTGATTGAGTAGTACAATAAAAGAAGTCAATATGGCAAGATGTTGACAACTCTTAAGTCTAAATGCTAGTGTATGTTGTTCTCTGTGTTTCCTTTTGTTTGAAAACTTTCATAATAAAATAAAGATAATGAACTAAAGTAGGGATTAAAAAATTATGGCCATGGGCCAAGGCTGGCTCATTGCCTGGTTTTTCTTTTGTTTTCTAAAAACTGGAACACAGTGTACTCATTTGCTTATTTGTTGTCTGTGGCTACTTTCACTTTACAAAACCAGAGATGCCCAGCATGACAGACCTTTGCAAAGCTTTAAGTAATTCCTTACCTGGCCCTTTGTGGAGAACGCTCTCCTACGCTTGACTGGACGAATAGGGTGGTGACTGTAGCACAAAACAAAAATCAAAGAATAGAACCAAAACACAGAACTGAAAATTAGTCAATTTCTAGGAAATTCTACCATGTTATTTAGAAAAATGTGAACCAAAATAGTGATGACTGGGCTGGCCAAATAGCTCAGCAGATTCAAGCACCTGCAAGCAGGCACAGGGGCCAGGGTTTGATCCCCAGGCCTGCCATGCCAGCCCCGCCCCAGGAGCACGCTGAGATGGCAAGTTAGACTAGGTGTGGTAGCGCACGCCTGTAATCCCAGCTCTTGGGAGGCTGTAAACAGGCAAATCACTATGAGTCTGATCTAGTAGTGAGACCCTGAACACCCTGTAGACCCTTCCATAAAAATACAAAAAAAAAAAAAAAAATTGTGACGACTGAGGGTAACTAGGAATATAACGCTGAACATTGCCATATTTTGAAATTTTGCAGGAAGTTCATATGTTTACTAAAAAAATTCAAGGAACAAGAATTTGAAGAGAAGTAATTTTATTGCTCTGTCATTGTGGGTGTTGTAAAACTGGAACACTAGGCTTTGATGGTTTAAAGAAATTAATTACTGATGAAATAGATGTCTTTATAATTCAATCATGTTTTCAGTTTAGGATTGCGGAAAGACTTTCTAATGATGAACCAAAAGTTGCATATGTCTTCCTTTCTGTTAAGCCAGATCTAAGAAAAATCTTAATTTTTAAAGTAAGTTCTAGAAAGACCCTTTGGGGGAGATAGCTCAGTAGAATAAGCACCTGCCTGGCAAGTGCAAGATCCTGAGTTCAATCCCCAGTACTGAAAAGAAGAAGAAGGAGAAGGAGAAGGAGGAGGAGGAGGAGGAGGAGGAGGAGGAGAAACAGAATGGCCTTTCAATGGCATTATCTTTATATTTTTGTAGAAGGAATATTTATGAGCAAAGGTCTATCTCACATGATTTTGAGAACTTTATACTTTCTGAAAAATTACATATATTTTTAATAAAGGAGTGGGAAAATAGAATAAACTATTATTGCCTGTACTTTTAAGGATAAAAACTGATAAAGCTAATAACGTGTTCAGGCACTCCACATTCCTCACCGTGCCAGGTGATGTTTAATATTCGGGCTACTCTGCCTCCAGGGTTGCTCCGTGGTAGCCATGGAAGGGAAGGATTGTGACATTCATCTGAAAGCCAGCGCTGTTCGCGTAGCTTGGCGCTAGCGCCTGCCCCAGAGTGGGATGTAAGTTTCACGTGCAAGTTCAGGCCCTCCTCTTCTTCCTGTGACGCTTCAGTTCTACATGCTTTTCTTTAGCTTCCCATGTTCTGTGAGCTATATTACGTTCTGGGTTTCCGAACATGGACACGGAGTGTGCCTTACTCTAAAGTGGTTCCGGGGAAGCTGGGATGAGGACAACAGATTTTTGTCCAACTTGCTAAACAGAAGCAAGTATAAGATGCTTCCGGGGCCCTTAGCTCAGGTCTGTGGGAAGCGGTGCCTGAGAAATGCTACACTGTTCTGTTCTGTAACATCATCAAGTCTATTGTACATAGACCTGATGGCTAGTGTGCTTAGTTTCTTTCTTTCTTTTTAGGTCATTTAGTCCTTCATTTTGACTTGCCGTGTTATACCTTCTTTCATCTCAGCTTTGCCTTGGTCTCTTCACTTCCGCTAGTGTTGGTCTTCAGGCTGTCCTTCGCCTGTACTGCTGTGCTACAATTCTAATTGTGCTTTTTCCAGCCACGCTTTTCATTTATTTTGTATTCCTCTTCCAGAACAGTTTCTGAAATGTTGCTTTCCTTACATAATAGCTCCTCTGAAGAAAATGCATTGTATTCAAACATATCTCCTCCCAGCTCCTGGTGCTTTAGTACTGTAATCCCTCAGTGACACATTTATTTTTGCAAATTATTCACTGGATTCGGTGAGAACAAGCTCCATCACCTTACAGTCTTAACCAATTTTGCCATTGATTTGTTTTCTGTTTCTCTCCTTCCTTTCCTCCTCCCCCCATTCTTCTTTTCTTCTGGGGGGTTGAGCCTGGGGCTTTTTTTTTTTTCTTCCCTGAGTTGCATCAACAACCCATTTATCATTTTCCCCTTTGAGGCAGAGTCTTTCCAAGTTGCTAAGTTAAACAGGATAGTCTCAAACTTGAGATCATTCTGCCTCAGTCTTCCAGGGCGCTGGGCTACAGACGTGTGCCAGCCTGCCTACCTTGCCTTTCATTTATGAGGACTCTGGGTTTGATAGGAATGATATCAATGTGTTTCCGTGTATCTGGTAGTCACGGAGGTTTGTTCCAAGCATTCTCCATTTAGCGGGCATGCACATAGTTCATTAAAAAGTATATAGCTTCCTTCATTTTCAGAAGTTTTTGTTGGTTGTGGTTTTAAATATTTAGTTCTACCAATATTTCTGGAAATCTACTCAGGACTATGCTTGTGGTTGAGTGAGATAAAACTAGGTAAGAGAAGTTCCTATCTTTGAGAAGGGTATAATCTTGCCTGGATGTGAAAAGGTGGTGAGACCACCTCCGTTGTACAGCATGCTGCCCCGTGTGCTGCAAGAAAGCCCTGTTGTGTTTTACGAGCTCTGCGAAAGGGAGATGATTTTCTTATTCAGGGAACTGGAGAACTCGTCATAGAAACTAGATTTTGAAATTTTCAGGTTGACTACATTTGCAACATATGGAGATGCAGCTGGGAAAGAACGCAGAAAAAAATGCATATTTTTCCAGCCCTGAAGGAGCCGTGTAAAACCTGAGTATGGTGTTTGTGAGAGACAGCAGGGCTGATGGGCTGAAGGACACACAGCAGGGATACAACATGCAGGACTGTGAGGACTCAGTGGCAAACGGAGAAGCACTGTGTGCTTTCGAGCAAGGTACCATCCTTTCAAAGTTGTGCTATGTGGTTAAAGAGAAGCCCTTTGATAAAAAGAGGTATTAGAGAAAGAAAGGTGTATTTAGCGGTGGTCATGAGAATTTAGGTAGTTAATCTGGAATATATGGTTTCAATGGGAAGGAAAAGTGTGACAAGCGTGACAGGGTTAAAACAGTGCAGGCGACAGGTCCAGTGGGTACAAGGAAGACGTAAGATGATGTGGGCTAAGGGAAGCTCTTTCTTCCACAATTAAGTGCAAAGGGAAGAGACTGGACTTTTAAACCAAGAAAAAAAATTCAGTAAGTAAAATAAATCTGAGATTTGCATAGACATTTTCAACATTTAGTTTGTTCATGTTTTGCTTTCTTCCTTTTCTACTTAATGTGAATAAACTCAAAACTTCATCTAGATTTACAATGTATTAACCTTTAGCCACATTAGCTGTATCTCTCTATATACATGCTTTAAAAAAATTGTTGGTTTTTTTGTGTAATAATTGAAAGTGAGATCAGAATATCACACTGCTATAACTGGGGCTTCTGCTACTTGATCATACCTTAAGAGTCTCTGATGCAAAAAAGGAGCAAAAATAATAATGATGCAAAGAAGCTATGACACAGCGAATAAAAAAGAACTTGTAAGTTGTCTTCTTTAGAGAAGATCATGTAGTAAATATACATAGAGAAATATAGAATGAGGAAATCTGAGGGCCAGCCAAATCACTCAGCGCATTAAAGAGCCTGCAAGAAGGCGCAGGGGCCGGGCTTCACTCCCCTCCCTAGGCCTGCCATGCTGGCCCCGCCCCCAGGGCTCCCTGAGACTGGGCGTGGTGGCGCGCGCCTATAATCCCAGCTCTTGGGAGGCTGTAAGCAGGTAAACCACTACAAGTGTGATCTAGCAGTGAGACCCTGACCACCCTGTATACCCTTCCCTAAAAATACGAAAAAAAAAGAAAAGAAAATCTGGGTGCTGCACCCAGTCCACAATGTTGATTGAGATAAAGATCATCAATGGGTATAAATAGTGCTGAATGAAATTTTTTTGGGAAACCAGGAATTTACATGGACTCAAAGTCTTGATATTTTTATCAAATATCTTTTTATTTTATTTTATCTTATTTTATTTTTTAACTATTTAGTATAGGATCTACAGGGTCTCACTCCACAGATTGGACTCACAGTGATCCTCCTGTCTCAGCCTCCCCAGTGCTGGGATTATAGGTATGCACCACTCTTGGACTCTGTGGCTGGCTCAGGGGGCCCAGGGCAGGACTGGCATGGCATGTGGTGCCAGGAATCAAACCTCAGTCCCTGTGCTTGTCTAAGCAGGCACTTAGTCCACTGAGCTATCTCGTCGGCCCTTATGTACCTCTTTTCATGATGCAAGAGGAGCTGTACAATGGCACATATGTAGTGTTCTTTCCCAAAATATGTAACCTGTGTCTTCACATGAAAAAACAATCAGAAAAAACTGTTTTGGAATTTTTAAAAAATGATCTGAAGTGTTCCAAAATGTCAAAGTTCTGGCATACAAAATAGAGTAACCTCATTGGATTAAGTGAGACAAAAGAGACACAAAACTAAACGTAACGTGTGATCTGCAGCAGAGCCTTAATTTTTCTGTAGCAAGAAGTATCATCTTATAGGAAAACTACCAATTTTGACTTCAAGTATTTTACATAGTAGAAAAGATTACAGTTTGAATGTTCATGTTTTAAACACTTTTAGCACCAAATGTGCACAAGATAAAAAGCAGGAGAAATAATATAAATTATTAATAAAATCATTTCAAGACACACCAAGACAACATTTTTGAAAGCAAACCTGTGTCAGTTGCAACCCATGGTGAAGTTACAATCCTGTTGGGCATTTCTGAATCCTGTAAAGCAGCACTGTGTGTTCAAAGAGAATAATTTATACACTTAGTCATTCAGACAGTACAAAAATATGACTCTGAAAGTAAATTAAACAGCAAAACAAAGAACTACATAACATTGAACTGAAATAATTATATTCATGAACATAATTGCTGAAGTTTGAAATAATATATTAACATGATTTGGGGGATCACATTAAACAAATAAGTCATGACCAATTGGAGCTCTCTTGCAAAATGTAAGGTAGTTTAATGTTCCCCAAATCTATTATAGTTGTTAACCTTTGTAACAACTCAAATTAAAAAATAAATTACATAGGTGTTTTAAAAAGCTTGCTCTAATTCATCATTTGTTTGTTTGTCTTTTTGTTGGTGGTGCTGAGGATTAAAGCCAGAGCAGTGAGCAAATTAGATAAACATTCTGCCACCGAGGTATGTCCTGAGTTCCTACCAGTATAACTTATTTTTAAATGAAAGATTGAAATATTAATAAGGTGAATGGCCACTAACTTAATAAAACTTTGCATCATACAAAAGTCTATATCATTTATAGTGTCCAAGAGGTAACACACTCTTATTGAAATGAGGAAAAAAATTTCACTAATGTATCACTCAATATTTTCTGGAAACAATGCCAAAGAAAAAGGCTTATAAGGAACCCAAATTATGGTTATTTAGAGATCATAAATTTTTCTCCATGGAAATTCTGAGAGAATCAGAATTTACTGTTGCAAACAACCTAAACATTCTTAGGTGGCTACGTGCTTAATTAATACATATTATTCAGCAGTCTAACTAACTTCTAGTGAAAGAGGAGAAAGAAGGAAATCTATCCCCTTCGAAGCAGCAACTAAAAGTGTAAAGTAGCTCATAGGAAAACTAAGAAAAAATGTGTTGAACCTGCTAAAAATATCTAAAACTTTCCTTAGGGACATAAAGATGTAGGTAATAGAGAGAAACTTTGTTCTTATACAAAAGATGTAATATAGACATACAAATGTTTTTGGTGTGAAATTTGACAAAACTATTCCATATCAAATATGGAATAACATATCATTAAGAATAGAAATGAATTTTTTGGAAAAGCACATAATGTGTGAACTCAAACCTAATGTTGTACTAACCATTAAGACACAAACAAATAATTAAGACAATTTGCAACTGGAAAATAAATTTTAAAGCAATGAAATAGATCTAGGATTTCAGGAACAGATTTAATATATATGTTTAGAAAAGATCTTGGATCTGGAAAGATTATGGCTTTTTAAATAACTGAGAAAAATATACATAATTCAAAAGATGGTGTGGAGACACACAGCTAGCCACTTAGAACAAAATTACTTATATCAAAAAAATTTCCTGTAGGGGAAATATTTAATTGCAAAGGAAGTTCATTGTAGAAGAAAAGGATTGAGTCAAATATTTAAATATCTTGAAGTGATATCCTGACCTCATAAGTTAAAAGGATTGGTAAATTTTATTTTAATTTTTAGACAACGACTTACATAGTTCAGGCTGGCCTTGAACTCCCTACAAAGCTCAGGCTGGCCTTGAACTTGTGGCAATCCTTGTGCCTCAGCTTCTCAAATTCTGGGATTACAGTCATGTACTACCATGCCTAGCCTAATGACTGATAAATCTTAAAATAAAAATGAAGATATATACAATAAGAAAGCATAAGCAAAAATAATAAAGGTAAACTAGAAAACATTTCTTACATGTTCAATAAACAGGTCCACTTTAGAATACACAATGAGCTCTCATAAATCTGTAAAGAAAGTTGATGATCCAAAAACAGGCAAAAGACATACACAGGCCAGTCATTTAAAAACAGTAATAAGATGGCTAATGGAAAAGATGATCAATCTCAGGAACAATAACCACCACACAAGCGGAGCATGTTCTACCTGCCATGTTAGCATTCAATAGCAGAAATATCAGATAATGCTTATTGTTGGAGAGAAAGTAGGAAAATAAGAAACCATCTCTTTGGAAGTGTAAGTGTAAGCTGATACAGGGTTCTGGGATAGCATTTTGATGATAGGTAACAAAAGTTTGAATGTACACACAGTTTGATACAACATTTTCTGTGTTCTGAATTTAGCCCCAGATATACTGATTAAAATACATGCAGTTGAAAAATTATATGTAAGGATGTTCTTTGGATTATTGTTGTAAGACTAAAAGATTGGTTACATTCCAAATGCCCACCAGAACAGAACTAGATAAGTAAATTGGGGTAATTTTTATAGTTGAACAAAAAATGATATATCTCTCTATACTGATAGAGAACAAAGTCTAAGCTGTCATATGCATGAAAACGAAAATAATGTGTGCAACATAAATGCTTTTGTGTGAAAGTAAAAATATTTTGTGCATGCACATTTTTATATATCATGGAACATGTCTAGAATTATTCAGATAAATCTATTTACAGAACAAGGACTTACATGTTTAATTTAAATCCTTCTGATCCACCTCTATTAGTAGACATTTATTTTATGATAAGAAATGACAGTATTTTAAGCCTCATAATTGTCATGCTATTGTGTTACCGATACATAGTATTAGCCAACAAATAGATTAGATCATGCTAAGTGTCCATCTGCTGTCAAAGAAAGGAGTATTGGAAACATTTATATAAAAGTTGTCAGTTTAAAGGTGCTAATGAAATTGCACTGATGGAGGAAATCATCCATAGAAGGCATGAAGTAAAAGGTGTGAAAGGGCTGGGGGGGTAAACTCTCATGTTTACATTTGCTTAGAAAGAAGGAAGAGGAGGCAGCAAAGAAGACAGAAAAGGTGCTTCAGTAAAGTGGTAAAACCAGGCCTGTCCTGTGTGATTTAGGTCAAAGGCAGAGCTTCTAGGTGGAAAATTGTCAGAATGGTCCTAAAGATAGGAGAACAAGTGGACAAGCACCAACATTTTCCTGACTGTCTTCCCCAATTTCTGGCTGTGACTTTTCTATTTCTTTGCTGCGGTGTTCTTTCTCGGCCCCCTGTTCAACATGTTTGCCTCAAACCTTGTTCTCTACTTCTTTTCCTTTCTGTAATTTTTAAAAGAGTGATGTTATAAAAGGGCCAGCCAGATAGCTCAGTGGATTAAAGAGCCTGCTTAGGCAGGCACAGAGACTGGGGTTTCATCCCTAGTGTGCTGCACGGGCCCCGCCCCCCAGGGCACGCTGAGATGGTGACTGAGACTGGGCGTGGTGGCACGCACCTGCAATCTCAGGACCTGCAATCTCAGGAGGATCACTATGAGTCCAATCTACATAGTGAGACCCTGTAGACCCCTTACTAAATACATAAAAAAAATGAGTGATGTTGTACAATAGCATCTAGGATAGATTTAATCATTCAGAGATGTTTTTCCCCCTCCAAACTTCAGATCTCTACATCAAAATTCTTACTTGGTATTTCTCTTGGGAACTTCAAATACAATCCAAACTCAATGAACTGAACACTCATGTTTTTTTTTTTTTTTTTTTTTTTTTTTTTTTTTTTTTTTTTTTACCAGAGTCCACTTCCCAGGCAGTAAGATCACTCTCTAGCTGATTGTGTGAGGCAGAAGTCTAAGACTATTGTCTAGATTTTTTAAATCTTATTTTTCCATCATTAAGGTCTATTGACTTGACATTCAAAATGTCTCTCAAACTCATTTTCTTTTCTCCATCTTGAGCACCACTATCCCAGCCAAGTAACTCTTGTCCCTCACTGCTGCTGCTGTTGTAACTTTCCAGCAGGCAAGGCTGTGTCCATTGTGGCTAGCCCAAAGTATGTTAATTGCACTAATGGCAGGAGTTTATTTCAAAGAGAACACTTGAACCTATCAATCTGTATAAAACATTTTTCAATCACCTCGAGGGTAAAGATGAACAAATGTCCTTAGTCTGGGCTATAAGATCCTGAATTACCTCGCACTGACCCAACTTTCCAGGCTCATCTTGTACTACCTTCCACCTATAACATGCTCTCCCTGCCATGAGCATGTCCTCTTTGTAGTTATTATAGCTGCAAGTTTACATTTATTTGTGTGATTGATTACTCTTCCACCCTTATCACTAAGGTATTATGTCCACAAGAATGGCAAGAATGTTTCGACGAAAACTGTATTCTGGAGACATACTGTATGATATTGCCCAACAAATATTTTTGAATGAGTGGATACATGAATTAAAGTAAAATGGAGTCCTAAGCATAAAGGGTGTATGTCTCAAGTTTTGTTGAGAGACTCGGGAGGGTGAAAAAAATCCTAGGAAGCGGCCATCAAATTTGAAAATAGATGATTTTTTATGAATTCCAGATGCTCCCTGAGTGATACAGAGTTAATGTTGGCAAGTCTACTCAAACATCTGATTCTGCAGTATATTCTGGAAAGTGAAGGAAATGAAAACTAGATCCAGTAAGTGATTAATTCTGAAGAAATGCAGTATAATTGGTATGAGACTCAATGAGGTAAAAAGAATGGGCTTTCTATGGGGAGAATAGATTTTGACCTTAAAATCTTCGTAGTAGATTTTCCTTGGTTAAAGTGGAATGGTTTCCTAAGATGTAGATGTGGCCGGGGGAACAGGTGTTTGTGGTGGTGTGATTTGTGCTGTAGCCCATGTTCCTGGGAAGTTAATAGGTCCTTGAGAAACAAGTCTTTCTCTTGGCTCCCCTAATATGAGGATCCAGTATGTGTGATAAATTTTTTCAGTTAAATTGAATTAAAGTATCATTTCAGATTCTGCTGTCTTAGCTCTAACAGTAGCTCTCTTGACTCCATGTCCCATGGTTACTTCCCTAGGAACTCTACATTATCCCTTCTCGAATTAAGCACTTGGAGTGCTTGTACTTGCTATAGCATTACTGTCTTCATTGCTTTATGTCACTGAAGCAGTGAGGGGTGTGTGTGTGTGTGTGTGTGTGTGTGTGTGTGTGTGTTGTGTGATTTTCTTCCTACTGTTGGTGAGTTCAAAAACTTAAGTTGCAGTCAATGAGCGTCAAATTAATTTTGGCAATTATGACAGAAGTTACATGAAGAAACCAGGGAGCAGGTTTTTAAAACATGTTTCTGGTTGTTGGGAGGGTTTTTCAACTCAAGCAACTGCAAACATCATCAAAATTCCATGATACAATCAGGTAGGTACTATGAAATGCTGATGACTAACCTCTGGAATCGCACATCCAAGCAGTCAAACTTGTATGTTATGAGTCACAGAATTGTAGACTTGCAGCCAGTGTGAAGAACACCCAGAAAAATCTACATATATCAGAGATATTAAGAGAGAATAAGTGTAATGGTAACACCTAGTTGTATTAGGAATCTTGAGTCGAGTGAATCTGAGGACTAATAACTTGAACTAATTCAAACTGATATCAAGGATTAACAGCAGACTCTTAACAAATATTTTACCATCAGAATATTTATACTTCTATGTAGAGTTATTAAATTTGATGGTAGTGTCTTGATTAATAATTTATATAGAAAACTATTTTTGAAAATGTGCTTAAAATGTCAATTCTGAAGTCACACATTATGTTATTAAATCCATATTTCTACAGAGAGTGACCAAGAAATTATATTTATAGTAAACTCCTAAAGTAATTGAGAAGTATTTTCAGTCTCTGGCATAGAAACAGTTAGGAAGATTTGATTCCTAAAGTTGTCTTGGTACATATATTATAACTATTATGCAAAGGAAAGAGAGACAGTGAATCTCAAAGTATTCTTTTATTTAAGCTACTTTTGACAGCTTACAACAGTCTCATGTATCCAAATATTTCTGTTAATTAGAGGAAGTTTCTTGGCTTAGAGAGAAGTAAGATAAGCCTTGGAGTCAGACAAAGCCAAGGTCAAATCCGGGGTCTTCCATTGTAAGACTTTGGGCAAATGAACTCAAGTCCTTGAGCTTTAGGTTTTCTTATCTGTGAAATGAAGATGATGGCTTGTTTAATAGATAAGCAAATGTCGATGGGAATGAAATATCACCACAGGTTTGTACAACTTCTTGTAATTCAGTCAAGATGAAGTGAAGCTTGTAAAGGGATGAGGTAAGAGATGAAATCAAAGATATGCTTGTAAATGGTCTTGCAGTCAATGGGAGTCACTGGAACTTGATCATATTAGTTTTTGAAAGCCTACCATATCACCTCATGGCCTTTATTATGGTAGAGATAGTCAAACAGTTCTGCTTTTGCCTTCAGCAATCTTAGCCCCATTTAGCCCAAACTTCACTGTCTGAGAATACTCAAGAAGATGAGGACACTTTTTTGAGAGTACAGATAGGGGAAGAGATAGTGATTATCATCAGTGGGCAAGAAAGGTTACCAGTGGCAACAGGAGTGCCCTCAGTGGAGGCCACCAGGGCCTCAGAGAGTTGTCCTCACTGACACTGAAGCAGAACTCACCAACACCTATTTACTGAGTACATTGCACTGGCATGTGAATCTACATGGAGACAAATGATGTATGTGGTCTAGAACAACCTGTTGGGGAAACTATATGTGGGTAAAAAATGAATCAAAATGTTCTGTGGAATTGTCTGTAGTAGAAGTTTATATAAATATTATAGGAGAAAACAGAAAAAAACATTAATCTGTGTTAAAGATGAGCTGAGTTTTCACAGAGGAAACTGGGTCCGAATGGGAGGTGGAGAACCTCTGCAGGTGGAGGGGTGCACAGCAAGGCAAGTGGGGTGGTGCTGGAGATACAGGGAGCCACAGCCTGGAGAGTTGGAAGAGGCAGGACAGGGCAAGCAACTGTTCTTGGGGTTGGTCTTGCTGAAACAGGCCCTGTTCTATGGCAGTCCCAGGTGGGAAGCCTCCTCCAGCCCAAGAGTGGGTGGCCAAGGGCCTCAGAGGCCTGGAATGCCTCATGGGCCATTGTCCCCTTCTCCTCGATGCTGATGTTTCCTCACCTGGACACACCCTTGCAGGTGGCTCTGCAGTCACTACTCGCTCGCTAATACCAGCCCACATCAGAATTACTTTCCTGAACATCTAGTACTACTTTCCTGATGCTTGTACAACAGTTGGTGTGTGTTGCTCATGTGTGGGGCATCCTAGGTGATAAGCTTTTCCTCCTCAGCACAGGCTGACAATGACAGCCCGGATGGGAAAGTTTCATATCCATGCCATTTATACAACCTTGATGCAAAACAGTGTCCTTAAAGGCTAGCTATTTCTTTCCCAATGCTTCTGTAGGGATCTGTTATTGTTGCCTATGTGGCGTGTTTCTTTTCCCAGAGGATGTTTGTAGGCTGGGGTGGGGTAGGATACTGTGTGTCTATACTTGTGTGCATATGCATGTTGTATGTCATGTGCTTGCTTCCAAATCTGCGTGGTATATTGAAGATTCCCCTTCTCTGATTGCTTTTTGTTTATTGTGAAGACTTTGGAACTCAGAAAAAATTCCATGGTTCTAGATGTCCCGTTATGAAATTGCCACATCTTTCTTTCTAATTCTGGAAAGAGAGGCTTTTAGTCATTGGAGGAGACCTTAATCATCAAGCTGTACTTGGGTCGGGTCTGTGTCCGCCAAGATCCTTGGGGAGAAGTAGCTTGAATTTCAGGACTTTGTTTTCCTTTGAAGAGAAACCTTCTGTGCTGAGTGGAAAATGGCAAAAGAAGGACCACCCCTTGGGGCACGGATGAGATTCCAGCTGCTCCTTAGACCCCAGCAAACACTCACTTGCGGTAAGAATGCTCACTGATTGTTCAAACAGAATTTTTTTTTTTTTTTTTTTTTTTGCGGAACTGGGGATTGAACTCAGGCCCTTGAGCTTGCCAGGAAAGTGCTTCTTCCACTGAGCCATCTCCCTGGCCCCAAAAAAGTTTTTTTTTTTTTTCCTTTTTTGTCTTTTTGAGACAGGGTCTCTCTATGCAGTTCAGGGTGGCCTTGAGCTTACTCTGTAGTGCAGGCTGGTATCGAACTTGCAACGCTACTCCTGCCTGAGTCTCCTGAGTGCTGGGATTACAGGCTTGCAGCAACAAGCCTGACTGAAGGAGGTCTTAACAGCAGGATTCAATCATTTATTTATGCATTCAGTAATTGCAGACTGAGTTCTTATTTAGTGTAAGATGCTATGCTAAGGCTGGCGAGATAGCTCAGTGAACTAAGTGTCTGCTTGGGCAAGCTCAGAGTCTGGGGTTCAATTTCCAGCACCATATGCTGCACTGGTCCCGCCCCCGGGTGCGCTGAATAGGCCACCAAGACTGGGCATGGTGGTGCAAGCCTATAATTCCAGCACTGGGAAACTAAAAATAAGAGGATCATTATGAGTTTGAGCTGTGTAGTGAGACCCTGTATCAAATACATGAAAAAAAAAAAATGCCATGCCAAGTGTTAAGGATCCAAGATACCTCAAGGAAATTAGTCTAGAGAACCTGATGTTCCCTGGGGAAAAGTGAAAGCACTCGTTTTTATGTTTGTATTGTGAATTATCTACACATCAGAGGAACTCAAATTTTACCCTCCAAAATTATTTCATGGAATCTCTAATATATTTATTTATCAGAGACTAAATAATTGACTATCCAAATTTATATACCCTTACTTATTTAGAATAAAAAGGTTTAGTAAAATTTATAGAGTCAAATTTGTAAATATTCAAAAGGTATGCTATCTAAAAAAAAATAAACCAAACTATAAATTTAATTGATTAATTACAACCTCTTCATTAAATATTTTCTTGAGAGATAGCAGTAGGAGTATATAAAAACATAAATGGGGCCTGGGGAGATAGCTTGGCCATCTAAGCACCTGCCTGGCAAGTGGAAGTGTTGTAGGCAGCTGAATTACATAGAAGTATTACAGGCAGTCAGACAGGGCCAGGCCCTCAAGGAGACAAGATGGAAGACAAGGTGACTTTGCAACTTGGAAGAGACAGACACTCCCATATGGGCCAGACCTCAAGACAAAAGAAGAAACAAATACAGCTACATACTTCCCTAAGGATGGGCATCAGGGATTGATATTCTAAACAGATATCAATCACCTTGAAAGAGCCCAAGTAAGTCACTAACCCAACCCCCAATAGTAAGAGACCCTGTCCCATATGCATACCCATTTGCTACATAGCTGGCTTCCCCATTTGGTACTGGATTTAATCAATTTTGCCTGAGCGATGGTGCTTGAAATCTCATTGGTTGACCATAGTTTTGTCCCACCTCATGCCCACCTAAGAGAGTTCCCATGTTCTCCACCACCTTAAACCTGCCTCACCGCATCATTTTACAGTATAAAAGTCCCTGGAAGAGACAGCTTCCAGAGGGACAACCTGCTCAGGCCCCCTTTCTGTCCCTCTCTAGGACAGGAGCTTTCTTTCCCCCAATAAATATATTCTGCTCTTAACCTCTGTTCCTAAAATTCATTCTTTGGCTTTAGAGAACATGCACTTGTCCCAGGTACCTTTCAGGTTGAGAGTTTCATTCTTCCCTTACATGATTTGAAAGTCATCCACGAAGATAATTTTTCCCCTATATCATAAGGACCTGGGTTCGACCCCCAGTACCGTATGCTGTGCTAGCCCTGGAACCCAGGGCCTGCCATGTGGGCCTTCAGCCAGGCGTGGTGGCACATGCCCGTGATCCCAGTGCTGGGTAGGCTGGGACAGGAGAACCATTATGAGTCTGAACTGTGTAACAAGACCCTGTATCAAATAAATAAACATTTAAAAAAATTAAAAGCACAAATATAAGCCATATGATATTTAAAAGGAGAATTTCCTGTCTTACAATTTGAAACCAGTTGAGAATTGCTGAACATGTAAACTATGGACACGAAAGGATGTAAGATATTCTTTAAAACCAACAGCAATTCATCAAAGAAAATTTTAGTATTCCAAAAATGTTTATTGACCACTCATGAGTAGATGCTATCCCTAGTAAATATCATATAAAAATTTGATAAATATTTGCAAATTAACCACTTAACAAAGACACATGGGCAATTTCTTTGCAGTATAACTGTGTCTCAATTTTTACAAAGTGTTTATTTTATTTTATTTATTTGTGGTATCAGGGATCAAGCTCAGGACGTTGCTCTTGCCAAGTAGGCACTTATGCTGCTGAACTACCTTCCCAGCCCAAAGTGTTTAATATTTTAAATAAAATGTTAGTGACTATGGCGGTGTGATTAAGTAGGAGTGCAGGAAAAAATGGACACAGTACAAATGTCTTGTTAGTTTCCAAAATTGGAGAGAAACTTCGATTCCCTCAAATTTTCCTTATCTAACACTTATATTGCTCCCTTCTATCGTATGTTTGATTGGAAATTGTTAGAACGTTCAAGTTTTAAAGTTAAAAAGTTATAAGTATAGTAAAATAATCCTTAATAGCATTGTTTTGTATTTAAAATATATAGAAGAATGTAATTTTTTAATCACTTATTTATTTCTGTATGTATTTGGTTACAGAGTCTCACTACATAGCTTGGACTCAAAGTGATCCTCCTGTCTCAGCCTACTCAGTGTTGGATTACAGGTGTGTGCTACCATGCCCGGTTTTGGGGTCAGCATGACTCCCCTGGTGGTCTGGGTTGGTACAGCATGCAGTACTGGGAATCGAACCCAGGTCTGTGTGCTTGCCAGGCAGGGGCTTAGGCTGCCCAACTATCCCCCCAGCCTGAAGAATATAATTTTTGAAGGTGAAAATAAAAATACACATGAATCCTGGTAATGTGCTTATCTTCTGTATACATTTTGCTACACAGAGGTGGTACATGAAAAGATTTGCAAGTTAGTGGGAATTATTGAACGCCTCAAGTCCTAACCTTAAAGCACCATGTACTTCATATAAAATTTTTACTTCTGCACTCATTAGAAAATGAATTGATCACCATCTTTTATGGGATTTTTGCAAAGGATGCTATGCATAGTTTACTTAACTGTCTTTGAATTTTCAGGAAGCGGCGGCATTTAAAAGATGATTACAGCTTTCTAAAACAGCAGGTGCTTTAATGTTCCAGGTCATGTCGAGAACCAGCAAATACTTAACAGCAATGTGGAAACTTGTAGATTGGGAGAGCTTTATCCATCTTCTCCACTTAACTTAAGGGCCTCCTGCTTTCTGGGGTCTGTTGACATAAATATGGTACCCACGGCACTCGTTGCACTGCACGAGTGATGTATGCCAGGGTTTCTCCGACCCCAGAAGCTGTATTGAGTTCAAGTGGTGCTAACACTAAGCCCTTCATTTCAAACTACATTGAAATGAGAGACACTAAATACTGGAAGCTGGATGGACTTCACTGCCTAATTACATATTCGTTCTTTCACTGCCTAACTGTGTATAGTGATACCTCACATGGTGATACCATAAGCACAAGTGTTACCTAACCCGGGGCTTATGATGCATGTACATGTTGAATTGGAAAAGAAAATCCTTGTGCAATTCAGGAAGGCTTTGCCTACTGTTCTGTGTTCACTGTAATCTTATTATCCCACTAGCTACCACATTTGCTTTATAACAGTATTACTATTATTTTGCTAAATTAATAGGTCTAGTTAATGGATGGTCTCAGTAAGAACTTGTTAAACTCGTTTCTGAGTAGGTGTTCCCTATAAATGTAACTTCATATTGTACTTGTTATTTTTCTGTACCAACGTATATTACTCACACAGAACTTAGATTTAAAGACAAAGCACTTCAAATACTTTAATGACATAGAAACCAGAAGAAGATAAACTAAATCTTTAAAATTACCACAGCATTTATGATATTGATGATGAGTTTTCTCGGTAATATTCAAGAAAGTTGTGGTTGATTTTTATAGTCCCACTGCCATTCACTTTTAAATGATATGCCTGTGGTGGAGTTGCCAAAAGTCCTGAGTGTCAGATTTCTCTTCTAAAAGATGGAAATGCTGTGTTAGAAGAAAGGAGGCAGCTGCTAGTTCTAACACTCTGTGATGTTAGGAATGAAATATTTCTGTCATAAGTACACTTTCTTCTAAATTTAAGAGAAAGGGAACTTTGAGATTGTGTTAAGAAAAGTTATAGTTTGTTCGTAATGTAGTATATAATTGTCTGATGATTTTTGGTATGATAAAATTTGTATCATAAGATATCAAATTGTTACTTTTAGGTACCTTAGTGATTACTATACAGATGCACTCCATGTAATTTTAGAGGAAACAAATCTCAGGTTTGGGAAGAGTTGTTGTTTTTATTTAAGGCTGCCTCTTTACAAAAGACACAAGGGGGCTGAGGTATGAAATTCTGACTTGATTCAAGATCAAGTCAGATCTCCTGATTCCTTTACTCCTTTTTTTCCCACATCAGTTTAGCTTCTTAACTCAAGACTGCATAACCATTTTTGCTAGAACAGAAAAATTACAATTCAGATATAAGATTGAAATTATTACAACATAATTGAGAAGAAGATGATGAAGATACTTACTCTCTGGGCATTTCTAAGATGAACCAAAAGGAGTTGCATTATTTTCACAGGTATAAAAAGAATGAGAACTCTAGCCAATAATTAAAATATCAGACCAATAATTGAAATATGGAAGCCCAAGTTTGTTGTTTTTGCTGTTACAAGCAGAACTAGGTCTTTATTCGGTTTGTTAATTCTCTTGATTTTAAGATTGCCTGGACAGTAACATATAGTGTTTTTTTTTTTGCTTTTCAAAATACTACTCAATTTGTAGATACACTAGAATATTAGTTTAAATCTGGCATTCTATTTATATTGATCTGTTCTAAGATCTGTATTGTAATTTATGAAAGTAGTTAACTAGAAGGAATTATGTTGTTGCAAGCACTTTGTTCAATTAAGATAGTTTACATCATTCCAAATTAAAATCAAAAAAATTCTGTGTGAGGGTTCCCTATGAATTTCACCTGAAAGAAAAGAAGTGAGATTATAAAGTAAGTGAATGTAATCAAAATTACTTGATCATAAAACCTTATGAAACCTTTAAACTATCCATAAGTAGCAATATACCTCATTTTGTGACTACAATCCTATGCAATGTTACTAAATTATATACATCATGTGTAGGGGCAGGTCATGAAATGTGTTAGCCTGGGTCCAAACCCTGGTCCAGTCATTTCTTTCCTGTGTGAACTTGGAAAAATTATTTAAGCTCTATGCACTTCAGTTTCTTATTGGTACATAGGGTTAACGCCAGGGCTTATATCAGATTTAGGAGGTTTATGTGATGTAGTATATATGTTAGGAATAAAAGAAAGTGTTGGATAAATTTCAGTTGCTATTATATCATAGCAATATACATAATATAATAAAGAGCATATGTATATACAGTTTTAATTTTTATTATTGTAAGAGTGTCATTGAATTAATGCGAATTGATTTTGTATGAGAAAATTGATATATCCAGTTCTTTCCTGCAGTGCATTGGGTTAATTTATATTTCCTCCAGTGTATGTGTATATGAACTGGATTGAAGAGTGACTGATATTCTTGTGACTGCCAAAGAATCTCTGAATTTCCCCCCTGCCTCAGGCCTCCTGAGAGTTTTTCAGGCTGTCTCAGCTTTTTTCCTCCTCCAGTGAACAGTGGACAGCTGGACTAGCTCCCGGGGTGGGGAGTGAAGATAAAGGTGTAACTATCTCAGGGTGGAGACAGGGCTGGGGGCAGAGGCGGTGGGTGGAGAGGTGCAGCAGGGTGGGGCTGGAGAAGTCCAAGAACAAGCTGCAACCTGTGCTCAGGCGCTGGGTCGAGCTGCACGAGGGCTGCTGAGACCTTGCTGAGCTCAGGCATGTTGAGTCCTGGAGAGGATGAGATGTAGGTCGAGGGAAGGGAGAAAAGCATATTTCGGTAATATTAAAATTTTCACGGAGCGGGAGGCAGTTCAGACGATCGATCCCGAAAACTTGGTAGGAGGGACAGAGGAATAGATCAGGCGGGGAAGTGGCCAAAGAGACTGAGGAGAAAGCTAAAATAAAGGTTGACACCAACTCAATACAAATTTGAACACCTTAGACTCCTTATGACTCAAGGTGGCATTTTCGGAAGAGTTCCTAAAATGAAGGGCTACATTCTACAGCGCTGAAGAGGCGCTGCTGCTCACGACTTGTGTCAGCTCCGGTGCGTAAGAATTAAAAACCGTCGCTGCAAGAATGGAGTCCTCGGCTGGGTCTCTGCGATGACGATGGAGGCACGCTCGTCTAATGGCCGTGTTCTTACTGAGTCGGGGAGAAGGAAGGAGAACAGTGGGGCTTTCAGTGTGGCCTATTTAGGGACATCTTTAAGGAGACGCGGAATCATCCCCCAAACTAGCTAAACCCAATAGTCATCTACTTTCTAAAACAAAACAGAAGAGACACGATGAAGGATATCTGTGAAGAAAATGTTGAAGAAGTACTTCTGTTCCTTTTAATGACAGCTGATCTTTTACCGGAAAAACCCTCCTCAGGCGCCTTCAGAAGCCCCGCTCTCAAATCCCTTCCCCCAGAGTGTGTCGCAGAGGATCTCACCCACGTGTGCAGAGCAGATCTGGTCTCATTTTTGTGTTGCAAGGTCCTTTCTCTTCCACTGGGGAGAAATGGACCCCAGACACAGCCACCTGGGGGGACCCTTCTTTAATTATGGAGAATTATTAAGTAGATAATGCATTATAATAGCTTTCAAAAACGAAGAACTTTGAACGACTGCTTTCTTAATGTAGGCGGCAGTGGGCTAGGAAGCGCTCTGTTGGCACCCAACTCACCTCTGTTAACCACGCTTGCCTCTCTTAGAACCAAGGCTTTGCTGCGGACCCAGCTCTGCCTGTCTTTTCTTATCATAAAGCTTCTGCAGGGCTTCACAATCTCATATTTATTTATTTATTTATTTGTTTGTTTATTTTTTGAAGGTTTTACAGTATATTAAATTCTCTCGTGAAAAAAGTCGCAGTCACTGCAGACAGGTACTGCAGAATCTGTACTCCTCTGGTTGTTCTCCAATCTCCAGCTCACTTTCTGCCAGCACCAACGTTAGCCTTTGCGATGCCCCTGACTTTCTTCATTCTGTTCTTGTGCTCCTTCCGCTACTTTCTTGAGGTCTTTTTCTTCTCATACAGGCCATGTCTTGCAAGTCTACCTTTGGGCTCATTTTTCTTTTCTTTTCATAATTTTATTGAGAAATAAATAACAATGATTCAGTTTCAAATTGAATTGGTAGGACAGTTCCAATAATTAACACATTGCATGCTGCCTTCTTAGTGGTTATTTGTTGTACAAGAAGCAGACATGATATCCTATCTACAAACAATATTAGAACAAACACTATTATTTACAAACACTATTAGAACAAATGCCTCTATTCCTTGAATTAAGAGAATATAGCTATATAGCTATCCTTACCATTTTGAATACACAGATACAAAATGGACATTCATCTATATCCCCTTTTTTTGTTTAGTTCCATCATTTAAATATTATAGGTGTGTGAACTCTGCAAAATATTCCAAAATAGTCCAGTAGTCCATAACAGTATTGGGTCTTCTACTTGGCTGGCAATGTCAGAAGTTGTTGACCTGAGTCCCCTATAGCTCAAACAACAACATGGCTTTATTTGTTGTACTTTGTTTTTATACTTTTATGCTGTATGGTTAAGACCAAGATAAAGCAAGATCTATGTAACAAGAAGTGTAACTTTTGGATCTGATAAGGTCAGTTAAATACCCTCAGGATTTATCCTGAGATCCTGTACCTCAGATTGTAGATCCTTTGTCGGTGTCAGCCATGTGGATGAATCATGGCCATTGCTTGGCCAGTGTGCTCTCTGTGAAAGCCTGAGAGAATGTTTTCTCTCCAGGTGACTCTCCTTAGAGAGTCATCAATCCCTTTCCTCTTTGGCCCCATAATCTCCTTGATCAGAAAATTTGGGACACCACTGAGTTACATGATGTTCCAGTGCAAGTTCTCATATGTCCTGAGTCTTAATTGACCTTGGAAGGCTAGGGTCAAAATGTTGGCTTTCCTTGTGGCCCTCCTTTTTCTCTAATTTTGTTCTGCAAACTTAGGTTGTTCACCATCCAGAAGAGAAGCTTATTGTTATTACTATATAACCTAGGCTGTTGAGCTTAACCTCACTATGTTTGAATATCAAACATCATAGACATAACATGGAACAGGTATTTTTTTTTTGAACTGGTATTTTTCATCAAGTATTGACATGTTAAACTTTAAGTCCCTACAGAAAGTGATGAAAAAAATTTTAAAAATTAAAATATATTTAAAAAATAGGAATAAAGAATTATATATGTTTACACATAAATCCAGAAATGGGCTCATTTTTCTTCACATAATCCAGGGAATATAAATCATGTCAAAGCCAGTCATCTTGCCACCACCAAAATGGATTCTGAATCCAAACACAAAAATGACATCTGGTGTGGTCTTGTACATTTTGGCAAGTTTTTCCCAAATTTCTGTCTTACATATGGTTGCTTTCCCAGGGTGAAGGACATCAATAACCATTTGTTTCCTTTGAAGAAGTTTGTTGGTCATGAACTTCTGGGTTCAGATAGTTACTGTGTCATTCATGATGGCAATGGATCCCACAATCTCATATTTATGATTTAACCTTTTGTAAATGACTAGTTGATTCTAAAGGAAAAAGTTAACACTGCTAGGGGAAATTAAATAAAATTGTATCAAAATGGTATCAATTCTTTCCATTTAGAGGTTCAAAATACTTTTTATAGAGTTTTTTCCATAGTTATTAATTACAGTGAATAAGCACATTTTATATGAAACATACTCTTCCATGTATACTTCAAAACTGCAAGGCCTGTAGACTTGCAGGAAATAGGAGCCTGAGTGTAGGGAAGAATTTTTCCAGTTGCACTGTGCTTCTCTGTAGGTAGTGTGTATTGCATAAGTCTGCCAGAGACTAAATATATATGAGAGACTAATGGAATACCCAGGAGAAGCCTACCAGAAAAAAGGGAAATGTGGCCCAGAAAACAAAGATTTGGTTGTATAAGTAAAAAAGTAATCACAAATATACCATTTTATCTCTTGAACAATTTATCAGTGGCCTAACTCAAAGGAAAAAGATGCACTAAATCCAGAAGCATACTGTTAGTTTCACCAAAGCCAGTAAACATTGATTACTGGAAACACCAATACATGATTCTCAATCAAAAGAGAGCCTTAAAATTCTTTCTATACTTCATAGTAGCATTTGCCTTTGAAGAATTCCAGGCACTTCTAGGACTGCAGGAAGAGATGGTGGTCCATGATAGAAGATGATAATATGATGCTATAAAGTGGCTCACCCTTAAATCATGTATCTCACAGAAAAATTTTTTTCCCAGAGGCAGCTTTCTTCCAGAGAAAAAAGGAATAAAATGGCAGGTGCATGAGGAGCAGGCTCCTGTGCATGCGCGGCACATCCTGAAGGCATTGTGGCTTCCAGGGTAGGTGTTGTAGGAGCAGGCAGTCTTCTAATAATTCAGAAACAAGAGCCAGCCACTCTAGCACACCAAAGCTTCATGTGAAAGGATGCTCAGACTATTTACTCTGTTAAATCAGTTTTTCAGAGGTGCAGATTAATTGAATGACATTTAAAGGTGTTTCATAGGTCAAAACAACGTTGAGATTCCATCTCAGTCCAGAAGAATGACTGTTATTGAGAAATCAATGTGTGATTGACTGAAAGAGAAAATAGAGGCATCTCAAATACCAGTATGCCCTAAATTGTTGCCAAAGTTTACTTTTCTTTTTTGTTTTTATAGCATTTTATTTTAGGCTTGAATTGATTTGATAAGGATATCTGATTAGGAATTTTTTTTTCTTCTTTTTTTTTGTGGCTGGCCTAACCTGCCCTTGGGGCAGGGCTAGCGCAGCATACGGTGCCTGGAATTGAACCGCCATCCCTGCCTTTACCTAAGCTCACCTAAGCTTGCCTAAGCAGATGCTTTAGACCACTGAGCTATCTCACCAGCCTCTGATTAGGAATTTTATTAATTTTTTTAGGAATTTGATTTTAAATGGAGATAAATTTAAAAAGAGAACAAGATTTTTTATTTGTCTTGAATTACAAGCCCAAGAGGAGTAGCTTACTGAAAGTAGATTATTGATGAAATACCTAACAAGAATATTTTTTTCTAAAA
>NW_004524579.1:6936141-6937774 GCF_000260255.1 Octodon degus | reverse complement strand
TATATATATATTTGCCATATCTTTATTTCTTCCTCTGAGGAGTCTATGCATTTCAGATGACCATTTACAGCTGAGGTCTTTAAATTTGGCAGGTCTGATTTTTGAAATTCTTTATATATTTTAGATATTAGTCCTTTGACTGAGGAACAGCTGGCAAGTTTTTCCCACTCTGTGTTGTCTCCTTGGTTGGTTGGTGATTTCTTATACTGTGCAAAAGCTTTTTAATAAGATGAGACTCCAGTTGCTGATTCTTTGTGATATTTCCTATGTGACTGGGATTTTGTCCGTGAAGTCTTTGCCTACACCAAAGTTTTCAAAAGTTCTACCTAGTCTACCTTTCCACAGATTTATTGTCTCTGTTTTAATGTTTAGATCTTTAATCCATTACAATTTTAGTTTAGTGCATGGAGAGAGTACAAGAAAATATTAATCTCGTTGAAAATTAGGTTTGATTTTTATCTAATGCATCTAAACAGAATTATGGTTGAATGACGAAGACAATCAGAATTACCCATAATTTTCTTTCAGGAATCTTCTAGAAGAACTGCTAATTCTGTGTTAACTGTACATGTGGTTTGGGGATGCTGCTCCTGTCCTGGTGCAGTGTTGCGGCTACAAGGAGAATGCCTGGCTGAAAATGGTGCTGACATCAGGAGCACAAAAGTGAGTCAGAGCTGTGTGCACTTGGGAGGAGGAGACAAGAAGGGAGCGAGGGAGAGAACTGAGAGACAGCGCGAAGGCGGAAATGAGGGAGGTGGCCAGGCACCAGTGGGAAACAGGCTTCCCTGGTTCCAAGTTGAATCAGTTCTGAATTTCTTTTACTATTATGAGCTAATAAATTTGATATAAACTACTTTGAATTGTTTTTTTTTAGCTAATTTGTATTGTGTCATGACCAAAATTTCCTAGTTGGTAAGTTTGAGAATTCAAAATAGAGCATGAAGTCAAGAGTCTCACAGCTGTTAGACTGACAGCCAGCACATAAGGAGATGGAAATGTTCTTTCAGGTCATAACATAAGAAGGTAGAATGAATAACATTTCATTTTCCCCATCTTTGCCTTTATCTTATTAATTTTTCCATGAAACATTTCAACTGAATTTACCCTCACTGCCACACACACACACACACACACACACACACACACAATGTATGGAGGCATGAAGTGGAAAAGCTGAAGAGAAAATCAAATTGAAGAATCTTGCAAAACTTCATGTACTTGCAGGTGGTAAAATCTAGATGTACATGGTAGATCCATACAACTATAAAATAGAAGTTTGAATGGTGCATATGAGTGCACACAGTAGAAAAATACAGGGTGTAATTTGATACTTAAAAAATGGAAGTTTGGGACAATTAAAGGAAGTAGAAATAAAGAGTGTTCCACTGGCAAGGGAACTCTGCTGTCATTAGATCTAGTCCTGCTCTGGACTTGATCTAGCCAAGACAACCTAGACAGGACAAATGACTGACTCTTCTCCCCAAAATTTGAGATAGTAGATGACAGAATTTGGTTACTCTGTCAAGTATTCAATCCATTCTCTGATAGAATTTTTCAGAAAGAAATTATTTGCAAGAGAGACCCAGTCCTAGCCCAGGTCCGGTGAGTGTGTGGAGAGCTTCCTGCTACCCTG
>NW_004524579.1:6919273-6929006 GCF_000260255.1 Octodon degus | reverse complement strand
AGGATCACAAGTCCGCATCTTGTACAGCAATTAACCACTAAGAAGAATAAAAAAAAAAAAAAAGAAGAAAAGAAATTATTTGCAAGAGATAAGGTAGGGCTAGATATTTAACTTGCTAAAATATTTAAATTAAGTTACCAACAACAAAAGGATACTCTAAAGACCAGATTGGAAATGCTTTGTACAATCACTGTTAAGTTTCCTTATGTTAGGTACGGCGCTACCATCTACTCCAGAAATGGGAATGATGTCTAAGCACTTGACATAGGTTATCTTAGTACTTTTTAAAAGTTGTTCCACAGGGGGCTGGGGAGATAGCTCAGTAGAATAAGCACTTGCCTGGCAAGCGCAGGGTCTGGAGTTCAATCCCTGGTACCACAAAAAGCAAAAAACAAACAAACAAAAATCATACCTTTGGGGGCCTGAGAGATGGCTCAGTGGAGCAAGCACTTCCCTGGCAAGCTCAAGGGGCTGAATTCAATCCTCGATTCCAGAAAAAAAAAAAAGTTATCCCATACTCCTTTAAGCAAATTAAATTACATTATTTGGTTAGCGTAACCAATTTAAAATTACAGAGATGAAGTCCCATAGGAAAAGAAAACTTGTGTCCATTGTAAATCTACAACCTACCTGATTGTTGGCATCCAAGCCAGAATTGGCATAAAACAGATGAAAGACACTTTTTTTGAAAGAATGAGCTAGTGTGGCCAGCACTCAAATCAAACCACACACGACTCTAAAGCCCTAATGAGTGCCTCACTGCCCTACTGACTCCAGGCTCTGAGTTGCACCGCACTGAGTCTGTGGGAAAAAGCTGTGCTCTAGTTGCTGTCTCAGCAAAACCCCAATGAAGCCCTCCCAGTGACGATCAGCACAGACCTTCAACCAAATGGACGGTTGTTTATCATCCTCAATGTGTGCAGAGAACAACAGTGGCCCAAACTAAGAAAAAACCCTGGTACCTTGCTGCCCTCACATCTACCTAGCCACCAAATAATAAAATGTTTTTTAAAACTTTGATAAATAATGGTGTTCATGTGATACCAATGTAAAAACCATGCTCTACTCGACTGAATTTTGTTACCCTCACTGCCTGTAAAATTTTGTCACATTCAATTTCTTTGATGCAACTTGATTATAATTACTTTCACATGGCAAAAATCAAGTTTGTATAACTCTTCCATGGAATACAAATGGTTTCATCTACAAAAGAAGGCAAAAAAAAAAAAAAAAAAAAAAAAAAAAGACAAAAAGAAAAAGAAAAATGTTACTTATCTCTTCTGAACCATATATTCAAAGAATATGAAATGGTATATGAAAACAGTGGATAATGATTAGGGCTTTTATTGTATATAATAGTTTACAGCCTTATAGTATAGTACAAAGTCTACAGCGAGGTCAAGGAGATGTTGCAGTAGGGAGCACGTAATGCGCCACTCATATTGTATAATTATCAGAGGCCAGACCTTTTTTTTCCCCCCTATATATTTAGTACAGGATCTACAGGGTCTTAATGCACAGATTGGACTCAGTAATCCTCCTATTTTCAGCCTCCCAAGTGCTGGGATTACAGGTGCTGGCCACCACACCCATTCTCAATTGTCATCTCAGCATACCCCAGAGGTGGGGCCAGCAAGACAGCCGAAGATCAAACCCTGGTCCCTGCACCTGACTAAGCAGGCGCTTTAGTCCACCGAGCTATCTGGCTGGCCCTTAGACCTATTTTTGATTGAAGAAAAAAACCCTCGAAATTATTACTTCTTTGTGAAAAGTTTGGCTTAGATTTTGCAGTGATATAAGAAATCAAACAGCAATTGCATGATAAACATAGAGACAATTTCATCATCAATATTCGTCTACTCTCTGACTGTACAAAGTTTATTGGTGTTTTCAGCTCTATTTAAATATATAACATGTAATAATGAGATTATAGGTTCTCCAGGAGAGAATAATAAGAAAATTATTCATGTTGGAAGATAGACATAAATCAATAAACTGTGTTTATTCAACCTTAGAACACTAAAGCCTGAAACAGAGAATTATTTTCATGTCTCTTCATTCATCAAACAGCTATCGATTTTCATCATGGGCTACGTTTCATTTTAAATGTTTGGGAGGTAAATAAAACACCTGTGTTCCTGGAGCTTATAGGCTAGAGAAAGGAGGTAGACAGGACCAATAAAATAATATTTAAGCTATATGACATGTAATGTAATGTAATGTTAAATGCTGTGGGAAAAATCAGAGTGAGGCAGGAGAATTAGAGAGGATGCTGATTTGCTATAGTTAGCTAGGGTGATAGGGATAATCCGTATTGGGAGGGTGATGTTTTGCAGGTATTTTCTTTTTTATTATTTTAGTTAATTAGTGCCTTGTGTAGTACATAATCTTTACATTCTTTGTGGGAAGTTGGTGAATGTGCATAGTGCATTCTAATTCATTTCTTCATGGTTCTTTCCTCCCTTTCCTGCCTTTTCCATCCACCCCTTGATCCCCTTCCTTGTTTGGTACATCTTTGCAGAATACTTTTGAGTGCAAACTCTGTTGCTGTTCTAATTTTATGTCCGTTTTAATACTGGTTACATGATTCCATGCAAATATGGGAAAGTTCAGCTCTCCGTGGTTTACATTTGATGGATGTTGTCTTCCACGTTATACCAGTTAGTGGGTAGGAACAGGATAAATGTGACACACTGTCGTCATCTTGCAGGAGCTGAGCGAAGTGAAAATATTCCTGTCTACCCAACCCTGCAGGCCCAGCTGGCATGACAACTCTGGTCATTCTCCCCAAGAACACTGGCCTTCTGTTTATGTTTACAATTTTTGTTTTTGTTGATTTGAGACAGGGTCTCGCTATCCAGTTCAGGCTGGCCTCGCACTGAGGGCAACCTTTAAATAGGAAAAGGGCATTTAATGCAGATATCAGAAAAATAGAAGGTCTGAGCTGGGGAAACATCCAACACAAATGTCTCACATAGGGTGTAGGGAAAGACACAATATCAGAAAATGAAAAGGGAGGCGAATGGCAACATGGAGGCTTTGTAAAAGCAGGAAAGGAATTTGACTTTCAAACTGAGTGTGATGTGCATTGGGGATCAGCTCAGTGGCACAGCATGGGCCTGGCAAGCATGAAGTGCTGGGCTTGATTCCTAGTACAAAAAATAAAATACAAACAGACAATCCCAGAACACCAAAAAGCTAGGTAAGATTAACTATAGCTGGTTTTAAAGAGATGGTGTGATTTAGCTTTCAGTTTTCAAAAGATCCTTCTCGTTGTAATGTAAAAATTCTACACAGAAAAATTAAAAAAAAAATAACAGGCACATTTGGTAGGAGGCTGTCAAAGTAATCCAGATGTAAGATCTTGGTCATGACAATGGAAGCAGAAGGATAATGTTCTGGATAAATTTTGGGAATAGAAACAAGAGATTTTCAGAGAGGTTGTGTGTGAGGCATGGAAGAAAGAGAGGAGGCAAAGATATCAAAAACCTTTCGGGCCTGAATGACTGGAAAGACAGAATTACAATTTATAGCAAGGGATGAGGACCAACAGGCCTAGTAGCTGAGGGCAGAATAGATGTGCTGATTAGAACATTAACCAGAAGTGTTGGTCTGTATGTTGACCCAAGAGATGTTCACTAACTAGTTGGATAGATGTAGTCTGAGCTCAGGAAGTAGGTCGGGGTGTAGAAATTCGGCAGCCATTGGTTTTCAGGCCGTAAGAGGATGTACTCACCAGAGGACGGCAAGGAAGAAGAGAATCACGGGCTGAAACCTGTGGAGCTTAGAACTGAGAGCTCAGGAAAAAGGCGGAGATAACAAAAGAATCTAATAAGCAGGGAATGTACAGAAGAGAAAAGGGGAGTGGACTCAAGGGAGAAAAGGGGTTCCAAGCCAAGCAACTAAACTAAATGAACTGATTGATTATACTGAACAACTTCTTGTTAGAGGAAAGGTCAGAACTGACCAGGGGTTAGATCTACTTTCTGAGAAATGCCTCATTGAAATGGGTTTAGGAGAGAAAGATAAGAGAGGAGTGAGTAAGAACAACTTTTGCCAGAAAATTGGCTAAAGCTAAAACAAAAAAGTGAAATGCAGAGAGAATAACAGATTTAATTTTTAGGGAGTACTTTTAAAAAATTAGGACAAGAGAAATGGGAGCATATTTGTATGTTGATGGGAATGACGTAGGGGACAGAAAACAAAACAAAACAAAAAGATGGCTCTTTTTTTTGGTCTACTGGGAACTGAATTAGAGGGAATGCATTTTAATCATCTTAAGGGAGACTGAAGATAAATATTAGAAAGAGTTTCCTTACTGTATCCCAGTTCATACCAGAACATAACTGTCATAAAGAGTTATTTAAAGGTGTCTACTGACATTTAAAAAACATTAATGTCAGTAACAATGTGTCAGATGGTCCTGGAGTATTTTTAGCACTAGAGCAATGAAGAGTGAAACTCAGGCTTTGGTTTTCAGAAGTAGTGGACTGGCTGAGAGAGTGACCCTAACCCAGGCCGGCTGGAGTCCTGCCTTTATCTCAGCACTTGGCCTGGGTGGTTACTTAAACCTGTGCCTAAGGTTGCATACCTTTAAAATATCTTCTACATAGCAAGTGGTGTCTACAGCTATTGATCAGCTATCAATCCAGTGTCATATGTGCACATTTAATAGAGTTAAGATTTGAGTGCCAAGACAGTACAGGAGAGTTTCCATTCTGACTTATAGGTTATGAGACAGTGGTGGTGGATCTATGATATGTGTGACACAGAGTCCTATCCACCAGTGAGCGCTGTCTCTTGGCCCCGACAGGGTCACGTTGTCTTTGCTAAACTAAAACCTCAATATTTGGGTTTCACTGCAGCACTGGCACTTTGCAAAAAATAAATTGCTGTTTGGGCACTTGGTCTCTAAAAGGTGCTCTGTCTCTCTTATAAGGGGTTCCAGAACCATCGTAGGAGCCATGTTTGAATGGCCTTTGCAGATGAATCAGACTTGGCCAAGTAGAGTGAAGCTAGTAGATGCTGGAAAAGCAAAGGGTAAGAGTTCTTGGTGCACTGCTTGGAGAACAACAGTGTGAAAGCTTTTGCTAGGAGTGACCCCTTGGGACAGCACTGATGCCCTCAGCTACCTGTGTCAGAGTTTGGACTTGCTCCTGCGAACTGGGAGCTACTGCTTTGTTCAAACATGAGGTAGCTCAGGGATCTATATGACAAGGTTTGGAAGGGCATGACCCCAAGCCTCTGGCGTCCAGCACCTTTAGCTCTAAACTGGCCGTGCCTTCCTTATCTCAGCACCATCACCAGCCTGTCAACTGCATTTTTTTCCCCCAGATCCTTTCATTCTTTCCATTATCTTCAAGTTCTTACTTTTGGTGATCCACCCTCCTTTTACAGTACTAGCATTTGAATACAAGGGCTTTGCACTGAACTACATCCCCAGATATATATGTATATCTATCTATCTGTCTGTCTGTCTGTCTGTCTGTCTGTCTGTCTGTCTGTCTGTCTGTCTATCTTTCCATCATCTATCAATCCATCAATCTATCAATAAAATATAAATCACCTATCTACCATCCATCAATCTATCTACTTATTTTGAGAGAGGATCTCCCTGAGTCACCAAGTTGCTCAGGTTAAGCTCAAACTTGCAGTCCTCCTGCTGAACCTCTGATAGTGCTAAGATTACAGGCCCGGGCCGCCACGCCTGGCGCTGCCTCTCTATACTCTCACCTCAGTGTCCTCTGAGCATCAGAGCCAGGAGTCTGGGCTGAGCTCAGCGGTCCTGCCTGACCCCTCCAGATAACAGCACATACTTTTCTACTGGCTCCCAGCATGCTCTGGGCTTCACCTGGCAGAGCACACTGGTCCTGCTGCATTTTATTTATTTCGTTTGTGTTAATCTACAAAGCACAACTAAACAAACCATGAAACATCAACCATAAAAAAGCACTTTACATTCTATGAGTTCATAAAAATCTGTAATAAGTTCCGAAAAATGAGTCCATCAGTTAGCTAACAATTTTTAATCCTTTTGGAGAAAATTGAGAATCAGGAGAGATATGGAGAGTGGACAAAGGAGGCTCAAGAACGCTTTTTCAGAGTGCCCCCCAAGGCAATCCTGGGAAGGGACCTTATACTTTCTGGATTCATTATTTAATACTTCAAACTTTGATCAAGTGCTTTAGTAAGGAGGATTTATTTATTTTTTGTTTATTTTATATTTTTTTGATACAGGGTCTCACTATGCAAGTCAGATGCAGTTTGGACTCATAATGATCCTCCTGTTTAGCCTTCCCAGTGCTGGGATTACAGGCATGTGCCACCATGCCCAGTTCCGGAATGGGCCGGGTGTGTCCACCTGGGGGGTCCTGCACCGGGGTGCCATACAGGGTATTGAACTTGGGACCTTGTGCTGCCAGGCAGGTGCTTATGCCACAGAGCTTTCTCCCCCATGCAGTAAAGAGGATTTAAAAACACATGACAGGTCTCAAACCAGGGCCTAAATATATATTTCTAAACTGAATAGGACACTCAACTACCTCAGAATTATGTTTGATCGAGAGGACTTCTGAGAGGAAATTCAGCTCCCTCAGGGCTATGTGCACATTAGGATGTATCAACGTGAACAGCTTGTGTGTTATCATGGTCATTCCTTGGGGACATCCATTTCTCTGGAGGACAAGGCACATACCAGGTGTCTCTCAGGACACTCCCCATACTCATCCCTGTCCCATTGCCCTGACAGAAGGTACCTCCCCAGCTCTGCCAGCATAGTACCACCTTGCCCGCCTCTGGTCCAGGTGCTACCCCCTCAGACGGATGCCTTGGGCACAGTATTATAGTCAGATGGAAAGTACACAAAACCCCTGTACTGCCTCCATCCTCATTCTGCTTTGAATTGGTGTGGATAATGTTCAGTAGATGCCCCATTCACTTGGTCTTTGACCTCTTTTTCTCTCCATCCCTCCCTCTCTCTCTCTCCCTCTCATGTAAGCTTCTAGAAGAAAAAGGTGGGGTTGACCCTCCTTTCACAGAACCTTTCCCACTGTGTGCTAAGTGTTCAAACAAGAAAAGGGTTCTGGGGAGTAAATGCAGGACACGGGCAAGGTGAATTGAGTGTGGATTGTTTCCTGCATAGAGGATAACCTGAATGAAAAGAGAAAGAAAAAAAGAAAGGAAGAAAGGGAGAAGGGAGGGGCAGAGAGGCAGAGAAAGACAGAGAGAGAAACAGAGAGACAGAGACACAGAGAGAGAGAGACAGAGACACACAGAGAGATAGAGACAGAGAGACACAGAGACACAGAGAGAGACAGAGTGAGAGAGACAGATAGATAGAGACAGAGAGGCAGAGAGAGACAGAGAGAGAGAAACTGAGAGCAAGAGAGACAGAGACAGAGAGAGAGAGAGAGACAGAGACAGAGAGACACAGAGAGAGAGAGAGAGTAATTTGCTCACACAGTTTTTCATGCTTTGCAAAATGCAGCGAGATAGCGCCCTTGACTTAGAGTGTTAGAATACAGTGATCACGTGTCTCTTTTTAATCAAGAGTTTACTTTAAAAAGGGCGTGAAATAGGGAAGGAAGCGGAATGTGGCTAAGGAAGCCAGAAGGTTTACTCTTTGTTTTAAAAGTGATCCCAGTGATCTGTTTCCTAACGTGGTATGGTGAGATCTTGCACTTCCTGTGTTCTGTGAGAAAGAAAACTGTGCAGTGAGACCCTGTATCAAATAAATAAATAAATAAATAAATAAATAAATAAATAAACGATTTTTAAAAAAATAAAAGAAAACACAAAGCTACCTAGCTCAAAGGAGATCTTGGAGTGGTTTAGGCCCTTAGGAAGATCAAAGACACCTAGTTTTCTTAACAGCTAAAGTTACAAAATAGGGAAAATTCTCAAAAAATAAGGGGTCAGACAAGTTTTCTATTTTTCCAAACTACAGAGTAATAGTTGATAAATATCACTGAACTGTTTACATTACAAGGCAAGCCTGTGCACTCTTCTAAACTCTAAAAGAATAGTTAATGTAGTTACTGGTGTTTACGTGTTTTAGCTTAGGTCAGCATTCCTGTAACATGAAAGGAAGACATTCATTTTCAGGATAAAACAATAAAGTCTTGTGAGCCTGTGGAGACAGGGACGTTTCATACTCTGCTTAGCTCGCCACAGGCGTTCTGGACTGCACTTGGCTCTTTGGGCTCTGAGCGCTCCTCATTGCATTCCTGGGTCTGAAGTCCTTCTCTCCCCAGCTACAAGGCAAGAGCCTGCCCAGGCTGTCAGCACCACTATTTTTGAAAAGTGTTCATGATCCTGCAGTGGAGCACAGTGCCAGCTGTCCCTGCAGACACCACTGCTGAGCAGAGGGGCCTGTCTGATTCATCACCTTGCAAGGTCACTGATGGAGACTTGCCAAGGAGAGATGTTTGGAGAGAGGCCAGGGGCTTCAAGTGCTCACCAAAAGGCTGGTTGTGTAGCTCAGTGGTAGAGCAGTTACCTAGTGTGCATGAGGCTCAGTCCCGGCAACAACAAAACACTGCACCAACACAACCTCACTTTTCTATAAAAAGCTTTAGGTCTTGCTCTAGAATGTCAGTCTTGCTCATGGGCACTTTCCCTCTTTCCTTTCCTGAGCACTCAGCCTATGCTATTTGCCTAAAGCAAACAGAACCCTGATCTGGGAAGGCTGGCTGGCCTCTGGTCAGTCCCACACCCTGCCCCCGCAGAAGATGGTAACTGATCCCGACTTTCATAGTCACGAAACAACACACCATCCAAGTAGCTCTGAGCCATGATATGGCCAGGATTATTTTTTTTTAAACTGGGGCACTAATATTTACCTTCTGAGAAAACAGAGCAAAGACCTGTGCATTCCAACTGCATGAAAAATGATAACATCAAAAGAAGAATATGTTGTTTTTGCAAGGGTAGAGATTTAAAATAGAAATGGACTGAAAAAAAAATACCATTTGCTTTATAAGACAACTATTTTATACAGGAAGCCATATCAATTTTGGTTTTAAATAAAAACCTAGTCATAAGGATCACCCATTTCTGAATGTTGTTTCTAGGAAATAAAGCATGTTGGGAGCTCATATTCTTTTATGTGCAAATTGTTTTGTTGACTCAATAAACAAACAGATCTTCATTTAAAAACACACACCAAGCTCAAGTGCTTATTCTGTGATGTGACGCTGCTGCTCACCAAAGGAGTTACTCTCTGACTGTGTTTTTAGCTGGGCGTGGAAAGATAATTTTCCCTACTGGCAGAAGAGCTTGTCGGGGAGCCACGGTGAACACCCATAGGCACACAAAATAATTAGGAGACTCATTCTGAATCAGTTGTTTCCCATGAAGAGACTGAGGCTTATTAATCTGTCCTGATTGAAATTGCTTCAGATATAGACTTGGGAGTGGATGAGCAAGCAAGAGAGGAGACGGCTACAGCAGGTCAACCCAGCGTCTTGAATTTCTCTTCAGATAAATGGCTTAACTTTATACAAAGTAATGTCTTGGACTTCAAGTTCTGTGTTCCATATTCAGTGTTTGGCAGATAAGGAAATTACATTTGAAAGTTTTGATTAGAGGTTCCTGAAGAAGGAGTCTGCGAACAGAAACATATTTGTAAGAAATATAAATGATGCGGGGCCTGGGGAGATGGCTCAGTAGGATAAGCACTTGACTGGCAAACGCAAGGATCTGAGTTCAATCCCCGGTTCTGCAAAAAAAAAAA
>NW_004524579.1:6912072-6919173 GCF_000260255.1 Octodon degus | reverse complement strand
TTTACTTTTAAGCTAATCATGAAAAGGAGAAAATATTAGTGCTATAATTTCTGTCTCATAGACTTGACTTTGTGAAAGCATAGTTATTATTCTAGAACATTACATCTACTCAATATTTAAATGTTGGCTCATCCTTTTTTTCCCCTCTAGACTTGTTTCAGTTTTAACTTGCAAACAAAGTCCAGTAAATAACCACAAGAAGAGGTGGCCAAATAGCTCAGCAGATTAAAGTGCCTGCAAGCAGGCACAGGGGCTGGGTGATTGATCCTGACCCTGGGGCACGCTGAGATGGCAATTGAGACCGGGCGTGGTGGCACATACCTGTAATCCCAGCTTTTGGCAGGCTGTAAACAGAGGGGGATCACTACGAGTCTGATCTAGTAGTGAGACCCTGAACACCCTGTAGACCCTTCCCTAAAAAACAAAACAAAACAAAACAAAACAAAACAAAACAAAACAAAACAAGATGAGTTTTCTTTGGAAAACTAAAAATTACTTCTCATTGAAAATATAATTTTCTTCTGCAACTTTGAGTTGAAGATTGCTATAAAAAATGGAGCATGTAATAAATTTTTCTTCACAAAGTACTTGCTTTAAAGCTGTGCCCAATATAAATTCTTCCAGGTAATTGTGTACCATGTCCATACGACTTTTGTTTCCAACAGGTTGATGGGGCGGTCACATCCCAGCCATCAAATTGTTGGTACAACTACAAATAACTCTGGAGGAAAAAAAAAGGATAGCCCAAGTTTAATTCACAGGTGCAGCTAGTCACAAGTGTTTTCACTCCTGATTCTTAAAATCTTAAAAATATTATTCCAACTAATTACAGCAGATACTGGAAATAGTGGAAAGTTGATGTAATTGTAGTATAATTATGAGTTACTTTTCTTATAACAACCTATACTTGCTTTCACCTTGGAAATATTTTGTGTACAAACTGGAAGCAAAAGCAGTAGAATTTAATCTTTTAGAAAAAAAATGTCACCACTGTGGATTTATCTTCACAATTTTATATTTCTTAACTTCATAGAAAGTAATGGTTGTGTACTTTAAGTTCTAACTGTGTTCCATACTCAATGTTTGGCAGATAAGAAAATTACATTTAATTTTTTAAAATTTTTATGTATTTAATGCAGGGTCTACAGGGTCGCACTGCACAGATCTCCTCGTAGGGATCCTCCTATTTTCAGCCTCCCAAGTGCTGGATTGCAGGTGCGCGCCACCACATCCCATCTCACATGTAAAAGTTGTGATTAGAGGCTCCTGAAGCTATTGGAAAACACTGTGGAATGGAGATAAAGGGATTCCTGCTCTTGAATCAAACAATGCACACATCATTTGAAACAAGTTCAGTTTCATTTTTCTCACCTAGAATGTCACAAACCAATATCCACTTATTTGACAATATTTCTGTATTTAATTATTTATTTATTTATTTGTTTGTTTGGTTTTTTTTGTGGTACTGGGGATTGAACTCAGGACCTTGTACTTGTCAGGCAAGTGCTTATTCTACTGAGCTATCTCCCCCACCCTACTGTATTTATAATGAAAATAATTTAGAAGAATTTTGAACTTATTGGATCACATGCTGTAAATGAAATGGCAATTTGTTTTAAAATTCTGCAATTTAACCTAACAGAGTATTAACTTCAGTAGGTAGGCATAATTTCTACAACTTTATACTTTTAATAACGCTTTGCTTTTTTTAATTTTTATTGAATGAATGCCAACATATTATTTCCTGGAAAGAAAATACAACATTAATGCCAATTTTGAGTAAAATGATCTTTTAGTCAAGCTGGTCAATATTTTTTTATCTACTTATCTTACATTCATATATTTTTTACATGGTCATTGCAATATTATATAAACCATTTTACATTATAATAGTTTTCTTAAATATAGTTGTGCAGTTTAAAATGCATTGTCATATTCTGCCTTATTTTATCAGTATGCTTTCAACTGTTCCAGTAAGTCAATATACTTAGGATTTCTGAACTTTTCTTCCCTTGATTTTTGTTTGGTTTTTGCAAGTTCTATGTTAATATCATCAATCTATCTTTCATAAAAAAATAACCTCCTGAGGATAATTTACTCTTAATTTTTTCTTTCTACCAGTACTATCCAGAAGATAGTATTGAAATAAATAGTATTTTATCATTTGCCTCAAGCCCTCACATGATATGATAGCTTTTTGAAGAAGAGGTTATATATTGCCAATATTTATATTCCAGACCTCTAGCATGAGTGCTCAATAAAAGCTGAGAAAATAAATGAGCTACATTTCAAAAATGATATATGCTATGAATTTTTTCATGCTTCTTGAAATGTAGGTTCTGAGAGCACTGCATAATTAATCAAGTTGCATAATGTTTTCTGGGTCAGTTGCATCACAAGATAAATAGTATCAATGAAAAGATTTCTAGTGCTTGTGTAGGTACAATAGGTTATCCCAAGGTTGTTATAACTTTTCTTTGATTATAAGCAGAGATAAATACTCTCTCAGAACTTTGAGGGTACTAATTTAAAAATATTTTTGTTTGCCACTTTTGCTTATCTATGCATCTTATTTTATACCTGTTCAATATTTGTTATTTAAAGCATATTTTCCATTAATGTCTTTAGCCCTAAAATAGTATTTGGAATCAATGATTTTTATTTTATTTTTTTCTTGGAACCAGGGATTGAACTCAGGCCCTTGCGCTTGCCAGGCAAGCGCTTATTCTACTGAGCTATCTCCCTGGCCCCATTGATTTTTAAGAAGTGTGAAAGAAGCAGTTTTACATGATGAAAGCCACTACTTGGTAATAATGCTATTGAAGGTAGTTTAAATTTTAGCCTAGTTTAGGTATAATTACATTTAATGATACTTCAACAAAATCACTCCCAAAATTTTGAAAAAAGTTTCTGTCATTGAAGATTCCAATATTATAGCATAAAATAATTTTATGGAATGAGAAATTTAAACCTCATGCTGAGCTCACTATACTGTGGCCATGCTGACCCGGAAATGTCATTTTCCTGAGAGTACTGGGCCCACAGTGGGATGCCTGACACGCCTGACACGCCCACAGCTCTACGTGTGTTCAGCATCATCTCACTCCTATACCTTGCTCCAGTCTCTCGGCTTACAGAACAGTGAGGGAAGCACTTTTCCATGCCCTTGGAGTTTAGGACTTGTATTATCCTCTCTACCTGAAGTTCCATTCTCATCTTTTTCTTTGAAAGTACTATCCAATCTTAAGGACTGGCTCATTTTGTCTCTCTGTAAAGTTCCCAATGGCCATGATCTGAATGCATCTCTTTCACTTGTCTATAGCAGATAACTTTGCTTTCTGCCCTATTGGAAAGTGCATATTCTAGTTTTTCAGGTGCGGTCATGGTCAAGGGCCTACTCTGAAATCAGACTTCTTGATTCTTGAACCAAACCTCAGCATCATGTTACCCTGGGGAGCTTCAGCTGCGTCCTCCTGACTCATTTTACTCATCCATGACAGGGGACAACAGTAGAACCCATTTGTGCACGTCTTGAATGGGTGAAGTGAGGTAGTACATTGGGAGTGCACTCAGAGAACGACAGTTATTATTGCTTTTCTTCCTTTGTGAATTGCTGAAAAAATAGACTATTAATCTTTACATTCCTGAAAATTATCGTAGCAAATAGATCTAATTAAAATTTTAGTAATAGAATTTTAGTCTAGAACAAGTTTGTTTTATTTTTATTGTTTTTTTTTTTTAATGTATTTGTTACAGGGTCTCACTATGCAGCTTGAACTCACAGTGATCTTCCTGTTTTCAGCTTCCCCAGTGCTGGGATTACAGGTATACACTACCATGTCTAGATTTGGTGCCAGCTCAGTGCCCAGGGGTGGAGCCAGCCTGGCATGCAGGACTGGGGATCTAATCCTGGTCCCTGCTCTTGCCCAGGCAGGCGCTTAGTCCACTAAGCTATCTCACTAGCCCTAGAACAAGTTTTCTAATGAGTTCTTGTTTTGGCTTTGGAAAGAAAAACTTAAGTGTTTGGAAATCCTTTTTTTCCCCCCAATACTGGGGATTAAACTCAGAGCCTTTGTACCAGGTTATCTCTCTAGCCCTTTGACAGCTTTTTAGTTTGAAAGAGAATCTCAATAGGTGGCTAAATTGCCTGGCCTTTGCTTGTCCCTGTAATTCTCCTGTTTCAGCTTCCTAGAGTACAAGGCGTGTAGTTGTGCATGACTACCTCCAGTTCCAACAAACTTCTGAAAGTGTATGTTATTAAGCTCGTTTAAAAGATAAAAGAAAAAAATGAAATTACTTGAATATATATATAAATAGTTTGTTTGATTTAATAAATTGTAGAATTCATTATCCAACTTTTCAGAGCTTTTGTTGATGAGTACAGTTGGCTTGTGCATATTTCTTGAATAAGTTTGTATCAAATGGGATGTCAAACCTGAATATGTCATTTAGAACAGCAGTTATCAAAATCTAATTTGAAACTCCTCCTGTGGTAGAGGTCAGCGCTGGGCCTCTAGGGTCACCTAACTGAAGGGCTAAAAGTAGAAGAAGGTAAGTACCAAGGGATATAATGAGTGCGGAACCCTAGTAACGCCCATGAATTTAGAGTAGAAATTGATAAAAACTCTTTAGGAAATTATTCGCACTGTCTTCTTAGTCTATATTGTGCTATTTTAAAAGACTACATGAGACTGAAAAATTTATGAAGAACAGAGAATTAATCTGTGTAGTTAGAAAGGCTACTACATCCAAGTTCCAGTTTCCCACCTGGCATGAGAGTTGGAGGTTGTGCCACTCTGTGGTGGAAGACAAGAGAGGGCTAGAAGGGCAGGGCCAGTGAGTTGGCCTTTTGTAACCAATCTGTCCACACAGTGACACACCCACCCCTGCCATAGTGGCCTTAAACCTCCCTCGTGACCTAATTAGCTCTCACATCTCTACCTCTCAAGACAGTTGCTGTAGGGAATTAAGCTTTCAACACACACTGTTTGGGGGAATGCTTCAGCAGACGCTAAGAGCTACATGTACTCTGTGGCTTAGTAAGACCACCTTCTTTAGTGTACCTATGAGGACTGAACGAATATAAGCACAGAAAGACACACTCCAGGATATCATAGCAGTGCTGTTCATAATATCCTCAAATTAGAAACACTCAAAAGCCCATCAATAACAGAATAGATAATATATTATAGCATAGTCAAATAATGGAATATCACATGGCAATGAGAATGATCAATGTATGCAAACCCTAAATACCGAATATGTTGAACTATCTAAGCATAATACTAGCAAAAAGGAGATGGACACACAAAAGAACACGAGGCATTATTTCATCTTCTTACTATAAACAACCTGCAACCAAAAAAAACAAAAACAAAAACAAAAACAAAAACAAAGGCAAAACTATGCTGCTAGAATTCAGGCCTGTAGTTATATTTGCAGTATTGGTGATTGAGGGTCTTCTATAATATTCTGAATTGTGATCAATTTTCTGGTTACAATGATATAGTTACTGGTAGAATATTCAATGAGGCACAAATCCATGAGGGATGTGCTTTTACATATTTATATTTTAAATTAACTTAAAAGTAGCTAAACCTTCTAAATATTCTCTAGGAATCTGAATAGACCTTCTTATAATTTGCTTTTATAAAGAATTTTTTAAATTCCTTGTGAACTGCTAAAAGACAGTATGTTGGCAAAGTATATTTCAAGGTCCCTAAGCCCCATGCCCTTCATTTCCTAGGTCCAAGGAAATTACTTTTTTGGTCTGGAAGCTAATGTTTAGTCTGCCTTCCTAGATCTTCAGGAAAAACAAGCTGCTCTTGGTTTAAGCTTCCACGAGAACCTGAGCGTAAGCCCCAGTGTTTCTGTTGGGGAATTTTATGTGAATAGATTCTCTTGACACAACAGCTACATTTAAAGAGGTGGAGCATGCTGGAAAATAATTGAAAATAACTATTATCTTCCAGTTGTAGAACTAGGGTTTGCGTTACACCCTTGCGTTCTCGGTGCCTGACTATGAATGTCTCAGCGAGGCCCGGACTCTAATGGGAAGTTTGCAGGTGGGCGGAGGCTGCGGAGGGCGCCACACTTTTGGCGCAACTGGGACCATTCTGTTCTAGCTGCGGGCAAAGGCGGAGGAGGGAAGAGCGCTTGGTGTGGTTCTTTCTGCACACCCTCTCTGTCTGCTCACCTGGGCAAAAGCCTGCATGAATCCTTTGTTTTGAAAGAGGGACCAGGAACCCAGTCAACGTATCCAAATGCAAACCTGAAATTTTGTGGGTGACTGAATACTGAATAATGCACTTAAATTCCTGTCCGCCAGCTTTAGATGAGCAGCAGAAATGAGCTGGACGCTGCACGATTCCCTTCTTGTCACACCCCATGAGATTAGGAAGACTCTAAAGAGCAACGAGTGTCATCTCTGCTTTCAGAGATAATTGAGTTCTGTATTTGTTGCTTTCTTGGGCTTGATGTGAAAATCGGCTTGCTGATGAGAGCGGGCGTGTGAGCCTGCTGGGCTCAAGGCAAGCTCCAGGCTCAAGGTGAGCTCCAGGCTCAAGGCGAGCTCCAGGCTCACTCTGCAGCTCGTGACTGCTGCTTTGTCTCTGGGGTCCAAGTCTTCTCTACTTGACAAATGGCCTCGGTTGGGCCCACCAGGCCTACGGTGGTCTCACGGCTTCTTTCTGTCTGCTGATCGCCAAGTGATTTCCACCTTGCAAATTCAACCAGCAAGATTCACTTTTCTGGCTTTCAATTCATCGTTGTCTCTTGCTTGGCTTTTCTCTGCCATTCCCAATACTAAAGCCCTAATTATTTTCTCTTTTTTTGCCCAATTTTTAAACACTTTTTCTGAAGCAAAGATTAATTACTTATATGAAGCTTCCATTGTCTCTTGCATTTTAGTATTTGTTTTCCTCTTCTGCTCCTCCTTTTATATTTCTCTCTGACTTCTAGCATATCACTCGTGGTTAAGCAATTTGGCAGCCAGTTTAACTCCTTCAGTCTTTTTCTCAAATATTCTCTTCCTCCATCCTGATTTAGCAAAACACAGCAGAGCAAGCAGCTTTTCCTTCCTTCCTCCTCCTCCTCCTCCTC
>NW_004524579.1:6890206-6911972 GCF_000260255.1 Octodon degus | reverse complement strand
CTCCTCCTCCTCCTTCTCTTCCTCCTCCTCCTCCTCCTCCTCCTTCTTCTTTTTTTTGGCAGAACTGGGAATTGAACTCAGGCCCTTGCACTTGCCAGAGAAGCGCTTACTCCATTGAGCCATCTCCCTTGTCCCTCTCTTTCATTCTCTCTCTCTCCCTCCCTCCCTCCCTGCCTCCCTCCCTCCCTCCCTCCCTTCCTTCTTTCTTCAAATAGGACTTTATCACCATTAAAAATCTGGATCTTAAACAAACTCTTGGACTCATGGTTCATATCCATCAGCATGTTCAACTTTAGCTCCAGTCTCATTCCCAGCAGGCTTTCCAGAGCTGCTACCTTCACTATGAAGCTCCATGAGCTTTCTCAATTCAAACTAGGGCTTCTTCAGCATTTTTACTTTTCTGATGAAAACATCATGAAGATTTACTGAATGAGTATATTAAACATGTTTTTGTTTTTAATTAATGGTAAATAACATAAAACTTTTTGGGGGGCTGGGAAAAATAGCTCAGTGGTCTAAGGGCCTGCCTGACAAGCACAAAGACCCAGGTTCAAACCTGGTACCACATGCCATGCTGGTGTCCCGCTGAGCCAGCCACGGAAACCACATATGGTGGTGCACACCAGTAACTTAGCACTGGGGAGGGTGAAAGAGAAAGATCACTATGAGTCTGAACTGCATAGTGAGACCCTGTACCAAATAAATAAATAAATAAATAAATAGTTAAAAAATTAAACAAACAAACAAAACCCCATAAAACTTTTCTGGCCTCCACCCTGTTTTCCTGTAGTCAGCAGGATGAATCATGGCTCCAGTCACCACCCAGCCACATTCACAACTGCCCTGAAGCAGTCGAAGTCACTGCTGAGCTGTGGCCCTGAGTCCTGGTTTTATGCTGTTTGTTTGTTTGTTTGTTTGTATTTTAGGGAAGGGTCTACAGGGTGTTCAGGGTCTCACTACTAGATTGGACTCATAGTGATCTGTGTATTTACAGCTTCCCAAGAGCTGGGATTACAGGTGTGTGCCCCCACACCCAGTCTCAATCGGTGCCTCAGCATACACCAGGGGCGGGGCCGGCACAGCAGGCCTGGGGATCGAACCCCAGGCCCTGCACCTGCTTGCAGGCACTTTAATCTGCTGAGCTATTTGGCCGGCCAATGCTTTTTTTTTTTTTTAACTCATCTTACCCCCATCTCTACAAAATTACTAATTGCAGAATCAGAGACTGCAGAAGGAAAATCAGAAGCAAAGAAAGAAAGGAAGGGAAAACAAGGCTATGCAAAAGAGTGAGGCAAAGAAATGGAAAGAAGGAAAATGGGAACATGCCATAGAGCTAAGGAAGAAAACTCTGTCTGAAGAAAGCCTAATGAAAAAATTTATGCAGAGATAGCCTGAGTCACGGTTCAGGTCTTTGTCGCGGATAACTTGCATGGTCAATGAATGGTCACCTGACCTGCAAGTTGCCGTCTGCAGTTTTGAAGCACCATGTCCTGAGGATTGACACAAAAGCCTGCATTGTCTTTGCCAACACCTGCCTGTGTGGCACTCTGGTGCAGGGTCGCATGAGCACTCATATGCAGGAAGGTTACTGACCAGGACTCCAGAATTTAGATGTTTACTCGTGTTTTTAGATATAGATTAACAAACTAATGATGAGGCTTATCCAATAATTTATTATGAATGGGAAAATGTGAAGATTCAAAGGAACTCAGTTGAAAATGAAACAGTAAAGGTTTTATGTCTCCACCCACTGAGAAGATCCTGGTGTATTTCCCTGTGGGAAAAATTGGGCGCAACCCAATTGGAGATGGATGCAAAGAATCTGTACACAGGATGATGCTTGCTGTCAGAGTTTTGCTTCAGTTGTACCTACCTGTGAACATTTCTAAGGGGACTTCAGTCTTTGATGAGGTGTGTAATCAAGGATGGCAGTGGTCCTCACAGCCTTGACAGCATACTCATCCTTGCTAGAGTCCTAACCACGAAGTTCAGATGAAAGAATTCGCCTTTTAATAGTAGTAACAGCTGGGCATAGAGGCACATTGCTGTAAGCTCAAGACTCAGGAGGCTGAGGCAGGAGGATCACCATGAGTTTGGGCTCAGCCCAGGCTACTTAGTGAATTGAAAGCCAGGCTGAACTCCATAGAGACCCTGCCTTAAAATAATAATAATAATAATAATAATAATAATAATGATAAGTCACATCTGCATGCATTATGATTTCAAAAATACATTACAAAACTGGATTATATTGTCAGAGAGAATAGGATTTTATTGGAAGACAGAAAACTTTATGACTATTTAAATGTGAAGTCCTTTAAAATGTAATGTTTAAATTAGGATTTATCTTCTGGTTTATGGGTATTCCATTTATAGTTTCAAGACTCATAATCATTATTATTTTCCTTGTTAAAAATTAATTTTATTGGTAAATCTTATTAGGAATGGACAGAAAGATTGGTATTAAGATGATGCTTGCTATCAGATTTTTGCTTCATTGTACCTACCTGTGAACATTTCTAAGGGGACTTCGATCTCTGATGAGGTGTGTAATTAGTGCATAATGATAACATTCAATTTTCTTCATTATATGAAGAAGCATGGAAAACTGGCCTTAACATTATTTTCCTCTAAAGATGATTGATTGAAAGTACATATTCAGTTGAAGTGCTGAAAAAGATGCTTGTCACCATTGTATTTAGATAAACAACAGTCATTCATTAAAAAATCATCATAGTCATGAGGGAATTGAAGTCTTCACAGACACCAGAGTCTGTCCTTTTCTTCATGTGTACATATGTTCAGGCTCTGCTTGAGTAATCCCCCAAATCGCACCCTTTTGTCTTGTACCATCCCATTGTTTTCATAGCAAGTACTGGTCTTTACCTTTCTAGGCACTCTTACTAACAAATGCGGTAGCCCTTCAACAAACAACAGCAGCTCTGTAAGTGTTGAGGACAGATTTGCTTAGGATGCTGCCACCTCCAGGAAATTTCTCCTGGGGATAATTTGTATCTATTATATTGGGGAATACATTTCTGCTTAGGGGGCATTAAAAATTGTCTACTCAGATTATGGCTTTTGGGAGTAGTATACATGGATAGTAGGTGCCTTTTGCCCAGTTTCCCCCAGTGAGGACCTGGGATGCATCCCAGCGCCAAGATCCTGATCTCGGTGTAACCCAGGTCCACCGTCCATCGTCACCAGCCACTTCCGTAGCCGCAGTGCTGCCCTCAGGCTCCCATACCTACCCTGAGCTCTGACAAACCCTAATCTGTTAGCCATCTCCATTTCTGTAGTTTGGTGAGGGAAAGCTGTTGTATAAATGGGAATTCATAAGCTGAAATTATGACTTTTCTTCTTTACAACAGAGAGGTGATGAGTACTATTGCTACTAAAAATTTTCATTTTAGCAAACGTTTGAAGTGGGCTATGTTACTCCATTAAGACAGAATATTTTAAAAAGACATGATGTGGATTTTATATTTTTAAATATTACACCCAAATTGGAAAAACACACACAACAGTGCAAGTGATTTGAGAAATGACTAATTTTTCTGCCTAAAGAGATTAATTGACAAAGCAGTTTACTTATAATTTTTATATCTTTAATTATGTTTATATTGGTACTATTACATGTAATTCTGTAAAATGTATGCAATAATATTATTTTTTATTTTGAAAATTATTCCCATTCTACATTGGATTGAAGCATCATTGATTATTTTGAAGCTTTTTGAAGATCAAGGCTTATTACAAATTAAATCTTCATAATTTTAAAAACTTAAAAGAATTTCTCAAATTTTTCAATTCTAATCATGCCCTGAAGACAAATATCATAATTAAAAACAATTATATCTACCATGTATAGCAACCATTGTATTTATGCTTTTGTGGAATAATGTTCTTTCAAACACACACCTAGGCAGATAAAGGGTACTAGTTTACATGGTTTTTTCCACACAAGTAACATTTTCTTATTTTAATCATGAAGGTTGCACAGTAAGGTGTCAAGTTAGCTATGCATTCCCACAGGCCCTCTAAATCCCGCCCGCCTCCTTTTCCAATGGCCTCTTAGGACAGTGGAATGAGTCAGCATTTATCTTTGCATATACTTTTCATAGTCAGAAAACTTTGAAGTCCTTATATTTGTCAACTTGATGAATGAAAAAGTTTGTAACATTTATGGTTTATATGTGTGTTTGTCTGATTTTAATGAAGTTGAGAAATTTAAATATTTTTATTGGCACATTTGCTCTTTTTTCTTTGTTTGTTTTCTGTGAACTCTATATCCTGTAACCGTGGGCCAGTTGTAGGCAGCTTTTGTGGTTTTGAGTAGGAACAGTATCACTTCCTAAGTCCAAGTGTGGTCCTTCCTGCTTTGGAGTTGTGGTAGTTACGTGAAAATTACTCTTAATCACTATTATTGGAGTTCACTATTTGGCAACCATATAAAACCAAAACTGATTTATTGGAATCACCGTATTTTTCTTCCAGTTACTGAGATCTCTTTTGTTAGAATTATTTCTTCATCACACTGCTCTTCCATGGCTTGAGTACTTATTTGATTAATTATGCCCATTTATTGGGTTCATTGTAGAAAAGCGCACTGTTCTGTAACCTTGCTTTGGACAAAGTCTACCTCTAACATTTGAAGTTTGCTTTAGTGCATTTATTTAAGGTTGGTTCCTTTTTAATTTGGGCAGTTGTCCTTTGTGCTGCTGCTTCCTAAAGACAGAGCATACAGACACACACATGCACACACACACACACACACACACACACACACACAGACCCAGGAATGTACACATGTGCCCCTCCCCTGGGTGTAGAGGCAATTCATTTCTTGTTAAGACAACCTAAGAATTTTAATTCTTTAAGTCCTTTTTATGGTCCTGTCAGGTAAGTAAAACACACATGGCTCTTTCGTTAAACATTAGGCTGAGTGAGGGGTCAGACCCTGATAACAAAGGAATGTGGAGCTGCTTCTGCCCAGTGAGAGGCTTTAAGGAGGCATAGTTTGCTTCATAAACAGCAACGGTGAAGAGACGCAGAAAATCGGGGACGCAAGCTAAGACATCGGCCAGCCACCGTTGGCTTTTAACAATCTGCTGTTTAGGTTTATTTGTACTCAAATTTCTAATAAAACAACAGCTTTAAAAATAAAATGGACAGACTTTAAAAATTAAATGCACAAATATACGCGACCTTTTAAATTGTGTTAGATAAGGTTTTAAACTTTCTCATGAAAACCTATTTAGGGGCATGGACTTAAGCCCGAATTAGAGATCCCTCGCAGTGTTCTTTCCTCGCCCCAGCGGGAACATAAAGGATGGGGTCTCCCGTCCTCCCGCCCCCCACTCTGCATGAAGAGCTGCCCGTCTCAGAGCTATTCAGAATTGTCTTAAGGACATATTTTAAAATCTGAGACCCAGGAGTTTTTAAAAGCCTAGAGCATTCGTAGATGCTTGGGAAGGCCCGAGCATTCCTTTTTTTTAAGAAATCTCTTAAGCTGCCGAAACTGTTTGAAGCTTTCGGTTCCTCAGTCTGCAGAAGGCAGGGAAGCGGGTGGACATCTGTCTGTGCATTTCTTCTCCTGAAGCTCTGGTTTTAAGCAAGGATGCGGTGGTGCCTGATTTGGTCAACAGTTGAAGCCTCTGGGTGCCGAAAACCTTCTCAAAACAAGCCTTAGTGCCGATGCATGCATTGCAGTGAATACTTGAATACTATTTTGTTCTAGAAACTGTTCTAGAATTTTTGGGACACAGTTTAGGGACTCAATAAACATTTGGATGAGTAAGATTTAAATCTAGATCTTCCCATCAATGGTCCATAAAACAACCGATGGGTAAGATGCTTTAAAATATCACATAACCTGACAAGATGCATCAGAAAAATTCAGCCTCATGCCCAAACCTCACCCACTTATGATTCCCACATCCCAGGGCAAGTCAGTTTGTCAGAGTTGTTTTTCCTAGGATTTCTTCCATAAATGTTTTAGGTTGGCTTCTCTTCAGTTTAAAATCCATAATGCAATCAACTAAATTGTTCTTATAGAAGGCTATCATTTGGAGCTCTTTGACATTTCTCTCTCAACTCATCCTCCTCATTCATCAATCTCAATCATTTTTTGATAAGGCAAATTCATTGCTGTATGAATATTGTCCACATCTGACAGTACAGCAGCTCTGATCAAACGCAAATAGATTTCTCTATTTTCCATTTCTCTTGGAGTTAACAATTGTCCTGTTGCTTAGGTTTCCATGGATCACTCAATAAGTCATTACTGTAAAAGCTACTGTCGTACTCTAAAAGCTTAAGCAATCACTCAGACTTTTACTTTTTAAAAAATGTATTAATTATTTAATTAGATTCTTAGTAAGAAATTTAGAACACTAATTTATGAGGATGAATTCCATTTGTCAGAGCAAAAATGGATTCCAGATAGCTCCAGAGCTGAGAAACAGTTCTGATTTTTGCTAAAATCTGTGAGTCCACTGCTTTCTGATCCACCTTGCACTGGTCTGAAATCTGGTATCTCACTTTCTGTCAAAGATCTTGCCCTCCTGGTGTCTGGGTTTCTGGAGCTTCTTTTTCTTGAAGTAAGCATCAGTGAGGTGTTTGAGGATTTTCATTTTGCTGATAGCAATTTTTGTAGAGGTGGCAGTGACAAATTTCTGGTGTGTTCTTTGTAGAGGAACATGATTGAGGCTAAGAGGCCCAGTCACAAGCAGCAAGCCACTGGCCAACTGTTTCAGGAAGACCACTCTCTTGCCTCTGTGATGCCCTGTGAGGATGATCAAGATGGTTCCGGGAGTGATGTGAGCTTGAAGTGTCCTCACATGCCGACTGAAGGCTTTCCTGCTGTGGCTCCAGAGCTTTCGGGGCACATCTTCAGTAGGGTAGTATCTAGGCATTTTTCAAAGCTTACCCACCCGGGTACCACCATTCTTGTCCCCATCAACTGGTTTTGTGATCATAGCAAGAACGTTCTTCTTTTTTTTTCCTTCAACCTTTGATTTAGCAGCTGTGTACTTTCTCTTGTATAATGACTTTCTGGATTACTTAGCAGATTGGGAGTATTTATCAATTCCCCTAACCAGAGCAGGATTTTGGCTGCAGTGGGGCTGCCCCTTCTTGGACTTCTTAGCCCTCTTCACCTTACCCTTTTTACCAGTACCACTGGCAGCAGCCTTCTTGGCTTTGGGTTTCTTCTCTTTAGTGTCTGGCTTCTCAGTTTTTTCAACCGCCATCTTGCAAGATGGGAAAGACTCAGGCTTTTAATTGGTCTATTAGTTTGGGGTGTTTTTTTTTTCCTTTTTTTTTAGCTTCCTTCTGGAATATTTTATTAGCAACAGTGGGTCTGGGTGTTGTTCTGAGTCTCAGGACAGCACCCTATCCTTAGTGTTTTCTGCTACTCTCTCTCTTGTTCCCAGATATCATAATTTCTGTATTTTTTTGTGGTATTTAGTACAGGGTCTCACTCTGCAGATCAGATTTGTAGTGAGCCTCCCTCCTGTTTTCAGCCTCCCAATTGATGGGATTGCAGGTGCGTGCCACCATGCCCAGTCTCAGTGGCCATCTCAGCGCATCCCAGGGGCGGGGCTGGCAGATTTCTGCATTCTTGATTTAGCCCCTTATTTTGAAAGAGTAGCTTTTGAGAAAAGGTATATTTGAAATAGCACTTTTGAGACTTGCATATGTAAAAATATTTTTATTTCACTCACAATTTGTTATACTGGTAGGTATCAAATTCTGTATTATAAGTTAACTTCTCTCACAGCACTGTATATTTCTCCTCCATCTTGGAGCTTTCAAGGTTGCTGTTGACTGTCCTGCCATTTAGTGGAATCTTATGAACAACCAGACACATTTGTGTTCAGTCTTCAACACTTAGTCCTCTATGATGCCACATCAATTGTCTTGTGCCTTCCAAAGTTTTTGGCTAACTGAGTCATGCCTGAGTGTTGTTCAGAGCACTGATTTGTGCTGTTAATGAGTCATAATCTGGACAATAACTTTAAACTAAATTTTTTGATAGAGGGCAATTATAGATAACACATTTTAAAAAGGAAATAAATGAGTCAAGAAAGATTCAGAAGACATACAGAGAACTCAGGAGTTAAAAAAGTGCTTTATGTGGCCGGCAAGATAGCTTAGCGGACTAAGTACCTGCTTGGGCAAATTCAGGGACTGGGGTTCAATCCCTGTACCACATGCTGTGCCAGCCCTGATCCTGGGTGTGCTGAGCAGGCAGTTGAGTCTGGGTGTGGTGTTGCATGCCTGTAATCCCAGCTCTGGGGAGGCTGAAAACAGGACTCACTATGAGTTCAAGCTGTGTAGTGAGACCCTGTACCAAATACATAAAAAAAGAAAGAAAGAAAGAAAGAAAGAAAGAAAGAAAGAAAGAAAAGAAAATGAAACTCTTTGCTAAAATGAATTGAGTTGTAGGGAGAAACAATTGAGACACTGAAAAGAAAAATACACCTAAAATCAAATCTAAATGATAGTAATAAGATTAAAATAAATTCTAGTGATCAAAGGTAACAGAGACAAAGCAGACAAGTGTAAGGTCATTCAGGATAATTGTGTGCAATTTTCACCAGCTGACTATAAAAGTGGAAACCAGAAATAGATGGATTTATGCCCAAAAAATCTGCATAAAAGGCTCAAGGACTGGAGACAGATGCAGGAAGAAAGAAGGTGGAGAGTCAGCATGTGGATGAGGCAGGAGCCCATCTTCCATCACTCACAGAACATCTCCCTGCATTCAAGAGGATTAGGTTGCTCTTTGAACAGGCCCAACTGGAGAGGCTAGGGGTGCAACCGCTCATACTCAGTAAGGGTCAGCATACAGAATGGTCAAACTTGGTATTTTCCCTCCTTTAGTGCAGATATGTTGGTTGCCGGGGTTACTGCTTGAAGGTGGGCAAACAGCCAATTCTCTTCTGCTAACAAATTTACTTCCTCTCACCCCACCAAATACACACTGAGGCTGAGAATGGGGAGTGCTCCAACTTAATTTCCTAGAGAGATTACCTAACAGCAAACTTCATAACTTGATGATTCTTGCCCATGGGCCAGACCTCTGTCCAGCTTTACACTGTGTCATTCTCAAACATGAATGGCATCCAACTTCTCAGCAATCCTGAAAACTAGAGGATAGAAAAGACATGCCCTTTTTTTTCCACTAAAAAATGTTTATCGAGCATGTACCATGTGCAACACATAATTTACCTGGAAGACACCTACACACGGAGCCATCCCACGCAGAGACCCTCACATGCACTGCCACCTCCAGCTCTCCTGCAGAGCCACAGCAGCACTGCAGCCCCCACTCCCCACCACCCGCTCCACAGCCCTATGTTCTGCACATGGGATGGTCCAGTCAAGAGCAGCAGGGACACCACTGACACATGATGCGTGAACGTCACGGCCACAGGCTACACAGGCTGCACTCATGTGTCTGAGGAAGCTAGAACTACACCTAGCTAGGAAGGACACTGAGCCACAACCACTTGCAGGCAGCAGTGTGGGCAGTGTAGAGCAGACACCTGGGGACACAGCCTACTCTAGAGGACAACACTGTGTAACAGCAGTAAGGGCTACTGCCTGTGGAGGGTCCTGATGCCACCTGCCAGGCTGGGAGGGGGTCAGGGTGGCACAGACAGGCATGGACTTCACATTGGGTGTGCTGGCAGCCCGATGCATCCTCATCCCTTGGGACACACCCTGCTTCCCAAGCAGCTTGTTGGTGGTCATCTCCAGATTGGAAAGACTTTCTCTCCAACTTTTTGAGACATGGGTCTTATCTAGAAGTCACAGCCCAGCTCAGAGTAACCGGCATGTGCCTTCTCCATACTGAGTTTCTTTGCAACACAACAGAACCTGTGACCACATCTTCCTTGTCAACTGAAACTGGGTCATCCATCATCAACAAGGTCAGCTTCCAGGGTATGGTGGGGTGCAGCGGGTCAGTGCTGAACGCCTGCTGTGGCTGGCGCTCCTCCAGGCCCTGCAAGTACACACTGATCCAAGTTGTGAAGCCCCGCAGGGTCCTGGACTTCTGGATGTCGCAGTGCAGCCCCCCACACATGGTCTCTACATCAGAGAGCTACACGGTTCTCATGTCCAACTGCAGTATAGGGCAGGGCTCAGAGAGACAGTCTTCTGGCTTCCAAATGTGATTATACTTGGGCTTTGAAAAAAACCTCCCTGATTCCTAAAGATTTGAGCACACTGAGGTTGAACTCGTAGGCATTGTCCCAGACGAGCACCTTGCTGTGGCAATCCTTGGCAGTACTGCAGGGCACCAGGTGCAGGGCAGTGGTGGTCGGCCAGATGACCCCCTCCTCCTTCAGCTATTCATCCTGGGAGTACAAGATGGATTCAACTATAAATTCAAACAGCAGGCAGGTCCCCATCTACTCGGGCACCAGTACATCTACTTTCTGAGGCAGCACCACGTCCTCTACCTTTTGCTGGAACACAGGGATGGCGTCGGCAAAGCTGTTCTGCATGACCAGCTGGCCTGTGTGCTGTGCCATCTCGCTGGCCTCCACAGCATATACTGCCTTGGGCCGTGCATGGTGTGCACAGAATAAGCTGATGATACCAGTAGCACAGCCAACATCCAGGGTGACCTTGTCCTTCAGGGATTCCTTATTCTGCAGAATGACACTGTGGTACTTTGCTGTCCGTGGCTGGTCTGCCAACATTTCCAAATGAAGTTTCAGAGTTCCGTAGCTGCCAAAGTACTCCTCATCCTGCCACGTGTCCTCAGGGTCATACTCTTCCACCTCTTCCCCGTGTGGTTCACTGGGATATACCCACAGCAGCTTGCCCACTCACCCCCCACCAGTCAGCTGTGGTTTGTCTCAGGATAAGAATTTTTCTCCCCTCAAAAAACTGAGCTGTGTCTCATCCGTGACAGCATAGTCTGCAATGGCCACAAATTCCCCTGGCTGTGGCTGCACTCTCTTGCAGGAGCTAGGCCTCGCCAGACCCCATGGGGGTCTCTTCCTGCTCCTTGTCCTTGTTTCTCCATTGAATTATAAGACTACACCATATAAGGGATGCCAGTCCCCACCTGGCACCCATGCCTTTTAATACTTAATAACTATGAAGCCAGAGATGTGTGTTTAGCCAAATGATCAGTTTACTAGAGGAACAGAACAGCCTTCTCCAGACAGTCGATGTCTCCAGTGTTTTTCTCCTGTGCTGTTTTGTCATAGCTAGCACAGCATGACCTCAGCAAGATGAGAACTAATCTAAGAGAGAAGACAGCATCAGACCTGAATCAGGAAATTCAAGGTAAGAGAGAAGAAAATGTCCTGCGTGTCAATGAAAGGAAAACTCGGGCTGATAACAGATTAAGAGAGTCAGTCAGCTAAGAGACAGCCAGAGAACTATACGAACTCTGTCTCCAAGAAAAACTAGAGGGTACTGATACATTTGAATAATTTGCATTTCTCCTGGAGATTTCAAGGATTCTAGGTATGTGCAAAGCTAAATACACAGAGAAAACTGTATAAACTTTACGTTCAATGTACAGAGTCTGTGTTTGGGTCAGCTGACTATGATGCATCCCTCCACTGAAAGGTTGGTTTAAGCTGGACTCCTGCAGGCTGGAGGTGCAGCTTAGCTCTACAGCACTTGCCTAGCGTGCACGAGGCCCTGGATTTGATGCCCAGCACAGTAAACACATGTTGGAAGCTGTTCTTTTGGGCTTAAAAGATCTGTCAATTTCTAAAGGAAGCAATTTGTATACGTTCTTCCTTCTAGATCTTATGCTTAGTGCTCTTCATACCGGAGATACTTTTCCTAAATATATTTAATTCATTCATTTAAGTTTTTGTTGAAATATTAATTTTTTTTAATCCATGGGAAAAAAATGTTCCCTGCCATTCTTTTATGTTAATTTCCTCTACTTTGTATCTTTTTTGGGGATAAAAATTCCTGACATTACATAATTTGTTTTTTACAGGGTTTGGGCTGGTTGTCTAGTGTACTGTTCTGAGCCCCTAGAAGTTGCCTGACATGTGCTAACTGCTCAATAAGGGGGTGAGATGAGTGAATGCAATGGATGGTAAGTTTCATAGGAGCAGAGCCCATCTTGTGTATTATTGTATGTTCAGGAGCCTACAGATATAGATACTGGGTGTAAGTGCATTAATTGAATGGATACATAAATAAATAAAATCCAGGCTAAGGGTTTGCTTAACTTTTTTTTTTTTTTTTTTTTTTTTTTGGTGGAACCAGGGATTGAACTCAGGACCTTGCATTTGCCAGGCAAGTGCTTATTCTATTCAGCTATCTCCCTGGTCCCCCTTTTCTTAACATTTTTAATAAAAAAACACTTTTACAACATATGGGGACTTCTCACAGTTAAATAAAAGTCTTCTTTCTTCTTCTTCTTCTTCTTTTTTTTTTTTTTAAGCAGAACTCAAGATGAGTTTTCCAGTATATTCTTCTCTCCTCCATTGCTGTAAGCTCTGAAGATATATGCTGTCTATATCTGAGGGAGCAAATCTAGGACAGCGTGATTCTTGACACAATCAAAAGGGGTTGAGTTTACCTTGGGATCAAGGTTGATTCCTGATCATTTTAGAGTTTTAGCTATAGCAAGCCCTCTGGTTCTGCTCCCTTGTTTATAAAAATGTAGAAAAAGGAGACAAATAGTTTTGGAAATTTTATGTGAATAACATAGCTGGGATTCTACTAAGCTTTCTTAAGGTCGTACGAGAAGCAGTGAATACTTCAGTGAGTCATCCTCGGAAGGTGTGGTTAGTAAGCACAGACGAGCTCTGCTGAGTGTGGTCGGGTGCACAGCAGTGAATGTGGGGTGGCGGTGGTGGCAGCGTTGGCTTTCTGACCTCTCTCGCCATAAATGCTCTGTAAGTCAATTTCATATTTCTCCTCAGTAAACACTTTCACTTGGCTTCTTCATAAAAATGTTTATAGAACATATGCGTTAGTAATCACAAAGAAGGAAAAGGAATTCAAAGTCAAGGTCAGGGAAAGCCTGACTGATACCATACACATTCTAATATTTTTAAGTGGCCAGGGTGTGTTCTGGGAGTTCCGCTTCTGATCATCCGTACTGGCAAGGCCAGGGACATGTTGCTCCTAAGCTGAAGACAAGATCTAACCTGCCTCTGGGAACCTTTCCATGGAGCCCCATTCTTGGGCTCGGTTAAACTGGGGATCAGTGGAAATGTGCTCTGAATCAGAAAGGAGTCCCAGGAATCAGAGAGAGAGAGAGAGAGAGAGAGAGAGAGAGAGAGAGAGAGAGAGAGAGAGAGAGAGAAAGATGGAGAAAGGGAGAGAGAAAAACGAGAGGGGGAGAGAAAAGAGAGTGGCTTTTGGACAACTTAACTAGCAGCATGACATACTTTTAAAGTAATATCTGCTTATTATTTTGATGTCCTGAGATCCAATTTTAGTCAGGATTCAGGGAAAAGCTATCTTTTAATTTTTGGTGACACAGTTGGGGCAACTGACTAAAGTAGCTCAAACCTGTCCTGCTGGAGGGTGGCTGTGTGCTCCGTACGGGCAACACATGGGGACCACGTGGAGTGGGAGCTGGGGTGGAGTCCACAGAAGAAGGAAGGGTCTCTACCATTGTGTGCCCAAGATGTGGCCACTTTTGTGTATGTAGGTAAAGGGGCCTTGGTGAGCCCCAGCCCAGCCCTGAAAGCGTTTGGAGAAGCATTGTTGGGATGGGAAAGGGTGAAGCCATAAGCCAAGTGCAAGTTCCCAGCTCTCTTCCCTTTCCTGCCTCAGCCTCAGTCAGACTACAAACATCCTATAAAGGTGACAATAGGAGAGAAGAAACCAAGCTCATGCAGACACAGACTACCAATTAATTTTTGACATGGGCACTATTAATAGAGTTACTACCAGGGAAGAGGGAGTCTTTTAATGGATGGTGTTGGCAAACCTGGAGATTTCATGCAAAATAGTAAAACTGGATCTTACACAAAAGTAAACTAATAATGGGTTAATAGCAGACATAAGATCCAAAATCATAAAGCTAGAAGAAAACAGAGAAGAAACTCTGTGACACTGGTCTGGGCCAGCTGGGCCGCACCTGTGGTTCACAGATGGACAGCTCTGACTTGCTGCACTGCACTGAGGAGGGGTTGTCTTGGGTCACATCAAAGTGTGTGTGTGTATTTGTGTGTTAGTGTATACAAGTAGCAAAGCCTTCGTGATTTTTAATCTTTTTATTATATGCAAGTATGTCCAATCTGTGGGCCACAGGTTGACAATGACTACTTTTGTTTTGGACAGGACACTGAAAGTACAGGCAACAAAATGAAAACAAGGTAGTGGGACTACTCAGACACTAAAATGCTCCTACACAGTAAGGGAAATAAGTAACAAAATAGAAAGGTGACTGATGGATTGGGGGAAAACATTTGCAGCCATAGATCTAATAATCAGTCAATATCTAGAATATACATAGAATTCCCACAACACAATAGCAACCAAGCAAATAACACAATCTAAAAACCTGCTGAAGACCTAAGGAGACATTTCTCAATAGAACACATAGATGGCTGTCAGATACAGCAAAAGGCATTCCGTCATCAGCAGCCAAGGAAATGACCTTCACCATCACAGTGAGGTGTCACCTCATGGCTTTAAGAATGGCTATCGCTGGAAAGAAGGGTTGGCCAGAAGGAAGAGGAAGGGGGACACCCACCCACTGCTGATGGAACCTAGGTTGGTCCAGCCCCTGGGGAAAGCAGGATGGAATTTCCTGGAGACATTAAAAGTCAAACTTCCACACGCTCTAGCAATTGCACTGCTCAGTATATATCCAGAGAAAATAAAATCAAATCGCTCTGTCAAAGTTCATTTACACTTGTGTGTTTATTGCTGCTTTATTCACAACACCAAAGATATAGAAACGGATTAAATATCAATCAACAAATGATTTATAAATGTGGTGTGCATAGGTGTCGTATGGGGCAAGAATGGAGTACTTTTTACCCTTTTTTATTTTTAATTTTTGTCTGTATTTGGCACAGGGTCTCATGTCGCAGCTTGGGCTCCTAGCGCTCCTCCTGTTTTCAGCCTCCACAGCGATGGCCTTACAAGTGTGCGCCACCATGCTCAGACTCTGGCCAGCTCAGCATACCCAGAGGCAGGGCTGGAGCAGCATGTGGTGCCCGGGATCAAACCCTGGTCCATGCACTTGCCTAAGAGATGCTTAGTCTGCGGAGCTATCTTGCCAGCTCTTTAGCCTTTAAAAAGCAGGAGTTTCTGTCATTTGCCATAAGATGGTTGGGTGAACCTTGAGGCATTATGTTAGAGGAAATAAACAGATGCAGGAAGACACACACTGTATTTTCTTAAATATATGTGAGTCTAAAGTCTAAAATATTTTTCTCTTTCAGGTTCTTACACTAAGGAGAAAATACAGTGTTTGCTCATGGGGATCTGAAGGGTACAGTAGATGCTAGGAAAAGGGAATTAACTTATTTCAAAGGAAAGAGCTACTGAGTGGAGAAGAAAGACAAGAGAGCGAGTGGGGGAAAGAAATTTATCTGTATGTGTAAGCAGGATGGCTTGGACAGCTGAACTGTGCATTTCTGCTCGTCTACGGAAAGAAGTTGGTAATGCTTTAGTTTGTTTCATCTCTCTTTTTCAATTATTTGTACTTTTTCTCTTCTTAATTTCTTATACATTTCTTTCTTCTTCAATTTTGCAGGCATATATCTGGTAATACGAATAATGGTTGGACGACAACGCTATGTATTACAACAAATACTGTGAAATTCATCTTACCTTGTTAAGTTAAATTCTGTATCACTTTTACTTTTTATATTTTAATTCTAATTTTTACTCTTTTAAAACATTTTTTAAAAAATGTTTAAAAAGGGGCCGGGGAGATAGCTCAGGGGAATAAGCGCTTCCCTGGCAAGTGCAAGGGCCTGAGTTCAATTCCTGGTTCCGAAAAAAAAAAAAGTTTAAGAAGTCTAAAATAGTTGACCTCATTAAATAAGGAGAAGAATGTGGTTACCATTTATTTGGTCTCTAGTTTTTGTGATGATTTTATGTTATTGTATTTTTACTATTATTGTAATTGTACATATTCATGGGTAGGGTAAGGTACTTCTGCACACATATATAATGCATATTGATCAAACCAAGATAACATTTTCATCTCATCATTGCTTTGTATTTTAGAGCCATTGAGCTCCCCTCTTTTAGTGATTCATAAAATATATCCTAGGTTATTGTGAACTACAGTCCCACTGCCATGTGGTAGACCACTAGTTTCTTATTTCTGTGTAGTTATGTTTTGGTACCTATCACACAGTCTTGCTCTATCCACCCCTTCTTTACATTTTATAACTTTGTAGCTTGCCTCAGCGTTTTGCTAACATAAGAGTAGATAAAAGATTCAGGAGAGAGGCAGCTGCACCAATTTCATCTAGAAGGATGTCAGGATTATAACTATTGAATGTATTTTAAAAGAATGATGGGGTATAAAAACTTAAAATGGTATTGTGATTAAACTATATGACAACCAAACCCAGATACTTTATTTTCCTATACCTAATAATCCCTTGGCTCTTTCTGCAGGAATGGCAGAAAATACCTGCTTTAACAAGAAATCATCACTGAAGAAAAATTAATTAATATCCTTTACTGCATAGTGATGTTTCAAGTGTTGACTTTATACATTTTCTAAATTAGTAAGAAAGAACTAGAAGAAAGCAACTCCAGACCTAAGAGGAGGTGCCTTGTGGTCTTGTCTGAGAGCCACTGTCCTCAGGCTGCAGCAGAATGGACAGCTGCTTCTTGGAGATGCAGCACTGCACAGAGCTGGAGGACAGAGCGGTGGGTTGCCACGGCCAATGCAGGGAAGTCACTAGTCAGACACGCACTGAAATGTATTTGTTCAGAAAAGCAGAATTGCAAAGGCATTGTCTCTTGAGATGATAAAGAGAAAATGAGCTTTCTTGGATGGCTGTTGTCCTCATATACCATGTCTAATAGGCCACTCAGGAGTCGTATGGGTGGGTGCTCACCACTTGTCCATCTCTACCGTCTTCACCCTCATCTGAGATCTCTTGGCTTAACCCTAAGACTCCTCTGGGCCCCTAGGGCATCTTCCAGTTTCCAATGTTAAGTTTCTATGAACTATTTTCATTGTGTTAATTGGAAGGACCTTCCAAAGCGTGAACCCCATCATGCATTCACACTATTTGAATCCTTCTAATAAGAGCGTGTGGCAGAAATGTGAATCTTACATAGCATGGCCTCTGCCTAATGGTCTGAATTTTATTACTATCCCTGTCATACCCTGTCACCAACCACCTCACTGCCAACACAAGGGGTCAGCCAGCTTCCTCTTGTCACTGAGATTCCCATTCTGATGCCTCCTCCTCAAAGAGGCCTGCCCTACCCATTCAGTCAAATCCACCAAGTCACATCAACACAGCATCCTATGTCTGCAGAGAACTCACTTCCTCCTGATCCCATGCCATCGTCCCTCGTCTCCCTGTCTGCTGATACGTACACCCTCACCTATCTGCTCCCATCCAGGATGGGCAGGCAGGACCTGTGACTTCTGACCAACAGAGCATGGAAGGTGGTGGGTTATCACCCCCACATTTAGGAAACAGACTATGGCCCAGGTGATGTGATGCCCCTCCAGTGCATGGGGTTCATTGTAAACAACTCCATCTTGCCAATCAGCTTGCTCTAGAGACTTGCTCTTTGTCAGACTGGAATCAGGCACTCCACTGTGAGCAGGGATACATGACAAGCCATGATAGATAGCTTCTATCAGTTGCTCAAAGCTCTGATATACCAGAAACTAAATACTGCCCAAAACTACACGAACCCATATCTCAGATAAGAACCCCCACTTCACCCACATCTGGACTGTTGGCTTGTGAGACCCTAATCAGAGGATCCACTTCAGTTATTCGGAACTTCTGACCTGTGGATTCTGTGGTATGACAAATATCTATTGCTTTGAGTTGTTAAATTTGTGGCATTTTGTTACACAATAGAAAAATATTACACAAATTTATTATCTCTAGCTCACCTGTCAGACTACACTAGAGTGCTAAAAAAATGCCTGTTATACAATGTTTAATACATATTTATGGAAGAAATGAAAAACAAATACATGGTGAAACATTTAAATGACAATGAAATTCCCAGCAAAACTCAATGTGCAAGGAGGGGAAACACATCAATGGGTAACAGAGTCGGCAAACGTTCTGTATCATAATGACCAGGGCTTCAACAGCAAGTCCGGGTAGACAATAGCGACAAGCAAGTCATTCCACCTCTGAAGTTGGCTCTGTGACCTCTTCAATTATAAAAATAGTACGAGGGGTCTGGCGAGATAACTCAGTGTGCTAAGTGCCTGCTTAGGCAAGCTTAGGCAAGTGCAGGGACTGGGGTTCAAGCCCTGGCACCACATGCCACGCCAGTCCTGCCCTCAGGGTAGGCTGAGCTGGCCACAGAGTTTGGGTGTGGTGGCACATGCTTGTAATTCTAGCACTGGGGAGGTTGAAAATAGGAGGATCACTATGAGTTTGAGCTGTGTAGTGAGACCTTGTAACAACCGAATACATTAAAAAAAATAGTATGAAAAAGATCATGGGAAGGGATTAAATAAAATAGTATTTAGTGCTTCAAGTATGGTATAACATGGCCACTCAAAGAATGGGCGATAAGTTCAAGTTTCACCTCCATTTTTTCATTTTTCTTTTAAAAATCAAAGTAGAAGTTGTAAATATCAGTGGCCCATGAAATTTTCAGCACTAGTTTGATGAGGACTTTGGAAGGAAAGAAAATGAGGTAAGATTGGATATAAAGAGGAAAGACAGGGAATACTTGTGGAATATCAAGCCATCTTAGAGAGGAAGATACAAAAATCAGAAACACAAAATTAAATTGTTCTAAAATAATATAGGATCTTAAAATCTGTCCTGCAAATCACCTTACTCAGGCCCTGTGATATGGCAGGCTCACTTGGTGCCTGAAGGTCATCATTCAGTAAGTATAATAACACGAGATCATGGTGCTCGTTTTATGAATGAGGAAGCTCAGAGATGTTCTGCAGCCTGCTTTCTCGGCACTCTTTTCCATGCCTTTCCTTGCCTTCATGTCACGGAGAACTATGTTCCTTTGCTCTCTGACTTGTGGGCCAATATGGCCAATGGAATATGTGGAATTTGCAGATGATCCCAAGATGGAAGGGGAGCATTTAGGCTATTTTACTTCAGCTTCTGGATACCAGGGCATCTTTAGGGGAAGCCATTTCTCCTTGTACCAGTTCCCACAAGGCAGGTCTCTCTCAACTATCTTAGCTCTGTGGGGCAGCCTCTATCATGGTTCTAGCCCTACTAAGCTTCTGGGTCCTGGAACATCACTTCATGAGGGTCCTTGCTGCCTTGAGATATAGAGCTGTGTCCTATTGTCACTGACCTCTTTAGATAACCTCTGATAGATGCCATAGCAATCTTACGATTTGGGCAACCAACTTCCTATTATTTCAGATTTATTTGAGAGGCCAAGAGTGGTTTCTACTACTTGACATAGAGTGTACTCAAATGCTTAATATAAAATTCAAAACTAAAATTCAAATAGTCTTTAAAATTTGTGCTCTTCGGATTGAAATCTAGCTCAGTAGCAGAACATTTATCTAGTATAAGAAAGGTCCTGGGTTAAATCCTCAGTGATACACACACACACACACACACACACACACACGCACACACACACATGCATACACACATACACTCACACATGTCCACACAGAATCACAGCACCTTTGCCTTTAACAACTAATAGATGAGGGACAAGTGGATAAGAAATTATCCACTCCAAAGGAAGAATGAATGTATTTCATGCAACTATCTGATAAGATTGCAGTATGCTTAAATAGCATTCATTGTAAAAAAAAATCTGCAGCTCTCAGGAATAAGCATTTTAAAAGTGGTCCAACAGTAGGTGAAAACATAAATAAAATGTGTTGTACACAGTGGTGTACTACTTTGCTATAAAGAAAGAAACATTTGATTACTTGTAGGAAAATGGGTGTGCCTGGAGACCAAAATGTTAAGTGAAGTAAAACAGATACTCAGCCTTTGATATTGGATGGTTTCTCTGATATGCAAAAACTTTAATAAATTAAAGAACAAAACAACCACAATAGGAGGCAGGGTGTTAGATCCTTTGCAAATGGGAAGGAGATCCAGAGAAAGGGAGAAAGGAAGGAGTGGGGTGGGGCATGCAAGCAGAATGAAGATTCGTTATGGATGTGCCCCTTGATGAAGTAATTGTTAGGTGCTACAAACATGCACTAGAAAAAATAGATTAAAAATAGTATCTATACTCTAACATCAATATTATTTAATAACATTCTTAAATTACAGCATTATACTATTAACATTATTATTGTATTGTTGATACTATAACATTGGATATTTCAAAAGATATACATCACTTATCCTTCCTCTTCTTAATATGACTAGTTGGGTTTACATATAAATATATGAGGCAAATTATTGCAGTCCCCTCAATACATTCACATTGCAAAAGTGAGCAATCACTATTCATTGTTGTTGTACCTCCAGGCCTCCTCTGGCACCTCTGCAATGAGCTACCAGTCTCAGTCCTTTCTGTTGTTTTTATGTTGAGACAGGATCTCACTAAGTTGCTAAATTGCCCCAGCTGGGCTTGAGCTTGTGACCCTCCTGCCTCAGCCTTCCTGAGGGCTGGCATCATGGGTATGAGCCATTGGGCCTGGCTCATATCTGCTCTTTGAGGTGATTTGACTTTTTGGCAATCACCAAACATAGTCCTGTTTCTGAATTGCTCCTATTATTTAAGCTGCATTGTGTTATAGGATACAACCAAACATTTTAGAATAAAAACTATACAGTCTGTTTTGTGATTTTAAAATTAGACCTACAAATAAATTTTGAAAGAAGTACTTTTCAAAACATTCCTATGCCATTTTTTTCAGCTTTCAGAAATAATTTCTTGATATAAATGTTCATATAATTAGATCCTGGTATAGTTGTTTTTAAAAAATTCTATAAAATTACCTAATCATGGTGCCTTAAGAAAAGAAATCCATAAGTCAGCATGTTCGGGTTCAAATTTCCAGATCTCCTCATAAATAACTATCTAGTGACACAATTAACATTTGTACTTTCTTTTTTCTTTTTAATATTCAAGACAGTTCTCACCACTCCTTAGTGTTTGCTTTTTTATATTAAGCAATTTGGATTTAAAGTTTTAACAGTTATTCTAGCATTTTACAGCTTTATATTGGGTATCATTTTGCCAAACATTTAACTTCTTTTAATTGTCTGTGTTCTTTATGATTCCTCAATTCATCTTACAGTTCAGTGAATCTGTTTTCTAAGAGCACGGTCGACTTGACACGGCAGTGGTTTGCTTCCAGGCTTTTGGTTGGCATTTCTGAGTCCTTTCCAGGGTCTTGTTGACTTGTGCACACTGCCTTGCTGAGTCATGAGCTTGTGGGGAGCTAGGGCACACTTCCCCTTCCTTCCTCCCATAAGGTAGGACCAGGGTGTAGGGTCACACTGTTAGGAGTCGCCTGAAATGTGGCTCAAATGATTTGGTTTATATTCCATAAATTGTTTTTATCTTTTTTTTTCTTTTTTTATTTTCAAAGTTTTATTGATAAACATATAGCAATGAGACAGTTTCAAATCAAATTGAAAGTACAGTTTCAACAAATAATACACTGCAT
>NW_004524579.1:6875281-6883186 GCF_000260255.1 Octodon degus | reverse complement strand
CGGGGTGGGGGAAGCACTGCAGAGTGGTGGGGGGCGGCCCGAGGGGCTGGGAGAGGGTCCGGCCCACGCTGCGCCTGGGCTGGGACTGGTCCCACCGGTGCAGGGTAGCAGGAAACTCTCCACACACTCGCCGGACCTGGGCTAGGACTGGGTCTGGGGGCTCCTGGAACTCGGCAGAAAATCCTACTCGGCGGGCGGGGTGGGGGAGGCACTGCAGAGTCAATTGTTTTTATCTTTAATAAATAGGAAAGGACCTCATAACATCACAGCAAGAGAAGCAAAATATAATTCAAAAATTCTTTTGTTTTGCTTTTCACCACTCCCCTCATGTCACTACACCTTCAGAGCTAGATTCCACGTAGGCATGAGCCTCCTCCAGCTGATGTCTGTGCCAGTCAGTGGAGCAGAATGAGGAGTGGCTAATCCTAACTCAGCCCAGGGAATATAGCAAGCTGGTGAAAAATTAATAGTAAAAGTGCTACATTTTCAATTTTAGAAAAGTTGGTGACACCATCTTTTTAAAATTATAGTGAAAAAAGAACATTCAGCACTGAAAGTATTTGAAATTTTATTTAGAATCTGGGGAATGGTATTGATGAAACTGATTTTTTTTTATAGCAATATTTTGATAGCTCTTCGATGGCATTTAAAAAAAAATTCTTGAAAGAATAATACAGGCCACATGATGGTTTGGGACGTTGGTGACTGTTGGGAGCCATGGAAGCTAGGAAGTTGATCGAAGGTGTGCAGGCAGTGGTATGCCTCAGTGCCTAAAGCAAACTAGCTAGCTCAGTCCTGAGAAAAACATCCCATCCGGTTAAGGTCAGCCATCAGTTGCTATGCAACTTTGTGCCATGTGCTACTAACTTTGCAAAAGTACAAATAAATTTGTTGTGTTGCTGCTTTAGTCCTGCCTATCAGGCAGGTCAGCAACCACCTAGCCCAGCTTTTGTCTTCTCATCAATCTTTTCTCATTCCTGCCGCCATTTCTCCCCAGGTAGAACCAATCGCAGTGAGACCAATGGATCCCTATAGGTGACTTTCACTCTCCATTACTGAAACAGATCCTTTGTCCCTAAGATTGTGACCCTTGAGCTCCCACTACCAGTTTGCAAACATACACAGAAACCACACTGCGCTGCCAGGCAAGCCTGAGGCTCACAGAGGAAAACCTATGAATCTCTGTATCTTTAAAAGAACTTAAAGACAAACTTCTTAAATGTGTGTCTCTGTGCTACTAAGGGAATTATTCTTAGTTGCTCTGTCAACTGTAGAACTGCCTACTAATACACAGTTCTAGTTTTGATTAGTTGACCCTTAAGCTTTTAAGAAAAATTTTATACATCGATGAGGTTCCATCATTTTCAAGCATCCTGAACTATTCCCAGCACAGCTCATATAGAGTCCTGTTTTGTCTGTGATCTTTCATTCTAACCTCACCACAGACCGAAGAAAGGGCTGTTAAGTTACTTGTTCCTTTGCCAGCTGTTCATCTTGTACTCCTGTGGGAAGCTTAGGCTTTCACTTCATTCCCATGCCAAAGCATCATGTTTGTGTCTAGTTTTTCTCTTCGTAGACCCACCGTCTGTAACCACCACACACAGCTCACTCTGAAGCTCACCACTGTCATGATGGTACTTATCGTCTGAAGACCATGTACAACCGAGAGTTCCTGTAGGAACCAGCCTATGTGTGAGCTTGCGCCCAACCAGGGATGGGGGGGGAGATAAGGCTGAAAACCCAAAAGGCACAGAATATACCCTTGAGTATTTGGCTCACCTGGCCTTTATTCACCTAGACATGCAAACAACCAGAGCAACATGAGACTCATCTCCTCTTATCATCTATATTGTGTGAACAGGTGAGTGGCTGGATCTCAGCTGTGCTGACTTTTCCCTGGAGTCTGCCCAAGGCCAGATGCCTGCACGCCACCACCAAAGGGGCACAGGCTGCCACCGCCTTTCTCCTCTGTGCTCACAGAGGAGGTCTATTAGGCCTTGATCTCATCATCTTGTTTCCTATAAATTCCTAGCACTACTTGTATTCTTTCTTGCACCAAATACCTGGGTTAATTCATCAGGCTTCGGCTATAATACAGCTAGTAGGAATGCAGACCATCTTTGTCCCATAAGTTGGTTCTTTGGTGTGATGAATGAGCTCTAAAGTGTTCCTGATATGCCTTGACTCATTCCCCAGCCCATCACTGATAAAGAGGGTGGCGCTGATACTAGAACAGCATGGTGGTTAGTTATTCAGCTTGCCCGGACTGGACAGTGCCCAGACTTCTGGGTAAACATGCTGGCTGAGGTTTCTGATGTGAACATTTGAATTGATGAGCTGGGTAAAGCAGGTGGCCCTCCTTAATGTAGGCGGGCCTCATCCACTCACTTGAAGTTAGGATGAAAGCAAAAGGCCACCTTTCCCTGGAAAAGAGGAAACTTTTTCTGCTCAGCAGATTTTGAGACAGAACATCAAGATTTTCTCCTGCCTTGCACACAAACTGAAACATTAGCTCACTCTCAGTCAGGCCTTCTGGCTTTTTGCCTGGAATTATGGCTTGGGCTGCTTGGCTTTCTAGTTTGCTGACTCAACCTGGAGATCTTGGGACTTTCCCACTTCTACCACAAAGAAAATTCCTTATAATAAATCTGTTTTTAGCCCAGGATCCTTTGACTCCTACAAATGTCTTAGTTTCAAATATGCATTTTTGGAAAACTTAATTTTTATTCTAACACCATAGTATCTCCCTACACAGAGAACAAATGCTCACATGAATCCCTATATATGTATAAATTGATGCTTGGAGTCAAGAAGGGGCATCTGTATGGCCCATTAGCTGAGCTTTCGAAAGTTCGTATATTTATGAGTTATCACTTTCTATTCTAACGTCTCAGCGGTAAGCTGAAATGGGACACTGTGTAAAAGATGTGTTGGTATTTTTAATGATAACAAATATCCAGAATGGTATTTATATATTAGGCACTATGCTTTAAAGCATAGAGCTAATATAAACATTTATGAGACTTTGTATATTTTTGGAAGTTTTAACCAATATATGTAAGGAGTAAGTGTTTATTTGTAGTGCATGGGTCACATTGCTAGAGATTGTTTAGAGTATATCAAAGTGCTTGCCAGGTTATTTTAACACTCTAATTATGCATATTTTCTACAGCAGCAATGAATAAAACATCTCTATTTTAAAAAGTAGGAAAACAATAATAACAGATGACACACACTTCCCCTCTTCCCCTTACCTCAGACCATTATGTGAATGAATACGTGTTTACTTAACAACAGACAGAAGCGGACACAGTTCAGGAACGTGCACCCCTGCTATTGCGCAACGGCACTGCCGCTACTGCCATACGTGCTCATAGAATTAGATGCGCGTCGCACTGCAGGAGGTCTGAGGACACTGTTTGTTGTACCAGCTGTTTATCAGGCAGGAAACAGTGAGAAGGAAGTTGAAAACGCTTGTCTTTTCGAAGCGCACCATGCAGGGACTGTCTCTAACACATGAGGTCATTTCTTACCTACAGGGTTGGTTCGACTCCACACCCATGAACTCATATTTTCTCTGCTGACAGTGCCGGCTTAAATTTATGCTGTGTGTGATGTAGACAGATGTCTGTTAAAAGCTAGATGAAGGTCATTAATGTTTCAGGAGGGAGATGGCTCTAATATCTAAGCAGAAAAAAAAAATCTAAGCAGTAGTTAACAGCGCTGTCTTGTGTCCTTAGTTTTACCACTAACTGGATTGCTCAGAGCTTGATTAGCATTTAGTACAAAAATTTATTTCTTAGAATTTTTACGTGAGAAAGAAAAAAAAAAACAAGATGTGTTCTGTAGTGGGCTCATCTTCAAGGTGGTCAAATTAATTATTAATCTAATTTAGAAATTAATTATTAATTTTTCCACCTGTCTCTCAAGAGAGAAATGATAGATACACTGTTGATACTGTTAGATAGCCTTTCTCTACTTCATAATACATGACTTTGAATAAATTTTATAAAATATTTCCAAATAACTTACTTTTCTTTCTTCACTATTTCTTTGATCATTTAGAGTCAAGCAATATTTCCACTAAGAAATGTTTCCAGTCTTAATGAACTACAAATTTTAATGATTGCAAAGATTCATAATTTCTGTGGCACTTAGCCTTCATTTACACACGATGTTTTTCCTCCTTAAAAAATGAGTGTACATTTAATAGCTACATTTAATGTGAGGAATTAGACCACATCCATGTCACATCTTGGGCCTTTCCTTTTTTCTGGGTGACGAGAGCTCACTCCTGGGAGCAGTCTTGCAGCCCTCCTTTCTGCCTGTGAGAGCCTTGGGAACAAAAGTTCTCAGCTGAGCGCCAGGATAATAAGCACCTTTCCTACTTCTTGCTGGTTTCGCCCCTGGCTACTGTGGTCAGGGCCCTGCACTTCCTGTTCTCGCAAGGCTAGGCTGCCCCAGCAGCCAGTGAACGCAGCAACGACTCCGTCCTCCTTTCCTATCGTTGCCATCTTTTCTCAGCAATGGTTATCTCGCTTGTACTTTCTATTTCCTCTGGCTTGGCTCAGCTAATTTCTAATGGAACGTCCAGCTTCGCCCCTGGTCACTTCAACCTCTGAACTCTGCTCCTCTTAGTACTAAACTGGGGGCTCCAGGAGCGCAGCCTAAGCCCACTGCAGGACATCTGGGACTCACAAGTCAGCGGCACCCGCTCGCTCTGGGACAATGTGCGAACACCGGAGGGTTGGGCTCTGGATGTTCTGTGGTGCCGAAAGAAGGTTGGAGTTAGGTAGAGTTAGGTAGAGAGATGGTCTCTGCACTAACAGCAGTGTCAGGTTTCATTTTGGTTGCCTTGGTTGTTTTTGGTCTTTTAAAATTTTTATTATATTGTTTTGGTTGAATTGTTTTATTTATTTATTGTACATATGGAATACCTTTTCATTTATTTATAGCTTTAGTTCAATGAAGCCATTTTTAAAAATTTAATTGAATTTTATTTTGAAAAGTAAAAAGAGAAGCAAAAGCAAATAGAAAAAAATGACAGAAGCAGGGTACCATACAAGAATACTGTTACAGACTTTCAAAACCAATAGCTAATTAACAGTGGCTGCTATATTATCTATTTTTAATGTCAAATCAGTTACTCAGGGTAACAGATGCAGTTATGCAAGATTGGACAAATAATTGAATATTAAAGCTTGCGTTCAAGAAATCTTAATTTTTTCCTTGTGTTTTAAAAAATTTATTGTAAAGACAGTATAATAATGAATAAGACATTAGAACTAGTACACAGAAGACAATGATGAGAGGTATTCAAGCATGGATTTTGTAGTACACATTGCTGTCCTCGATATAATTGTTCAGATTGCAGACATCAGCATATAGTGTTAGTCAAGGTGAAAATTCTAAACATTAACTGCTATTTAAAAAAAAATGATAGAAATTAGTAGTACAATCATCTCAGCTATCCTGCATATATACTTGCATGATTCCCCTCCCATCCTTGTCTTTTCTCCTTTCTCTCATCTTCATCGTATAATCCTTAAGTTCCATTTCTTTCTGGTTTACTGTGTCTATTATACCTTTCAGGTTTTATTTATTCTTTCAGGTTCTTACATGGGCACCTGAGATGAATACACACTTCTTAGAGGAGAAAATATAAATGATAACTAAATACATGAAAAAATGTTCCGCAGCACTGGGCATTTGAGAGATGCAAATTAAAACAATACTGAGATACCATCTCACCCCGGAAAGAATGGCTATTATAAAGAAATCAGCTAATAACAAATGTTGGAGAGGCTGTGGGGAAAAGGAACCCTTTTCCATTGCTGGTGGGAATGTAGACTGGTGCAGTCAATCACTGTGGAGACTCCTCAAAAAAACTAGGACTGGAAATCCCATTTAATCCAGCTATTACCCTTTTTGGATATTTTCTCAAAAGAACTGAAAACATCATACCATAGTGATATATGTTCACCCATGTTTATAGCAGCACCATTTGTCATAGCCAAATCTTGGAAACAACCAAAATGCCTGTCACCTGAGGAATGGATGAAAAAGATGTGTTTTTATACAATGGAGTACCACTCTGCTATAAAGAAAGACAAACTTGAAGCCTATATAGGCAAGTGCAGGCAACTAGAGGCTATACTCATAAATGAAGTAAATCAGATCCACATGTATGAATTGTTTTTTAGGAGAGGTTTATTTCTTGCTTTTTGTGCAGAACACTTCCTAGGCAAGTGCTCTACCACTGAGTCAAATCCCCAGCACCTCAAGTCTCATTTTGGAATAAAAGGTCTGAATTTAAGCATAGTAGGAAATAGAATATTTTAATATTAAGACTTTTTAAAATGTAACAACTAAATTCAGAATGGAAATATTAAGAAGTAAGAACTAGCACATGAATAAAGTCTTAAGACTGAAGGAATGAGTGATGGGAGCTTTATGGAAAAAATAAATATAAAAACAATTTGAAATTAAACATGGATTTAAATCACCAAGACCAATAAATAAATAAATAAAATTTTTAAAATGTGGCCATATAAATAAGCTGCTTAAATAAAACAGATATAAGGTAAATGTTTACTAAGAGCAAAGAAGCCAGCCCCACCTCCTTAAAGGAAAACACTGAAGGATCATTTAGGGCTGACCTCTTTTAGGGTGTTGCTTACTGCTTCTCCAGTATGCCTGATGGCTCCTGATCTCCTCTTTTGGTTTCCAATGTCTTCTACCATCTCAGTAGGTTTCCAAAATAACGCATCTCTTTTTCAGTCCTATAAGTCATGTATAAAAGTAGAGCTGTTGCCTGGCGGGGGTATTGGGACACCTGTCTGTACTCATAGCACTCAGAAGGCCAAGGCGGGAAGATCCCTGGGAGCTGGAGGCCAGCCTGAAGGACAGTGAGACCCTGTCTCAAAAGACAGAAGAAAAAATATTGTCAGTTTGCTCAGGAAAGCTCAAGTGTTTGATTTAAATCTTTTAAACCATAATTTCCTGTATGTTAGGTTGGTTAAGGTTTTCTTTGATAATAGTTAAAATTCTTTTACACTGTGTAAATATGCTGCTAAGGAAAAGACTGTTTTCAATAGGCATAGGGAGCTTTTCTGTATCAAGATAATAAATAGTGAGCTGTCCTTCGTGTGTGGATGTGCAGCAGTTAAATTTATGTCTCTCGAAAATTTCTATCATGACATATATATATATATATATATTATTAGAAATTAAATAAAATTTATTTTTCAAATGGTTTGTATTAACATTTTAGGAATCTTTGTCAAAGATAAAAGATGGAAACAATACTTCATTCTATTGACATAGATTTTTTTTAAAAATCCTGCGACAGGTGAGAGGCTTTATTTTGCTGTTCACCCGGGCGCTTCGCCATTAGCACATGCTTCATTTCACTCCAGCTATTTCTTTTGTGTTTTCTTTGCAAACAAGTTTTGCACAATTCAGAGGGCTGCAGAGGAGCTGTGCCTGATCAGGCCAAAGGGATTAGAAAGGGAGTCTGTCCCCAGGGGCCACGGGAGTTGTCACTGTGTGGCCAGCCCCAAAGCTCTCTGAGATTCGGTCATTTCTCCTCCAGTTAAAAAAAATAAAAAGTTGTGTCTTAAAGGAGAGGCTGAGTCATTAAGAAATGAGAGGCTTGTGTGGGAGATCCAGTGCATGTGAGAGATGCAAACAGAATTTTTTTTTTAATAAAAGGCAAAAACTCATTCAAAATAATGATACAGAATTTCAAAACAAGATAATAGGATGTTAACAGTGGCTAATAGGTTGCATACTGTCTCTTCAAAGTAGTTGCTCAGAGTACAAGATATCGGCATGCGAAATTGTTCAAACAATGCAAGCACAAACCACTTTTTAATGAACTAAAAGAAATCAGTAGTATATCTA
>NW_004524579.1:6871220-6875181 GCF_000260255.1 Octodon degus | reverse complement strand
CATTCTTTTCTCCTGTCATCCATCCCATGGTTCTTTCTTTTTGAGCAGTTTCTTTCCCTTTTGCAATACTTTTTTATCAGTTCTCAAGGACTCTACAGAGATGGATTATTATTATTCAGGGCACTCTATTTTCCAGCTGGCACGTTCCCTGCTTCCTACTGCCTCCCTGGCCTCTACAGACTCTAGCACTCTTGGGCAATTGCCCAGAGTGTTGGTCTCAGGAATGCCGCTCATGTGTCAGTACTGGTTCTTAAAGCCCTCAATTTCCTCCAGTCCTCATAGAAATTTTCAGCTGCAGACTGGACAAAAGCTAGTGCCAGACCACACGGCTTAGGACACTCCTGCATCTCTCTATTGGGGTAGGCTTTTAGGGGCATTTAGTCTGGTCACTCCTATTTCCTGTTCTGTTCTAGAGCACGTATCTCAGAATCAGGTTGCTGACTTCCAGGTAACCTATCCTTAGGCTGGATGTACTTGGACTAGGATGCACTCCAGCCGGATCACCAGGCACTGTTAATTAGTCTTCTAACTGTGCAGGTCTCTGACTCTTCTGCAGAGTTTTTGGACCCAAATTATTTCTTGCTGGATCTTCACAAAGCTCTTGGTTGGCTACAATGCTCCTGCCATGGAGGTGTAGTTAGGTTAAGGCCCAGTTAGTGACAGATCTCAAATTCGCATTTGCAGGTCATGATTTTGCAAAAATGGAGACAGGGGTTTTCTCTTTGTTGTGTCTTTATTTTCCAGGCTATCTTAAGTTTATATCTCCTTTCTCAAAGGTTAAAAGAAAAATGAAAGTAATGGAGGGAAAAGGGCATCTGTGGTAAATAGCCAAAATAGCATGCTGATTGTATGAGGATGCATTTGAATTGATAGTGCAATCTCTAATCATTTTAGAGGCCTTCTTCCCAGACGTCTTTCCTATTTATTGAAAACATTTTGCATTTCTAACCTCTTCAGTATGGGGAGAGAGTGGGCCCAGGGCACATGCCAAAACACTGCTGTAGGTCATCAAAGAAGTGGCCCTGTTAGGTGCCATGGCAACTGCTTCTGCCCCAAGGCTGGGAGAGCAGGCTCTGTTTTGTTGACTTTGCCCCTCCCCGCCCTGCTTGGGCTAGAGTACAGTGATAAAGATAACAAATGACCCCATCTGCTGTTCACTCCTGACCACGCTCCATGTGTGAAGCTTAAATAGGAAGCCTTACCTTGCGTCTTGTCTGGGCAACCGCGGTGACCTGTCAGTGGTGTCCACACCCATCTGAGATCACAAACCGAGACTAATTTCCAGCTCACTAAATTCTTGGGGAAGTTTAGTTATTTAACTCAATGAATAGGAACATCTTGAGCTCCAGTAAATTCAAATGGGTGTCATTAGCTATTTTCTACAAATCAAGTTGCTTCATAAGATTATTGGCTAGGCAGGGTAGGAAAAGCTGGAAAACTTGGAGTGCTTTTCAAAATGAATTGTGTACAGAGTTTCACACTTAGAGAGAACTAAAATATAAATGACACTTATGTAAAAAGTTAGCCATGGCTCCCAGCAGGTACTAGCGTATGCACAGGAGCTTTCTGGAGACTCTAGAGCTTTTGAGGCTCTGATTCTATGTCCCTGCTGTTTGCTACAATCTGCTGCAAGACATCTAAGATCTGTATATGTGAAACATTCCACAGTGTGTTCTGATAGCCAAGGTCTCCTTTCAAGAAAGTCTGTTGGTTTCTATCTAGAGAAAAAGAAGTTTAAACCAAAGACAGACATCTGAGGGGAGTTAGGTCTTTACCCCGTTCCCTGTTGCATGTCTGAAATCATCCTTTTTTAAAACTTTATTTGCAATCCTCACCTATCACATTCACCCCATGAGAGCAGAAATATCCTTTCACTTTATGCTAAAAATTATTAGTGAATTAAAACAACTTCAATGAATGCTTTTATCCAAGTTACTTTCTATATATAAAGACATTAAGATCCACTCTGTTAAGGGACTTAAGGATTTCCAAATCCACAACGAATAAATTAGGATAGGAACCTGGGTCACCCTACTTTAATGCTGGCAACTGTAGTGGTTATTTCACGCTGTTACCGACTCACATACATTCGTCCAGAAAATGCTAATTAGCTGCTAATATGCCAGGCACTTCACCAGGTGTTGCGGTGAATAAAAATGCAATAACATTCTTCTGGCTTCAAGGAACTTCTTATCGAGTATGAGCAATAAATCACATCCAGTAGAACTATTCCCCCAAATGCTTAATGTGAAAAAATATTGACCATTTGTTGTACTCACCAATAACGCAGAAATTTGGCACACATTTTGTAAAGAGTCAACCATATCACACAGGATATAAATGTGCGTCACCAGATGTGTCTACCTATGTGTTTGCTACCTGAGATAATGTTACAGTCCCCATGGACACACTGCTATAGAACCCTTCACTCTCTTGAAGAAATTGTTGGCCAAATCTTCTAGGTTCCTCCACCATCTCATCTTTGGTCACATAATTCATTGATCTCGTAATGGTCAGAGCAAGGAAGGGTGAAAGGGGGTTGGGGCAAATAATGAGTTAAACTTTTCTTGCCAGGCCCTTCATCAAGGCTTGGATTCATCTAATGACATGAGCAGCACACTTGTTAGTACAAGACAGGCAAAAATTCTTTGCTGTCAGCAAAACGTTGATGGTATCAAAATAAGTATTAGTCATGTAATTTCAGCTTTTGAAGGTGGGGTTTGAGAAACTAGAACAGAAGCTTTACTCACTGGCTAGTGAGACAGGAGCAGCTGGTGGGAACGGAGGACGAAGCTCCTTTGAGTCTCCCAGCTGCAAAGACCCCGGGTGGTGCACCTAAGCAAAGGGACAGTTTCATTTTCTCCATTGATATTCTGATCCAGCATGAAACAAACACCTCTTTTTGAGTCTTGCCATCTCAGACAGATCAAAGATTTTAAGAGGTGGAGTTACCAGACAGTTTCATTGCTCTGGGCTAATTATTCATCTGAGAATCCACCTAAGAAAGTTGCTGGGCGGGTTTGCTGGCTGCCTGGTGGAGGCTTTTAAAGAATCACTGGCACATTGGCACAGAGACATTTCTTTTACATAAAAGTGACACCTGGAGAGGCAGTGAGAAGACAAGGTCAATGGGACTCTTTTTCATTTTCATCCTTTAAAATCATGTTTAAAAATGAGCTGACAGGCTTGCTGTAGCTCTGTGCCCAACGTTGCTTCAAAAGGCAGATTTAAACTCTCTTTCCAGGCAGTGTTTTGAAACTGTACGTGAACAGAGATAAACTGGAAATATGCCATAGGTTACTGTGGGAAAATCATGATAAAATATTACCATGTCATGTGGATTACAGATCTACACACACATGTGCACACGTACAACCAAAACCTCTTTTCTTCATTAGAAAAAGATAAGAGATACTTGATTCCTTACTTATTATTCTTTCTTAAATGAAACCTGCTTAGACAAATAAAAGAGATAAGAAAGAAAGCCTTTGGCAAACATCCTTTTCGGTTAGTGTTCTGGTAACTTCAATTAGGCTGGGATTCTGTACCTCCATGAGTCTTTCCCAAGCCTTATAAGGAGAGCTGTCATTTTGAAAACTACAACTAGCTGAGTGAGTGTAGTGGCACAGGCCTGTAATCTCAGCATTCCATGAGGCTGAAACAGAAGGGTGACTAGTTCGAGCCCAGCCAGGGCAATTTAGCAACTTAGCCTGACCCTGTCTCAAAATAAAAAATAAAAAGGGCTGGGATGGATCTAAGTATGAAAGCCCTGGGTTGAAGCTCCAATATTACAGAAACACACACACATACATGCACACACACACACACACACACACACACACACACACACAAATTATGACCAAGGGCAGTGGCACATGCCCACAGTCCTAGTACTTGAGAATGAAACAGAAGGATTATAGTGTCCAAAGTAAAGGCCCAGCCTGGATAATATAGACTTCAT
>NW_004524579.1:6864032-6865361 GCF_000260255.1 Octodon degus | reverse complement strand
GTCTGTGGTAATTACACCTTTTTCATTTCTTATTGCTTGTATTTGAATTTTTTCTTTCCTCTTTTTGATGAGGTTAGCTAGGGGCTTATCGATTTTATTTAATCTTTCAAAGAACCAGCTTTTTGCTTTTTTAATTCTTTTTGTTTGTCTCAATTGAATTAATTTCACCTTAATCTTTATGATTTCTTCCCATCTTTGGGCTCTGCATTTGGTTCACTCTTCTTTTTCTAGCTGTTGAAGGTGCAGCATTAGGTTGTTTATTTGATTCTGTTCTGTCTTCCTAATGTGTGAGTTCACAACTATGAATATCCCTCTGAGAACTACTTTCATCATATCCTACAAATTCCAATAATTTGTGCTTGAATTTTCATTGAATTGTAGATATTATTGAATTTCTGATTTAATTTCATGTGTGACCCATTGGTTCCTGAGTAGGGTGTCATTTAATTTCCATGTGTTTAAGGTTTTTTTCTGATTTCTTTTGTCATTTATTTCCAGTTTCATTGCACTTTGGTCAGATATGTGCATGGGATAATTTCTGTTTTCTTGCATATACTTAAGCATGACCTGTGGACCAATATGTGGTCTATTTTAGGAAATGACCCATGTGCAGCTGAGAAAAATGTGTATTCAGCTGTGTTTGGGTGGAACACTCTGTGTATGTCCACCAAGTCCTTTTGTTTCAAGCTCTGGTTCAGTTCTGTTATTTCTTTGCTAAGTTTTTGTCTAGTTTACCTATGTTTTGGGGATAAGGGGGTGTTAAGGTCTCCTGTTAAAATTGTGGCATTGGATATTAGATTTTTCATGTTCATTAAGGTTTGCTTTACATAGTTGGGTGCTCCTGCATTTGGTGCATACATATTTATGATTGTTACCTCTTCCTCTTGAATTTTTTCCCTAACCAGTATATAGTGGCATTCTTTATTTCACTTGATCATTCTTGGTTTGAAGTTAGACTGTCTGAGACTAGGATTGCTACTCTTCATTTTTTTCTGAGGTGCTGGGGCATGTAGTATTATGTTCCATCCTTTGACTTTTAGCCTATGAATGTCTTTATGAGTTAAATATGTTTCTTGTATACAGCACCTTGTTGGATTTTGTTTTGTAATCAACTGTGCCAGTCTATTTCTCTTAATTGGTGAAATGAGTCCATTTATATTGATGGTTAGAATTGAGATGTATTGACTTACGATTGACGTGTTGTTTACCTGTTGTTGTTTACTCCTTTTTCTCCTTTGTTTAATTGCTTGCTCTGTTTAGTTGGTTGCTTCTGATCTCATTCATGGAGCTCTGATCATTTTGGTCCCTGTCTAGAACATCTTTCAGTAG
>NW_004524579.1:6849639-6863932 GCF_000260255.1 Octodon degus | reverse complement strand
CATGTTAGTCCTAAGATGTTTGATATTCAGACAGATAGTGAGGTTAAGCTTAACAGCCTAGGTTGTATGGTATTAACAATAAGCTTGTCTTCTGGATGGTTAACAACCTAAGTATGAAGACCAAAATTAGAGAAAAAGGAGGACTGCAAGGAAAGCAAACTTTTTGGCCCTAGCCTTCCAAGGTCAATTAAGACTCAGGACATATGAGAACTTGTACTGTTACTTCATGTAACTCGGTAGTGTCCCAAATTTTCTGATCAAGGAGATTATGGGGCCAAAGAGAAAAGAGATTGATGATGTAGAGTGTGCCTAAGGAGAGTCACATGGAGAGAAAACATTCTCTCAGGCTTTCACAGAGAGCACATTGGCCAAGCAATGACTCATCCACATGGCTGACACTGACAGAGGAACTACAATCTGAGGTACATGATCTCAGGATAAATTCTGAGGGGATTTCACTGACCTTATCAGACCCAAAAGCTACAAATCTTGTTGCATAGGTTCTGCTTTACCTTGGTCTTAACTATCCAGCAAAAAAGTATAAAAATGAAATATAAGAAGTAAAGCCATGGTTTTATGTTGAGATGTAGGGGACTCAGGTCAACAATTTCTGACATTGCCAGTCAAGCGGAAGACCCAATACTATTATGGACTACTGGACTCTTTCAGAATATTTTGCTGAGTTTCCACACCTATAATATTCAAATAACGGAACTTAACAAAAAAAGGGGGATACAGATGAATGTCCATTTTGTATTCAAAATGGTTAGGATAGATATATAGCTACATTTTCTTAATGAATAGAAGGATTTGTTCTAATGGCATTTATAAATAGGATATCATGTTCGCATCTTGTACAGCAATTAACCACTAGGAAGAATGTATGCAATGTGTTAGTTATTGAAACTGTCCTACCAATTTGATTTGAAACTGTCTCATTGCTATTTGTTTCTCAATAAAATTATGGAAAAAAATGTAAAAAAAATTAATAGTTTGACATGCCGACTCTTTGTTTAACCTTTGTCTGATAGGGTTAGTTAGGTATTTCCTTTGAGTCTGAGCAGCTCCTGGTTTTTCAGTTTTCATATCTAGTAAATTGTGTATTGAGTGAATTACCACCTACATTTATGAATATTTTCTTTTTCTTTTTTTTTTAGTGACACAGGTCTTGAGTGGGACTTAGTATGTGAATATTTTGTGTTTCTATTGATAACTATACTTGATGAAAGTTTATTGTACCAAATTCAGTTATAAAGCCTGATGCAGAATGAGGAAGATTTGAGTGACACAACAAGGATTCCAGCACTTGCCATTCAAATGCTACTGACCCAAGATTTTGTGTGCAAACAAACATATTTGCATTTGCTTTTGGGTTAAGAGGAGCATATAGTGGAAAATAAAGAAAACACTGAGGGGAAGAAAGAATGGTAAAGGCATTTTCTTAGAAGTTGGACATGGTTTCAGTAATGTGAAATTGTTCAGCACATCTTTAAACAGCAAAGTAATTCTGATCATATCCTTATTTGCCTTACACGGGGACAAGAACAGACAAGAAGAGCTCACCTCTTTCACACTTGTAACCTAGGATTTGGAAATATCCAGTTACCTCATACATTCACTGGGTGTCATAGAATGCCTAGGTCTGTTCTGCACACTCTGCTTATGAAGAAGCAGTTGTACATGGCTCTCCTTACTCAGCAATTCCAGCTTTCTTTCTGAAGAAGAAATTACAATATACTAACTAAGGAAATGCACCCTTGGACTCCTAGTCTCTATCTTTTACTAGTGACTCTAAAGTTACACAAAACCCAAGAAGGGATGTGACACACCTCTGTCGTCCCAGGACTTTGGGAGGCTGAGGCAGGAGGAACTGCAAGTTCAAGACCAGTCTAGTCAGCATAACACTTAGCAAGATTGTGTCTCACAATAAAAAAATTTAAAAGAAAAAGAAACAGGGCTGGGGATGTAACTTAGTGTGAATGTCCTGGATACAGTTCCCAATACTGCAAAAAAACAAAAACAAAAATGAAAACAAAGACCCACAAACAAACCATCAGCTGGAAGAAAAGTCTGAGTTCAGATAAAGCTCTACCACTTACAGGTTGCTTGATGTCAAGTAAGTTACGTACCTGACATAGTGCAGCTTGAGGTACCTCATCTACACTATAGAGTAAGAATCTTATTAACTTCCTAAGATGGTTATGAAGATTAAAAAAGATAATCCCTGTAACATACTTAGTGTAATGTTTAGTGTGTACAAGCTTCCAAAAATATCGAGATTTCCTTCCTCCCAGAAATGATTTTTGAAGTGCCAGCTGATTTTTACTTCATACTGTAATTAATGATCCTACATAAGAGTCTTTCTGTATCCCTACTTCTCTTAAAATTTGGAATTTAACTTGAAATACATACAAATGTCTTTCATAAATTCGAGGATAAAATAAAGAAATGGGTTTGGAAGCAACTGGGAAACTGATCAAATTGAAATCAATCTCCAAATTTATACCCTACTTGCACACCCAGTGGCTGGTAATGTGCTTGCTTGCTCGTAATCCTTCAGGGGCTCAAAGGAACTGGGACAATTTTGTCCAGGGAGCCAGCATTTAATGTACCTTATTCTAGGTGGTTAAAGGTTGGGAAATGCTAAGGTAGGGAAAATTACACTCTAGAGAATTACTACCCAGTGCAGGCGCAATTCAGTGTAATATACAGTGCTATTAGAAAAACAAATGGCTTTTGAATACATAGGAAAGACAAAAATTTCCCTCATGTACTTATTCTTTTTCTAAAATATGCCAGAAATATCCCTGGCCTGAGTCCTCTTTACAAGCTCTCTTCCCGTGAGAAGCCCAACAGGAAAAGGGAGCCCCGGAACTCCCTGGCGCTCTGCGGAGGATTCTGTACTCGCCAGTCAAGTCCCAGTCTGTAGGCACCCTTCACAACTCCTGCAAATATGATGTCCAGCTGCCTGCACCATTTAACGCAGTATTTATAGATGCTGAGCAATTGTTAAAATGCTTTTTCATAATACACTTTTGTCATCTGATGCCAAGTAAGTTGTCTTAAGTGCGTTGCTGCTTTGGAATTTAATGTTTCATTTGTTTTCGTCTCTCCTTCATTGTTATGTGTGTTATTCATGCATGTTTCATGGCTTAAACACTCAAGCAGTGGTGATCTTTCCGCCATTTACGCCAACATGCTATTTGTACTACCCGAAGATTGCAAACCCGAGCCATTACTAGATGACGCTGTAGCACAGCCCTGTGCTAGTTTACTTCCTAAGTAAAGCTTTCTTGTGCGTCGATATTAACTACCTCACATTTTCCCATCAGGCTGCGAAAACACTAGAGGAAGGCAGACGAGGAGTTCCCAGATGGTGAGAGTGAAGTGTGTGTACATCTGTGTTTGAATGCCCAAGAAAACCCTCGGGCTTGTATTTTGTTGGACTAGTACCATGGTAGGCATTTTATGCTCATTAAAAATAGCACAACTCTTCTAAATTTATCATTATCAATTTCTAATTTTTCTTACAAAGAAAGGTAAATTGAACGTAAAGATTACTTTTATTATGCATTCACCATGAAATGCTCTTCTCAAAAAGTATCACCTATCTATTTTCATCTCTTTATTAGCTCTCTTGATCAAAATTTCCTTGCCAAAAAGAGTTGAAACATTTAATATTACAAAATTATTTGAGGATATAAAAGAATATGACAGACTAAAGTGCCTGCTTAAGCAGAGTGCAGTGGCCAGGGTTCGATCTCAGCATGCTGAGATGGCCATCGAGACTGGGTGAGGTGGCTGGCACCTATAATCCCAGTTCTTGGGAGGCTGAACACAGGCGGATCCAATCTCCAAAGTAAGACTCTGTAGACCCTGTACTAAAATACAAAACAAAACAAAACCAAAAAAAAAAAAAAGACTGCTCATTTGAAATGATTACGCAAGTATTTAGGACTAAACAACAAACAGTGACCTGCATCAGACATTGAAAAGGACAGTTACTTATCATGAGATTCTCTGATGTAATTAGGTGAAACAAGCTATTAGGTCTTCAAACTTATTTCAGGGAAGGCTGGTCTTCTTATTTTAATGACACTGCCAAGAGTACATATATGCAAGATAGTCTCAGAATTTTAATGGCCATAAGTACTTGAATGCTCAGTATCAATAGCCTGGGATGCTGGAATTAATGAAGGATACTTACAAATGCCTAATTTTTCTATGGCACATTAATAGGTGGAAGAAGGTTTTTGAAACAGGATAAATATTACTGCTTTTCTCTGTAATCTAAACTTTTTCATAGTTTGTTCAATCTAGACTTTAAATAAATTGAGTTTACCTAATAAGTCAGCTTGCAAATAGTGCCACTCTACCCAACAGGGTGTAGGCTCCATGAATCAGTGGGTGTATTTAAGTTAAAAAATTCATTACAATAAAAGACATATTTCCATTGTTTCTCCTCAAAAGAGTCCTCCTTGCTTTGAACACACTCACTTCTTGGTTCTTAGCACTTTATTTATTTTTTTTATTTACTTATTTATGTTTGTCTTTTTGAGACAGAGTCTCTCTTGCTTATGCAGTTCTGGTGGTCCTTGAGTTCATTTTTTAGCCTAGGCTGATTTCAAGCTCAGAACTACTTTCCTGCCTCAGCCTCTTGAGTGCTGGGATTACAGGCATGCCCTACCACGCCTGGCTCTTACCATTTTCTGAAGCAGTTCTGGAATTTCTTTTTACAAATGTCTTAGCTGCACTGTCATAGCTGTTTCAAATTGATTTAAAATTTTTACCTTTGATGGCATTTTGAGTATAGAGAAGAGTAAGGAATCACATAGTGCCAGATCTGGTGAGTAAGGGGGTTGAGGACACACGGTGAGATTTTTAGGAGCCTGTTTTTCGTTAGATAGAATTTTATTTCATTGTTCAGTGTGTTTTGATCACACCTTGTCAAGACACTCATGAAAGAGGAACTCCAGAACTGCTGCAGAAAGTGTGGATAGCAGTGGGAGAAGTATTTTGAGGGGAATTAATGCAATGTGACTTGTGCTATGATAATTTTCTATTTAAACACACATCATAGTTTTAATCATCACTTGTATATTTCACTTCCATTTTACTAATGACCGGGACTCATTTCACTAGAAACAGTTTTCAGATAAAGCAGAGAGTTTAATGCCCATTTGCATTCTTCCTGCATTTCCATTGAAAGCATCTCTGTTCTTCTTAATAATCATTCGTATGTTTTCAAAGTCAAATCATTCTATTTCATTTGGCACAAACTTTAACATCACTAGTTAATAATTCCTCTTTTGATGCATATTTGGGCAGAAAATTTCATTTTGGACATGTTAAATCAATAGGCACTTCACAAAGACTGAGAAAATGGCAAAAATCCTTTTAAAAATATTTCTAAGAACCAGGTGGTGCTCACTACTTCAGGTGAAGCTGGCTCTCCCATCTGCACCTGCACTGCTGGTCCTGTGACCAATCTTGCCTGGTACATGTACTACATCACATTTTATAATTAAGATCCTGGAGTTATTTATTTATTTATTTATTTGGTGGAACTGGGGATTGAACTCAGCCCTTGAGCTTGCCAGGGAAGTGCTTAACCTACTGAGCCATCTCTCCGACTGGAGTTACTTTTTAAAAATGAATTTAAAACTTTCCCCACATTCAAATGATATTTTTACATATACTTTTTACAAAGTTTTGTGTTTTTTAAAAAAAGCAATGAGACTTTTGTAGCTTGGGAAACACACCTTCATTTTCTTAAATGTTTGATTTATGATTGATTTTAGAAATACACTGGTAGTTCTTGACATAGACACAAATAGTTGCCATTCTAAGATGTAATATTCATGGGATAGTTAGAAGCAATCATTACATAAAGTCTTCATAAGTTTCATTAATCAAAATTGGAATACTATAATTAACAGATTAGTCTTGGAGAAACAATTTTTACCATTTAAGAAAACAGTCCTTTGCATGTGTCATTTAGAGGATTTAATGGGTAAGCTTTTAGCAAAGTTCTATTTTAGAAAAATTAAGGAACTGTTGAATAATATTTGGTTTTGCATGAGACAGAAAGACTGAAAACCAAACAAAGCATTAGTTTTGGAGACCAGTGAGATAGCTCAGTGGACTAAAGCACCTGCTTAGGCATGCACAGGGACCACAGTTTGATCCCTGGCACTACATGCCGTGCCAGCCCTGCCCCCAGGGCTGACTGAGTCCACCACAGAGTCTGGGCATAGTGGTGCACACCTATAATCCCAGTGCTGGGGAGGTTGAAAACAAGGAGGTCCACTATGAGTCAGAGCTGTGTAGTGACCCTGTATCAACCAAATACATTTAAAAAAGTTTAAATTTAAGTAATCTATACTGTTTATATTTACAAATTATTCTATATCACTTTGCCCAGAGCAATTCATCTTCTTTTAAATTCCAAGTGCAACTGGAGATCAACTGCAAGCCAAGTCAGCTGAGAGTTGTCACGGGATGGTCAATCACAGCAGGTCTCTCCATGCCTTCCTACTTACTGTTTCTTGCTCTCTGGGACTATCACCCCAGTTTGTGCTCTTAGCTCTCCCTTTTGTGCCCAGGATTCACAAAGACATTCCCCATCACGCCTCGTTAGCTTGCTAGGGCATCATTCTTATGCTTTTATCTTTCTGCAGACAGGACCTCAGAATACCCTGTCCCAATGCAAGGTCAGCCACACTCAGAAGAAAAAACCAGGGCTCGGAGCTTCTACCTCCTCTGGCCCCGGGTACCTCCATGCACATTTGGCAGCATGATGCCGGGCAGTCATCTTGTTCTCAAAGACTTAGCAATCTCAGGGCATCTACGCATGGATCAAACTCCATATCACTTTGATCCTTCTTCCTTTTTGCTTCTACTTTGCCAGGACTTACTCAGTGTTTCCTATGGGTGAATCTTCCCTTATCTTCCAGTTATTGAAACCTAATTCCAGGTATTCCTCATTCCCCTGCAATAGTACGGGAGGATGCTGAATACCATGGTCTTTTTTAATCCTGTCCATCCTGGAAAGCGCTGCCAAAAACTGCTGAGCATGTCACTGCCCTGCTACATCCAGACTAAGCCATGCCAGGGGCAGAGCCAGGCACATGGGCCTGTGACAGTACTTTCTCGTCTTCACAGCCTCAAGTCCTTACACATCTGAGGGCAGAAAAAACTCAACATTTTTGGGTAGCAATGTTCAAATGCCACAGTTTCTTAATTATTTCAAGTTCAAAACTTTATCATGTTGGAGCCAATCCCCTTCCCACTATGGTCATTTGTTCTCCTAGGTGTGGCATGGATCATGGGCAGGAACCTTGTCATGCTCTGGTAGCCCTGGGTGAGAATGCATATTTTTAGAGAGCTGTGTACATTGATTTCCATGGAGACAGCGCCTCTGGTTAGAGCCCCAGGTGTATCCACTGTCTGCAAGAACAGGGCAGAGCATCCTTACAGGTGGGTCGGAAGGGTCGCCATTTGGTTGGGAGATAGGCCTAGAGGACTCAGGTTATGGTAAACATTTTATTTCAGCTTAAGAGCATGTATTTATGTAAGGTGGCCTCACGTTACATTGCAAAGAACCTTTTACTTGTGTTGAATATTATTAATCCCTCTGCTATCAATTTTACCTGGTCATGGCAGAAAAATCCCTTAATAGTTAATTTTTATTATTTCTAGAATGTTTCAAGTTTCAGAGGCTTTCTACATGAACTATATGAGTACTCAGGAACCCTGTGGCCTGGGCACTGGGCCATCTGCATAGCCGCTAGCTGGAGAAGACTGGTTGCTGTCCTCATGTGTCCCCTGCGTGTCCTCTTGGATATGTAAGACCCTGGAGCACTGAGCCCAGGTTCAGAAAGCTTCTGTGTTCGGTGCCCTGCTAAGTGCAGGCTTCTGAATGCAGCACACACCATCCTCAGCTGTGGCAACCGGAAACTCGGGGTGAGGCTCCATAACCCAGGTGGGAATAGACTCTCCAGAGTCTGAGGCACGCACAAGTATGGTCACCACAGACCTAGACTGGGTGGATTCCCTTGGTCTTGAAATTTTATTGAAGGGGTTATGACTTGCAGGGCAGGCAATTTTCTGAACTTCCATGCTGTTACCAGGTGGGGATTCGAAGTACATTGGCTAAGAGCACTCCGGGGAAGCAAATAAGGAAACAGAATGATTGTGATTGGTGTCAGTGATAGATTCTAACACCATTGGTAAACAGTTTACTAGTTGTGCATTTCTATTCCACAAATAATAGTTTAGTGATACAACCTTAGGCCTAGAGCATGCTATTCTAAGTTCTAGCTTCTCTCTCTTTTTTCTAACTTACTGCATTTATGTAATAGTTTATTTCTTATTTATATATTTTTTTGCCATTTGATTATTTGTAACAGATAATTTTTATTTTATTTTGCTTGTGTTGTTTGTCTTTTTCAGATAGGGTTTCACTATGCTGTTTACGCTGACCTTGAACTCACTTTGTAGCCCAGACTAGTCTTGAACTCACAGTGATCCTTCTGCCCCAGCCTCCTGAGTGCTGAGATTATAGGCATGGACCACCATGCCTCATTTGCAACAAATAATTATTTAACCTACAAAGATAAAGTTTATGAAAGGTGAAGGTTTTAGTTAGGCTCAATTTTCAGGCAGAAATTATAATTTAAAATATCATATAAAGCCTCAAAAAAAGATACTTTGAATTCTTTCTTCATGTAATTTCTCCTTTTGTTAATGACTCAAGATCAATATCATGAATAATCATTGTTCTATTTATATGCAGTGTAGTTAAGTTCCTTTCCCTTTTGGCTATTTCTAATCATCACTGGATTGAAAAGATGAATTGAGCGTTGGCAAGAGAGCTTGGTGGTCTAAACACCTGCCTGGCAACTGCAACTGCAAGGCCCCAGGTTTGATTCCTGGTACCCCGTGATGATCCCTGGTACTGCTTGCCCTGCTGCCCTGAAACTGGGTGTGGTGGTACAACCCTGTAATACCAGCACAGGGGAGGCTGAGAAAGGAGGATCACTAAGGGTCTGAGCTGTAAAGTGAGACCCTGAACTAACTAACTGAGTAACTAACTACAAGTTTGTTTGTTTTCTATATTTAGGACAGAATCTACAGGGTCTACAGGGTCTCATCACATAGATCGGACTCGTAGTGATCCACTTGTGTTCAGTTTCCCAAATGCTGGGATTACAGGTGCCCGCCATCATGCCAGTCTCAATCACCCTCCCAGCGTGCCTTGGGGGCTGGTTCGGCAGGCCCTGGGGGTTGAAGTCCTGCCACTGTGTTCTGCCTAAGAAGGTGCTTTAGTCAGCTGGGCTATTTGGCTGGCCCTTAAGATTTTTTAAAACTCGAAAAAAAAAAAAAATGAATTGGCAAAAGTTCCTAAGAATGCAAAGCACAGGGAAATAGATTTAGAGGGAGAATACTAAAGGAAACTTCAAAACAAACTGCATGAGCTTCAACATTGTTGATTTTATGACAACTATTTAACAGATACCTTTTGTGTCAATATTGATGCTTTTGCCAATTGTTTTGAAGATTCTGACAGGAAAAAAACCCAGTAAATAAAGATATAAGTAAGCTTTAAAATATTGACTTTCTTCAGTAATTAGCAGGCTCATTTCTTTTATTGTATCTTTATCTACCTACCTATCTATCTATCTATCTATCTATCTATCTATCTATCATCATCATCATCATCATCATCATCATCATCATCATCATCATCAATTTTTGTCTTTTTGAGACAGGATCTCACTATGCAGTTCAGGCTGGCCTTGAACTCACTCTGTGGCCCAGGCTGTTCTTGAACTAGCAGCAATCCTCCTGCCTCAGCCTCCCAGGTGCTGGGATTATGGGTGTGCACCACCACACCCAGCTTAATTTTTTTTTAATTTATGTGTGTGTGTGGGGGGGGCCAGCTCCGCCCAGCAGGGGGCGGGGCTGGCTGGCATGTGGTGCTGGGGTATTGAACAGCGGTCCATGTGCTTTGCTAAGCTTGTTCTAAGTAGGTGCTTTAGACCACTGAGCCATCTCACCAGCCCCAGCTTAATTTTTTTAAAGGGTATTATTTCACTTAATTTTTAATATGACTTTACTTACAAACTGACATGTCATAATTACTATAAGTCTGTTTGCTCTCCACTTTTAACATTCTGTTGAATAGTGCCCACCAGAATAAGACTCTATATGCAACTAGAAAACAGACTAGGAAATGTAATTTGAAGAAATTTGTATTCATTTGACCATTGAATTCCTCACCTAATCAAGAATCTGGTTAACCAACGTGTAGGTTGTCTTTTCCGTTCTCAAAGAAATAAGACAAAGCTGGTATTATCCACATGTATTTACTCCGTCAATCTGGTAGGGATGATTCATTGAACAGAAAAGACAATCTTTCACCACTGAAAAGGAGACTTGTCCAAACAAAGCATCGTTAATCCCTTCAGTGAGAGCAGGAGGCTCCCTGGATGGTGACTCTGCTATGTTGTTCTATGCATTTATGCCTCTGAGTCATGCTTAGAAGTGACAGCATGGAGTCATTGTGCAACCAAAAATGTAACACCCCCCCACACACAATACACACACACACACACACACACTAATAGAAGTAAAATGAAGCTGGCAACAATTCCTCAGTGATTAAAAAATATAAAATATTTTAATCAGTGAGCTATTATCCATTCTGGGCTACACTTCAAGAGTTTGGATTATGTATTAGTACAGGAGAGTGTTTCACAATGCAGGCAAACAAATTGGCATTTAGAGAGGTTTTGTCTCAACCAAGTTGAAGACTTTGGTGAGGAGACCGGGTCAGATTATTTTCGCATCTCTCTTCATTCTTGCTGTCCTTGTTGTTATATGGTGCTGAGGACTGAACCAGGCAGGGGTTCATGCATGCTAAGTGCTGTTTTGTTTTCATGGTTTGCTCTTCTTTCTGACCCATGGAGACAGCATGGTCTTGGTTTATATTGTTCCAGGAAATTCTTAAAAAGAAAATTAATCATGAGTTCTCATGTGTGTCCCTCACTGGGAAAAAAGCAGAGAAAGTGATGAGATACCGCTGAGTGAGTGAGAAGCTGGCCACTTTCCGTCGGCCTCTAGTGGATATTGGACCTGTGATACTTTTCGCTTCTCAAATGCAACGTGATCTGCCTTGCAGTACTGCTAGCGTCCCTCAGGGTAAATAAGATGTCACTGCCCTCTCCTTGTATGCTGAGATCGGGTTTAGCAATCTGTTCCTCAACATGGCTTATTCACTGATGAGGAAACTTCAGTCTATTAGAGTTAAGAAGCTTGATGAAATTTACCAAATAGTAACTAATCACAATTGAGTCTAAGTCTGGAAGTGGTACTATTAGCCATTTATTTAAGAATAAATATGGAAGACTCTGATTCTCTTACTTTAATTTTTTTTCTCCTTTGTTTCTGAAAGCCAATGGAGTATGCAAATAAAGAGAAAAAACTATCTGTGGAAATAAAAATATGTCACAAGGACACTGTTAGAATAAATAGTCATGAGAAGGTAACTGTCTGAGACAAAAATCATGCATTAATTTGGGAAATAGAATGGAAATGCGAGGAGCAGGATAGACCTCAAAACACATTAATGTAGAATCACTGACATAGATTCTAGAAATCACTAGATCAGTGTTATGGTTTGCATCTAGTTGTCCCCCCAGAGCCTCATGCAGTCATGGGGCAGACTTCTAGAGTTTGTGATTAATTCATGATCCACTGGGATTATGGGTGTGAGTGCTGCTGGGATTATGGGTGTGAGCACTGTACCTATCCTGGGGCGGATACCCTGAATGCAACTTAAGGGCGACAGACTTGCTGTCCGTAGCCATTGTTGCTGCTATTCCTCCCGTTTGCTCTTGCTCTTTGCCACCACCACTGAGAAAGGTTGCCCTCTGCCATGTGTAGCTCTGCCTTGGAGCCAGCTGAGTATGTTCTGATGCCTCCGGTGACTGTGAGCTAAATGAACCTTTCCTTCTTTCATTTGGAGTGTTGGGTATTTGTCCCAGCAACAAGAGAAGAGGAACTGAGCCAATCAGAGAAAGACAAAGTGATGAGAAATCAATGTGGGATGTATTGTGTAAATCAAGAAGATAAAATTTAGGTGTTAAAGACCAAAGGAAAGAAAGGGAAGAATAGAAAAGAAGGGAGAAAAGAAAGAGAAGGAAAAATGAAAGAAGAAAGAAAGGCAGGAGAACACAAGCAATAATCAAAGAACCCACAAAGGAAGGTTACTGCTCTTTTGGAATGATGTACATAGTATCACTTAAAATTATTGAAAAAAAAGAGAAACACCTCACCACAGGTTCAGTAAATATTAGTGGATGTTTGATGTAAATATTAAGATATGTAATTTGCAATTACAATGAAATATATGTATACTATGTTATTTATATAGTATGATAAATCAGTTGGAAAAAGAAAGTTGCAGGATAAAAGGATTCTAAAGGGGTTCTTGTAGTTAACATTTTTCTTTATTTTTAAAGAGAATAAACAAATAGTAAAAAACTTTAGAAATAATGCATGATTTCACTAAAAAAATGATAGGAATGCAACAATGCTTGCTATATTGCCTTCAAATTAGTTTTTCAAATTACCAGATATAAGCATTCAACATTGGTCACAAAAATTAAAAAGAAGAAAGAAAAATATAAAGAGCTTTGGTAAAGGTGTGTGTGTATGTGTGTGTGTGTGTGTGTGTGTGTGTGTGTGTGTGTGTGTAAGGAATAAATAGACAAATTATTAGGGAGAAACAAGAATTACTTAATCGTAGAGAAATACTGACTTATTAACTAAATGTTTTAAAAATAGGTACTTATAGAGCATGAAAGAAATATATGATAGACTTTTCAGTTAAAAAACAGGAGCAAGGAGCAAAGCTTGTGTACTTCCGGAGCTTGAGGTGGGCATCCACACCAAGGTGGACACTGCCTGGCTGTCCTCGGGTAGCTAAGTTCTCACCAGTAGAGCAGAAGTGATGGACAAAATTTCTGCCACCGAATAAAAGAAAGTTACTCACCTTGACTTTCTTATACTTCAAGGTGGAAGCAAACCTACTCAAAGACCATCTCCGCTCCCCACAAAAAAATTGACAGTAAGTCTGAGATGTGACAAAACAAGAAAATGGAAGGCACGTGGGTGCCCGGATGAACGCGGGAGGAAGAGACGCCCCAACACTTGAGCTGGTCCTTTTGTGACTGAGTAATAGAAGCAGGAAACATGGTGCTACCTTGATGTACAAACATCTTTCTTTGGGAGCAAGTTGGTTTGCAAACAGAAGGATTTGAAAAAATACTGGTTTTATTTGTGAACTCTGCACTGGGGGGCAAACATGACCATGGGCATCTTTCTCACAGTCATGGAACAAATTAAATTATTGAACTGAGGAACCACTGCACATATTTAGTTTACAAAGTCAGTGTGCTTTGGGTTGCTTTTCCTTAGAGCTTAGCCTTTGGCACAATTTTAGAGAAATTAAATATGAGAAGTGGGCACAGATGTTACAAAATTGGAAAGATGAGATCAAATAACACAGTACCTATTCATGATTAAAAGAATACTTTAAAGAAAATAGGTTTAGGAGGATCTCACTCTGATATAAACCACTGATAAACAACCTACTGCTAACATCATATCGAATGGGGAAAAATTAAGTTTTCTCTCCAAAATCAGGACCAAGACACAGTTGTTCACAGTCGCCACTCCTGTTTAGTATAGTACTAGAAACACTGACCAGAGCAACCAGGCAAAACAAACAAATGAAATGAATATGCATAGGAAAAAAGACATCAAATTATAATTGATTACAATCATTAATTAGAATAGAGGATCTGTAACAGATCCTCTACATAGAAAAGCCAAAAATTCCACCAAAAGATTCTTAGAATTAATAACCAAATTCATCAATGTAATGGAGTACAAAATCAACACACAAAAATAGTGCTCTTACACACCAGGAATAAACTCCCTGAAGAAGAAATCAAGAAGATAATACTATTCATAACAGCATCAAGAAAATGAAATACAGTGATACCTTGGTTCTTTTTTTATGTTTTCTCTTTTTTTTTGCTGAAACTTTTATTCGCTTTATTTATTTATTTATTTATTTATTTTTCTCTTTTATTTTATTTTCCATAATTTTATTGAGAAACAAATAGCAATGAGACAAGTTTCAAACCAAATTGGTAGGACAGTTTCAATAATTAACACATTGCATACATTCTTCCTAGTGGTTAATTGCTGTACAAGATGC
>NW_004524579.1:6838459-6844710 GCF_000260255.1 Octodon degus | reverse complement strand
TAATTCTGATGGGTCTTCCTTTGAATGTGATCTGCCTCTTTTCTCTAGTGGCTTTCAGTATATTATTCTTGTGCTGAATTTCTGGGATCTTGACTATTATATGTCTCGGTGTGTTTTTCATTGGGTTAAGGTTACTTGGCATTCTATATGCTTCAGTTACCTGAATGTTAGTGTGTTTCCTCATTTTGGGAAGCTTTCTGCTATTACTTCTGCCCCTATTTTTTTAATGTTATTTGTATTGACTCCTTTCTCATTGATGCCTATTAGTATCACATTGTTCATCTTTGCATCATCTTGCAGGTGATGGATTATTCTTTCCTGCATCCTAGTTGTTTTTGAGAAATCCTTTCTTACCTTTTCACTCGCTGCACCAGTGTCTTCAAGGTCTGAACTCAGTCTTCACTTTCACTTAAATGGTTTTGCAAGCTTGTGATTGAGATTTTAATTTCCTCTATATCTCTTTGACTCTTCTTCATGCGATCTATTTCTTTCCTGTATTGCTCCTTCAAGGAATCCATCATTTTTGTAATCTCTATTTTTTTTATCAAGGTCTTCTTTAGAAGCAGTTATAAATTCTTTTAGCACAGTGTTTTTTTCAGATTTTTCCTCCCTATGTTTCTGTAGTTGATTCTTTACTTTAGATGCTATGAGTTCTGAGAATTCTTTTTTTATTTCAGAAAAGAATTCTGCTCTGAGTTCCTCTATATCTTTCTCCTGTTGCTTATTTACTATCAGCACTATTAATTCATACATTTGAGCTGAGCTAGTGGAAAAGAATTCCACTCTGAGATCCTCTATGACTTTCTGCTTTTGCTTATTTACTATCGATGCTATTAATTTATACATTTGAGCTGAGCTAGTGTCCTCTGCACTTGTTCTTGGTGAGCATTGGGTTTCCTCCATATGTGTTTGCATTGATTCTTTAGTGCAGATATTATTAATTCAGGGATTTCTTTTATTATTTCCAGTCTGAGTTCCTCTATACCTTTCTGTAGCTGTTTCTTATTTCAGAAGCTGTTGATTCTTTGCTTTCAGCTGTGTGATTCTCAGTTTGTTCTGTGTTAGTGTCCTCTGCACTTGTTATGAATGGGCTTTGGTTCTGAGATTGCATTTTGTTCCTTCTTGTCATTTTGTGTAGCACTGTCTTCTGACCTTTATTAGAGATCTTTATTGCAGTAATAACCTTCGCACGTACTGAAGTTCAGGCGCAGATCTACAAAGTTTGGATTTATCCAGCTGTGCCTGGCTTAGATCTGGCTGCTGTGCTCAGCTCTTTCCTGTTACTGCCCTTGAGGGTGAACCTGTTGTGCCCCTCTGGCAAGATGTTCTGCTCTTGACTAGCTGGGTGGTTCTGTCCCCTACACTCTCTGCAGGGATTGTAGCTGCAGAGTTTCACCCAGGCCTGTATACTAGGCCTGAGTTGAGTCTGGAGGGGACAAGGTGGAGTAGTGGGGAGAGGCAGCTCTCCCACACACTCACTGGGCCTTGGCTAGGACTGGATCTGGGGGTTCCCGGAACACAGCAGAAATTCCTACTTGGTGGGCAGGGTGTGTGTGGGGGATACTACAGAGTCATGAGGGGCATCCCAAGGGGGTAGAAGAGTGTCTCACCCACGCTGCACCTGGGCTGGAACCAGTAGGTCCCCCCCAGAGCAGGGTAGCCGGAAGCTCTACCCCACACTCACCGGCTTTGGGGTTCCCAGAACGGAGCAGAAATTCCTACTCAGCGGGCAGGGTGGGGGAGGTGCTGCAGAGTGGTGGCGAGCATCCCAAGGTGGTGGAAGAGGGTCTCACCCACGCTACTCCTGGGCTGGGACCAATAGGTCCTGCCGGTGCAGGGTAGCTGGAAGCTCTCCCACCAATACCTTGGTTCTTGAAAGCTTTTGTTTGTGAAAAATTTGCTTTGTAAACAGAGGTTTTCCATAAATTTTGTTCTTGTTTGCCAACTCTGCATCAGGTGATGAACCAGACTGCCATCTTTCCCACACAAATACCAAAGTGGCCCTCTTTTACAGAATTGTGGAGCTAATTATATTTGTGAGCCTAGGTACCGCTGTACTTTGTAATTAATAATAAGTACATGAGAGACCCCTTCAATGAAAACTACAGTACCTTGAAAAAAAGAGATCAAAGTGGAAAACAGAAAATGGAAAGTTATCTGCTATTTCTACATAGGCAAACCCAATATACTCAAAATGACTGTCCTTTCAAAACTGGTACATAGATTTAAGGCAGCTCCAACTGAATTATTAAAAGCATTCTTCACAGAACTAGATAAAACAATTCTACGTATCATATGAAACCAGACGAGACTCAAAATAGCAAAAGCAGGGGCTTGCGGGTTAGCTTAGTTGTTTAAGCACCTGCTAGGGTAAACCCAGTCAGGCGTAGGGGACCGCAGTTTGATTCCCAACTCCCCATGCCTTACCAGACCCACCCTTCATGCAGCCTGAGACAGAATGTATATATATATATATATATATATATATATATATATATATATGTATGTATATATATAGCAATTCTGCGTAACAGGCCCAAAGTAGAGGTATCACAACCCTGGATTTTAAATTATCTCGCAAGCTCCATGACAAAAACTGCATGGTCCTAGCAAAAACACAGAAATGTGGGCCAGTGGAGCAGCACTGAGGCTGCAGAAACAAGCCCAGGCTTACTCAACTGTTGGATCTTAGACAAGGAGGCCAGGAACATACACTGGAAGAAAGATAGCTTCCTTAATAAATGAGACTGGGAAAACTGGCTATCAGTATACAGAATATTTAAATTTTAAAAATTTATTTATTTGGTACAGGGTCTTACCACGCAGCTCAGATGCATAGTGATCCTGCTGTCTCAGCTCTCCAGCGCTGGGATTACAGGCATATGCCACCACACCCGGTTTCGGGGTCTGGCATGCCATGTGGTACCAGGGATCAAACCCAGGTCCTTGCACTTGCCATGCAGGTCCTTAGACCACTCAACTATCTCCCCAGCACCCCCTCCGTATGTAGAAGGCTTAATGTAGACCCATATCGTTCACCAGCTCTACTATAGAGCTGATAAATGACTCTTGAGTAGCCTGGCAATTTCTTTGGATTATTCTCTCCATGTGTTTCTCCTGCTTTCCTATTTCAAATTGCAGTTTACATGTTCCTACTTTGCTACCCTTTGGAGGCTGTAGATGGATGGAGATAACATACTGGTTGATGTGCTGAGAGAATCCTTGGGCTTCAGTCAGTGATCTTGAACGTTGAGCTGGATAGCATAACTGAATCAGTCTGGATTATCTCTCTTGGAAAGGGAACAAGTATGTGCTATTTGTGGAAAGAAATTTGCATCTAAATAGTTGGGTGGCTAGAGCAGGTATTGCACCAGAGACTGCAAACTGTCCACTGCATTCCTCTGTGCCTTCCTTTATGGCAAACAGAGATTCAGGCGAGCATGTGGCTTCTCCCGCAGAGATTATATCTCCTCAGAGTCCTGTGCAGGTGGTAGCGTACTGCCATGGCATTCTTGCAAGTCCACCGTGAACAGGATCGATGGGTACAGTTTCCTCCTCACTTGTTTAAAGACAAATGAAAACTAAAGCCTGAGGGAGGATCATTCCAGCCTCAGGCTTGGTGTGAAAGAAATGAGAGGAGGGTGCCTGAAGGTGGGCAGAGGTGGACACAGGCCAGTCCAGCCATGGTGCAAAGCTTGACTCTTATTCTGTAGGGAACATCTGGGTCAACTATTGGTCAAATTTAATTAATTAATTAACTTTTTACATGCTTACTGAGTATCTATTTATCCAAAGAAAAATAAGAAAACATTTGTTCTTGGGAATCTGATGAGATAAGGAAGATTTTAAAAGCACGATGTAACAAGCACAGTGCCCAGGACAATGCATCGTGAAGAAAAAATAATACAGTGTTATAGAAGAAAAATGTGGACGTATGCCTTGACCCATCTGCCAGCAAGAAACTGTACTCAGTCACACAAGTGGAAAGTGCATATACTCTAGAAGAGTCCTGTGCTTCTGCTGGGATAAGAAAACTATTGCCTCTTTTTGGTGGTTTTTTTTTTTTTTTTTTCAAATTTCTCTCTCTCTCTCTCTCTCTCTCTCTCTCTCTCTCTCTCTCTCTTTTTTGTACTGGGGATTAAACTCAGGACCCTGTGCTTGCCAGGCAAGCACTTATTCTACTGAGCTATCTCCCTGGGCCCCATTATTGCCTCTTCTTATGACATTTAGAATACCTAGTAAAAGACAAAAAGAAAAATATCAACACCTTGCTTTCATCGAAGTTTGAATATACATTTCATAAAGTTCCACTGTTATATCAGCATGGTCAGAAGACTTCTCTACCTTCATTAGGTGGGCGGGACACCCTGGTCTGTCCACGCTGGAACACTGAGCAGGTGCAGCCCTGGAAATGTGCACCCCGACCTGCTATTGGCTGAACGCAGCTGGAGTGCAGGGGTGCTGGAGCTTCGCTGACGTCCACGTGGATCTATCTGCCTTCAAGGCACTGAAGCAAATGGCAAAGAAAAAGCCCCGCCATGTGTGCCTTGTCCTGTCTGCTTTGGGAAAGGGTCGTAGGTTCTCAAGGGCGGCTCTGGCCCATGGAAGCCACCTCCACCCAGCGTCGTGCAGAAGGGCACGGGAGGGCACAGGGATCTGGAGCGTTGCCGAGATGGTGAGGCCCATTGTTTCCGCCTCTCGCTCCCTCTCTGGCTCCGTAGTCCGTTTCCTTGGGGTCCTCTCGGTCTCTCTCAGTCATCTCCTGCCGACTTCTGCTTCCGGTCATTGGAGCTGGTAACATTTAATTTATACTTCTAGAAAAATAAAAAAGCTCACCACGAGGAAACAGGGGGAACATTTCAGGCCACTGTCACAAGGACCCAGTAGGAGACCAGGGGGGCTTGGTTTAGGATGGTGCCCCTGAGGAGCACAGCCACCTCCTGCATGTGCTATGAATTCTGAGCTTCATCGGACCTGTTGATAGATTAGATTCAGCTGGACTTGGGCATAGCAGAAAAGGCAGAGACAGTTGTCCTTACACCAGTTATAGAAAATAAATGAGAATTGGAGTTTAGGGAAGCATGGTTGATATTAACGAGTTAGGTTAAAAGGTAGTTGGGGGAGAGAACAGAAAGAAGCCCAAGAATTAGGAGACACGAAAGTCCTCAACTGGGGAAGAGGACACGAGATCCTAAGAGTCATCCAATACCTTACACAAGGAACTTGAGGCTATATTAAAATTAATTTTATAGCTCTGTCTGCATTTCACTGTCCTGATCTTTGGAGGACTCTTTCCTGGCTTCTGTGAACTCTTTAAGCATATTTTGCCCAACTCTGTAATGGTCAGTTATAGACATTTTTGAGTATGACTCAATTAGCCTCTAAGACTTGGGGGTAATAGTCCCTGTAGTGTAGCAGCAGTCTGCAAATTTAAACACATTTTGTAATAACCTAGAAAGTGTGTTAAAATACTTGCTTCTTCAAACTTAGTGACCAAATAAGTGCCTGGGAAGATGAAAGAAGATACCTAAAACATGATAACAATTTCTCCATTGTCACTAAAAGTTATGACTTTATCTAGTGTTATGCTATTATTTAATTCCTTCAATAATTATTTTACCTTATTGTCTAACTCTTTACTTTGTATTTTTTGAGTTGGCTAAAATTTACCAATGTCACTGTTTTTCTTTGCTCAATTCTTTCTGTCACTTTCTTTACAATCAAAACTCAGTGCATTCTGTCCCTTATTTTTTGGGTTTTAGCTTTTTGTTTTTGCTTCCTGGCTTTGCAGACTCTATGCTTCATGATTTATATCTTTGTTTTAGAATATGTCATTTTTACTTTATATCACTTTTACCTTATATAAAAGAAAATTGGAGTGAGTGAGACGACCGGGGCCGCGGGATCCTGAACAGACCCAGAGCGCAGGCCCGGCGAGTGAGTGAGACGACAGAGGCCGCGGGATCCTGAACAGACACAGAGCGCAGGCCCGGCAAGTGAGTGAGACTGAATGAGACGACCCGGAGCCCGGGGATCCTCATTTGACCCAAGCGGCAGGCCCAGCAGGGAACCCTTCAGCAGAACTCCCTGCAAAGAGGCTAGAGGCAAGACCCACCCAGCTGAATCAGGAGCAGAACATCTTGCCAGAGAGACACAAAGGGTTCAACTCTAACGGCTGCAGCAGAAAGAAGTGGAGCACAGCAGCCAGATCCAAACAACACCCACCTGGAGGAATCCGAACATCATAGATC
>NW_004524579.1:6834742-6836909 GCF_000260255.1 Octodon degus | reverse complement strand
GCAATAACAACACACAATGTACTAACCATTGTTACTCTCCTAAAATCTTGTTTTGAGATTTTGTACCACTGTTTTTATTTTTCTTTCTTTCTTTAAAATAAAAATAACTGATGTCAATAAATAAATAAATAAATAAAAATAAATATTAAAAAAAAAGAAAATTAAGGCTTAGAAAAGTAATTTATCCCAAACATACAAGGCATCCAAGTGATAGAGCTGGAACCTGAACAGTTTTGCTCCTACATTTGCTGGCTATGGACTCATTACTCTGGGAAAACTGCAGTATAGAATAACTAAACATAACTCAGTTTTTAACATCAGTGATAAAAATAACAAAGTGTCTTAAAACTCATTATGTTAGAAAGGAGTGTACAATTGTCTATTTTCACTTCCTAACTTAAAAATGAGAAAGTTCAGATCTGAAGACGGTAAGCTAAAGGTCAAAGTCATATCATTAGTGAGAAACCTGATAAACCAGTTCTGGTTCCCAATGTCCTGTGCAACTGTTTCGGTCAAACAAAGTAGAGATCTACAAGGTTAATCAGAGCTCCTTGTGGATAGAACAGGTGAGACTGGTGAAGGGCTTTTGGCCATATCAAGGAAATTTGGTTTACAGTTTAATAAATAAAGTAGGTTTTAAGGCTGTTGTGCTGTTTAGACCTAAAGTGTTAAAAAGCAAAGATTGTAATCTGATGTCCAGGTGGTACAAAAAATATGTGAAGACACCAACCCCTCCTGGGATGCTGACAGCTGGAAAGAATGCCTCTCTTGCCTTTAGAACTTTTTCATATATTGGTAGGTAAGATACAAACTCATCACTGTATGTGGACCCATCAGAAAGCTGAGATTCCGCAGTGATCTGGAATGTAAGAAAGCTGCCTGTGGGAGGAGAGGGACGTGAAAACTCATTTCATTGGTGCAGGCGCAAGCAGGAGTCAGTGATCATTAGTTAAAGAATTCAATTAAGAAATGGGCAGAAGCCAAGTCTCGGAGGAGCCCTCAGCTCAGGCAGATGCTGTGAGCATGGGTGTCCTTGGAGCCTTGAGATGAAGTGCTAGCTGTACACGGGACAGAAGAGGTGCGTGGCCTCAGAAGGACTGGAGTATGTGCAGAGTTCTTAACTATAGGTGTCAGGTGGGCCAAAGCACTGAGAACGTCACAGCGTCAAACCCCAGGGACAAGAGCCTGCCTGAGACTGAGGTGTAAGGAGACTGCCAGTGTCTTGCCCTCCTGCCGCCTGTGCCCAGGCTGACAGCCATCAGCTATCAGGTACTGACAGAGCATGGGAAGAGAAGGCAACCGTATGGAAAGCACAGCGGAAGGGGGTGTGCAGCTGGCCGAGGACAGCCCTCTGCCAGTAATCAGTCGTCCCCTGAGCAGTAACGTAGCTGTGCAGGCATCTGAGTCCTGCTGCCCTGATTATAGTGACAGCATCAGGAATCCTCAAATCCAACCCACTCCTAGATTGACTCAGTTACTGTAAGTAAAGGTCTAGCATAGATATTTATCTATTGTCTCAATTTCTTCTGTGACACAAATGCCCAATATTCAACAAAAATTGTGAGCCACAAAATAAATAAGAGCAGTTTCTTTCACTTTCTTATACCAGGGAGACACACATTGTCCAAAAGGAAAGAACAGCTTGGATGGGGGAAAGGAGAAAAGAAGGAAGAGGGAGAAAATATAGCTGAGGTAATTATAATACTAATTTCTATTAGTTTACTGAAAGGAACAGTTAGTGCTCATATTGTTCAATCAATTTTGCAGGCCTATGTCTGGTAATCTGAGCAACTTCTTTGAAGATAACAAGATGCAATATAGCAACCATTATTACTTTTCTACTATCTTGTTTTGAGATTCTGTATTGTTTTGTATGGTTTCTAAATTCTCTTTAAAATAAAAAAATTAGAAAGGATAAAATGGTGACTATTGTATGATTTACCACAAATAAAAATCCTTAAGAATAAAGAAAAAAAACACGGGAAAAGCAACAAGAGAACAAGCAGTCAATAGAGCCAGGCCAAGAAATGATAGCAAATGATCAAAAGGGAAATTTAAAGAACTGTGCTTGGTCCTGCTTTACCTTGGTCTTAACCATCCAGTAGAAAAGTATGAAGACGAAATATAGGAAGTAAAGCCATGTTGTTATGTTGAGCTGTGGGGGACT
>NW_004524579.1:6819150-6834642 GCF_000260255.1 Octodon degus | reverse complement strand
CACCTATAATATTCAACAACGGAACTTAAAAAAAATTGGGATATAACTATGAATGTCCATTTTGTATCTGTGTATTCAAAGTGTTTGGGATAGATATATAGTTGCATTGTCTTAATGACTGGAATGATTTGTTCTAATGGTGTTTGTAAGTAGGATCACAAGTCTGCATCTTGTACAGCAATTAACCACTAAGAAGAATATATGCAGTGTATGATTTGTTGAAACTGTACTTTTAATTTGATTTGAAACTGTCTCATTGCTATATGTTTATCAATAAAACTTTGAAAAGGAAAAAAAATAAAGAACTGTGCTTACATTGTTGAAGGCTGTAAAGAACAGGATGGACAACATATAAGAACAGGCAGGCTATTTCTGCAGAAATGGAAGCTAGGATATGGAACAAATGGAAATTCTAGCAATGAAAAGCACTGTAACACAAATGTGTAACATTCAAAAGCATATTAGAAGACTTAACAGCCAAGGAAAGTTACTCAGCTTGAAGATGCATCCATGAACATCACCGATAGTGAAGCGGAAAGAGACCCCAACTACATTTTTGGTCGTTAGTGAAGGCGGGATCCTGCTCAGTGGGAGAGCAGCTGCCTAACACGTGCCAGATCCTGGGTTTACTTTCCACTTGTACCCCGAGTTTGAAACTGGAACAGCTGGCAGGGCTAGGGATGTTTAGCAAATGGGATAAACGCAATTGAAATTTGTTTTTACTCTGCTAAATGTCTGAATGATTCCAGGGTGGAGTCCCAAGAAAGCATTTTTTCACATAGTCATCAATACTAAATTAGAACTCGAAGAGCTTCCTTCACATTCAGCTTTGGATCCATTCAGAATGAAAATAATGTGTATTTTAATAATAGTCACCAATTTAAAAGATGATGCTTTCCTCCAAGCTACTTTACATTTTGGTTTGCTAAACACTGTCCTGCTTTCTCACAAACAGCCTTTGTCACTCTTTCCCATCATCTTACGAAGTGTCAGCTTGTTCATTTGCTGAAGAATGCGTGTGGGTGTGTCGGATGACATGGAGGTATGCTGCAGAAATGCTGCCCTGGTTTAGCTCAAGGTGACTGTCTCTTACTAAATCAGTTTTATAATTACGTGGCTTAGCTATTGAATTTATCTTTTTCTCCTCCCCAAAGGAATAGTGATGGCAATTCATAAGTATAATCCACTATATTCACATTTCTAAAATTCCTCTGACATACTCCCTTCATTATGTGAATAATGTACACACACAAAAGTAATGAATGAGACAATGGAAATTTTATGTGCCATTGAAACCATTTTTCAACAAATATTCATTTTGGGTTTCATTATTCATGAATGGAGTTATCTTGCCATCATTGCTGAATAGCCTTGAAATATCTTTAGCCACGTACTTAAATTCAGCAATCTGGAGTATCAGCATATCCTTTCAGTTTAAACCATGCCAAGGATTAATGGCAGGAACCTCAGCTGAAATCTCTTTTTCCCCCAATTTCACAATGTATTAATGTTGCCAATAAACTTGGGGTAAAAGTAAGGAGCTCTCACTGCTATGCACAGCTAAAGGAAATCATAAAAATAAACTACAAAAAGAATGAACTACATCAATTTGTTTTAAAGCTGAAAGCATGATGCAGATCTCTTCTTATACAGGATTTAAAATTTAATGTTTCAAATAAACATGCAATTTTTAAAATTTGGAAATTCTTGGATGAGTGAGTTAAAATTTTATATTTGCCTAATCCATCTTGGTAGCTGGTCTCACCCCTATAATTCAAACACACGTATAGGAAAACTATACAGTCGTTATTTTTCTTGAACCTATGAGAATGTTGAGGGACCAGCCCCACAAAGAGACAGACAGGAGAGACCTTGTAACCTGCCGTGTGTTATGGTGATGGTTTAGCAGGAAGGTCCTGAATGCCTCAGCCAGGACCGCTTCAGTGGGAAAGGAAAAAAACAAAGGAGACAGGCTAACAAGTGTTATTGTAGATACAATCTGTAGGCTTCCAGCAAGGAATCACTTAAGGAGAACAGAGAACGGCACGCACGGAGGACCCACCAAGGACCGTGAAGTTTCTAGCCGGTTACAGGTGCAGAAGGGCAGAGGGGCCAGGAATGGAGGCCGGAGCAGACACTGGAGGCGGCCAGAGGAAGGGGCCACTTGCATTTAGAGATATTTGGTTTAGCATCCATCTCTGGTATTGCATTTTGTTTGCTAACCAACACTTTAGCTCTCCCTTCCATATGCTTTGGTAAGGAGTATGAACCCAGGGAGGGTTGCTGTGAGGTCGGAGAGAGGCTGCCTGGAAGGCACCTGACGCAGCGGGCGTCAGGAGGGTAAAGGGAAGTTAGCATTATCCTTCCTGTCATGACCACGCTAAAGAAAGAAGCGCCATCGTAATTATTAATTGCTAATGGGCAATTGTCTGCTGTAGGAAGGTCATCAAGGAGCATTACACGAGGCAGTGCTTCACACCCCGGGGCTGGGCTGACTCCGGGAGAGGCCAGGGCCAGCTGTCCACTTGAAGGACAGAAAGGAATAACCGTCAAGTGACCCCTCTGTGGGATCAGTCTTCGCAGGCTTGCTCCTTTATCTGCTTTGTGATTTGAAGCAATTTGGAAATGACTGACAACACACCAAGGGACGGAGAAGGCAGGCTGAGCAATGGAGGCGGGAGTCGCCTGCGGAGGAGGGCGGGAAGGTGCGTTAATGAGACCTGGGACTGAGCGCTGGACTTGGAGCTGGTACAGGAGACGGGGTGCGGCGAGGGAGCTGCGGGTGGAGAGGTGCACTCATCATAAAAGAGGGCGGTTCCTGGGAAGGGCAGGCAGCAGGAGGGTGGAGACGTGGGACGGGCAGGATTGGGAAGGGACAAATGGGAAACTGCTGTGCCTCGCCCGGTGGGACTCACCCAGTAAATCACTTGCAATTGTTGGAATCGGCCTGGGTGTCTTCCTTTATAGTGCTGCTTCATTAAAGGTCCTGCGTCCTCGCTGTGCTGGCATTCTTCACCCCATTAATCACCAGAGGCCGCCGACCGCTTCGGGCTACTTGAGCTGTGAGTGGTGCCTGGCAGCTGACTGTCCCTGAGCAAGCAAGAGCAGGGTTGTGCTTCTCTGAAACACAAAGGATGGTGCCCGGAGTGGACAGACAATACTGGGGCGGGACAGTTATCACTTGAGTTAATTAAGCTGCATGCCTGTGGTGCTCATCGATCGAGTCATGTGTGTGACACATACATAAGCGTGTACTTAGTTTCTTCTAATAAGTCGATGGGCGTATTTCATGTATTAGAGTAGACCCTATGTAATTCTGTGGTCGATATGTAAGAAAGAGAAAGAAAGAAGGAGAGAAACAAGCAAGAACAGCCTTGGTGTGAGCTAGAACCAGATTCAGGTTTCTGCTGCTTAGCTGTGGGACTTCAGGCAAGTTACTCAGCTTCTTTCAGCCTTAGTTTCATGACGGATCAAAGAGGTGTCACAGGGTTTACATGAAATATGCAACATAGCTAGCACATATAGATGCTTAATCAGTGACCGCTGCTATGACTTTTTAACTTAACCCTTTCTTGATTATATAGCTCTCTTCTGTTTCTTTCCAAAGCCACTGAGGCAGGATTGTGATTCTGTTTTCCCAAAAGAGAGGAACGAAGGCACAGTGGTTAAACCTGCAGGGTAGTAGGGCTCACGGCAGTCCAGGTCACCCGACCTCCATGCTGGTGTCCCTTCCAGACATTGCAGAAGGTGGAGAGACACAAAGAAGTAGTATCCAAGGCTACCATTCTGTGCATGCGCAATGCAAAGGGGCAATCACTGTGTGCTCTGCCCCAGTGAAATGGTGTGACTTAAAAAAAAATTAGCACAAAATATTCGCATATATTAATGGAATACAATGTGATAGTTCAATACCTACATACAATATGTAGAGACCACCTGGGTTAGTTAGCATGAAATTATATGGTCAAGACTAGATTAGGGATAGTCCTTTGGACTTCAAAACATTTTGTGAATGCTTTCGACCCCATAGTATTAAACTTACAGGGATTTTCCTTGCAAAGAGGAGAAAGCCTCTGCAGACAGGTGTACAGCTGATGTAGCCAAAGGTGCACAGCAGATGTAAGCAAAGATGAGCCGAAGTAGGGGAGAAGGACAGAGGGTTGAAAGTGGTAAAGACCCCGGTTTCATTCAATAATTACTTGGGAAAAACAGTTGTCTCCAAAGACGCCACTCATTCTACACATAAGATAGCGGCAATGTCTGTATTGCTTGTATTCTGACAAAGATAACCAAATAGAAGGAGTTCAGAAAGTTTTGTGCAGCCTTTCCTTATACGAAGGAATCATCCAGTCTAACAGTTTTGATATCCACATGCACATCTGTGACTTCGAAGTGACTTCCCCACTCCTAGTATATTGTCATCCTGATCAGAACTCCTTGTTTTGTACCAAGCAAGCCCAGTTTTTAAATATTGCTAGCAAAACTTCGCACAAGCCAGATCATCTTTAGAATTTTATGCTTTTTCTCTTGGTTTTCATTTCAAGGTAAGACAGGAAAAACTTCCTCATTTTCTTACACACACAATTGTCCATCTCCTGTAACCTCCAAGCATGTTGCTTCCTCTTTGAGAAACCCTTTGCATTTACTTTGGCCATTCCAACCTCTCCCTTGATTAGGTAAACATTCTTTCTAGAGTGGCTTGAAGGTCATCTCCACCAGGCAGTGTTGGCGGTCTGGCAGCGTGAGGCATAGGTGTAGCGCGCCTGGAATGCTCTCCCTGTGCACAGCGCCTGTCCCTTGCCAGCAGACTCCTCATATTCTGCAGTGTGTACTTGTATGCCCGCCCAGCAGGCTGACTGTTCCCAAAGAAAGGGACCACTGTTCTCCTGTTCACTGGTTTCAGCCTCAGGGACTAACACAACATCCGGCATATGGCAAAACAGGCTAAAGTTTATGAGGAGAGCTTCCCAGCGAATTGCATTTCATCATAATACTGCCATGTGTAACATTGTCTCTACAGAGCTGGGTTTGGAATAATGACTATTTTTGCAAATTTTGAGTATTTGTGCCAAATTATGAAATATATACGAGCAATACTAAGTGACCATAAATGACTCTTCTTTATAGGTTATGACAGTAACATTGAAACAATAAATTGGTCTGATTGGGATTTTTCTCTTTCAAAAGCAGTATATGGTAGAACATGAAGGGAGTGATTTTTGCTTTAAGAAAGAGAATGAAAATAGGAAATCGTTTAACCATAGCTTAATGATTATTGTGTTTGGTCTATTTACTTGAAGTATTAAATCCTTGCAATATGTAAGTTAAATGCCACTTAGCTTCATTCCTATTTTACTAATCAACAATCTGGGGCTGTTGAGATGTCAGAAATATTTTAGAGACACATATATGGGAGCATGACTATGCAAAGATGCTTTTGTGCTCTTTTTTTTTTTTTTTTGACAGCTTTACACACAGCACTAGACTTCTTTTGCAGACAAGAACACTGCAATGCAGAACAGTTAGGAAGCTTGCTTTAGACTGTAAAGTGAGTTTGTGGCATCTGATTGGCTTAAGCACTCCTGCTTTTTGTAACATACCAAAGAGAAAGCAGATGTATTTGTGTTAGCTAAGCCCAGGTTCCTGAGTTCCAGCTTTCTACTCCACACTTATTGAAATACGTACAGGTGTGTTTCTAAGAGAAATCATAATAAGTAATATAACTGATGTTATCAGAATGGAGTATTAAACAGAATAACTGGGTTTAAATTCTGAGCAAGTTACTTAACCTTTCTCTATACTTCAATTTCTCACAGGAATCAAGAATTATCTACTTTATTGGGTTATTTCGAGGATTCAACATATATGTCCATAGATATCTATAGATACATACAGGTAGTTTAACTCAGCATTGATCACTTAGCAAATACACCTCTAAAATGAATAATATAAAGCCTAATCATATGTTTTATTTATCCATTATTAATACTTTAACATCATTGCACTAAAGCAATGCTTTATTAAAGAAATAACTTAGAGTTACATATGCAATCAACCTATTAAATTACATAATATGCACCTGCAATGTATGGGGCTTTGGTTCAAAATCATTAGTTAGCACACATTAGAATTTGTAATACACCTGTGGCTGGTTGGGTGAAGCTTCAATATGATTGGCTTTGGGATCTGACAGTAAGTTGGTGGGGCACACGTCCGGTGTGTGGGGGTGAGTCATGGCAGTGTGGCCCTGGGGCCCGTGTGGAACCCTGTGCAAGGGCCTTTCTGGTACTGCATTCTTGCTTGGCTTTTCCACTGCCATGAACTCACTGTCTCTGTTCTTGGTCATGATGTTTATGCCTAGGAACCAGCCAACCATGGGGTGCATCCCCTGCAGCTATAAACCGAATTAAGCCTCTTTCCCTTTACTCTGTGGGAATCAGAAAGCATGTCTCAATAATGGAAAGCTGACGGACACAGGAAATGTGGAGTCCTCATTATGACTATACCCACCCTATCGTGTGGTTCAGAAACCTTTGAAACTTGATTGCAAGAAAAATCCGGTGAAGGTTGGAGAATCAGGCTGGAGAAAGCCTAGAAGACTGAGCAGAGACTGGCAATTCTGGCTGGCTCGTGAAAGTCCAGAACACTGATAGGAAAGCAGATAGCAAAAGCCATGCTCAGGAGGTTTTATTTGAGCTCCACTAACCATTGGAGTAGAGGCCATGTGTGCTATTTTATATATATATATATATATATATATATATATATATATATATTTTTTTTTTGCCATGTCCTGAGGCTTTTCAGAAAACTAAAATTCAGGATGGTAGGCTGATTGATTTGGCAGAGTGCATTTCCAGGCTTCTCAACACTCAGGCTGTGACATTTATTCTTCTAGCTTCTATTGGCCAGACTCATAAGAATCAGGACCAAAAAATAGAATAAAAGGATTTGAAAAACCTAAATTTGACTCCCACCCCCCAGCCATGTGTAAAATTGGGGCCAAAATAGGATGATGTTGAAGAGATTAGAGTCATTATAAACAAAGTAAGTACTTTGAGTGGGAGCAAGAAAGGAAGGGCCTTGAGGGCATCGCAGGAACCAGCAAGATGCCACTCTTTACAGGTCTGAGAATGCACAAGTATAAGCCTTTCATTGGAGAACAGAGTGCCTAAAGCCCTGCTTACAGAGGTTTGCCTAGGGAATTGACTCCCTGAGATTCATTTCTGCATGTTTAGCCATCTAGGCCCTCAGAGGTTGCTGCCGAGATGCAGCTGGAGCCTGCTACTGCTCCTGCCAGCGGTGGGTTTCAGTGTCATTCGTGCAGTGCTGGGCCTCCCCACATGCAGAAGGACTATGCAGTCAGGAAGGCTCCTAACCAGATTTAAGAGCAGACCCGAGAGACCAGGCAAGAAGCCAGTGAGAAGATGATGTGGGAGACGATGAGAAGGAAGCCGGGATGCGGTGGAAAAACCAGGGAGAGAAGCTGCAGGTAGTGAGCACAGCGACCCAAGGAGAGGTGGTGTGGAAGGCAACCAGCGAAGCCACAGGTCGCCATGCCCTCCGCAGCCACATCTCACCACCATGTGCTCTGAATGTCACACGTGGAGCCTCAGGACTTGTTTGCCCTGCTGGCTTGGGTCTTGCTTTGGTTTAATTCTTTTATATCCCCAACTCCTTCCTTTTGAAATGGAAATATTTACCCCATGACATTTTACCTTGGGCTGGCACAACATGCGGTACCAGGGACTGAACCCAGGTCCTTGCACTTGCCAGGCAGGCACTTAGACTGCCAAGCTATCTCTCCATCCCTGAGAAGAGACTTTGACTTCAATTTCTGAAAAATCTTGAAACTACTGAGAATTGGAGAAGGACTTGTTGCATTTCTGGTTGTATTATGTGGGTAAAATTATAAGCTTGCTACTCTTTATATTGAGGTAAAATTTAATTTAAGGCGATGTACTTGAGTATCAAGTTGTTAAAAGGTGGGATATTGTGGGGTGGGGAGGGATGTTAACGTGACTGGCTTGGGCGTCTACCTGGAGATAAACAGAGCATGCCCACTCTGTCTGGGTAGGTCACAGAGGGCAGCTTTGGGCTCTAGGTATAGACGCTCGGTCTTCTTCTCTGTTGAGAATGTCTATGCTCCATCATACCTTCCTGTCATGTTGTTTTTCTCTTGCAGCCAGCCAAGCACAGATTGAATCCCTTGAAAGTGTGAGACAAATGAAAGCTCTCCTCCTTTCAACTGTGACACTTAGACCAGTGAAACAGAACACAGTCTAGAAATAAATGCATACTTTTATAGTCAACTTATTTTTGATAGGTAACATGGTAAGCACACACAATGGAATAGCACAGTCTTCAATAAATGATCCTGGAAAACCAAATATTCTCATGTAGAAGAATCAAAGTGGACCCTGATCTCATTCCATATTCAAAAAATCAACTCAAAATGGATTGAATATTAGACTGAATACCTCAGACTATAACACTACTAAATGAAAACATAGGGGAAAACTCTGTGACATCGGTCAGGGAAAAGTTTTTGGGTATGGCTATAAAAGCACAGGCACATAAGCAAACATGGACAAATGGGTTTATATCAAAATGAAAAGATTTTATACATTAAAGGAAACAGTCAACATGGTGAAGAGACAATATCCAGAATGAAGAAAACACTTAACAGCCACACATTTGATAATTGGTTAATGTCTAAAATATATAAGGGATTCAACTGAATAGTAAGAAAATAAGTGCCTAGGTTAAAAAATTGGCAAAGAACCCAAATAGATATTTCAAAAGAAAAAATTGTGAAGAGTTAACAGATATATGAAAGGGTGTTCAACATTGCCTGTTAATAATCATGGAACGAAAGATCAAAACTAGGATGAATATTATTTCTTACTTGTTAGAATAGCTATGATCAAAAGATGAAAGGTGATAAATATTTGTAAGGATATGGAGAAAAATGGAACTATATAGCACCGGTGATAATTTAAATTAGTGCAGCCATTATAGAGAAATATGAATATTCCTCAAAAAATTAAATATTGAACTGATGAATGGTTAAAAAAATATTTTGCTATATACATAAATCAGTTGCTTAAAGAGATCTCTGCCTTCTCAAGTTCTTTTCAGTACTATTTATGAAGACAAGGTATGAAATCAAATTAAATGCACATTAATTAATAAATGGATCAATAATGTCATCTATCTATGTATCTATGTATCTGTATCTATGTATCTATCTCTATTCAACCTCAGAAAAGGTAAGCCAATCATTTGTGAAACATGGGTGAGCCTATAAACACTAAATTAAGTGAAATAAACCTGACATGGGAAGGCAAATATTGCATGATTTCACTCCTATGCATAATGTAAAACACAGCAAACTCACAAAGCAGAGAATAACATGGTAGTTCCTAGAGGCTGTGGTGGAGCAGATTTAGGAAACATTAATTGTTGGGCAGGACTAACAATATAAAAAAATGTAAAGCAGATAGATTTTATGGGTTCCTCCTAAACAGTAAGTATATGAGGTAATGTATTAAGCTAATTTATCTATTCAAAAATATATACATATATCAAAATATCAAGTTATACATGATAAATATATACAATTTTCACCTGTCCATTAAAAATAAAAAATACATTTCCTTAACTGCCCATCTATATATTCATCCTCCTCTAGGAAAAGAGTATTAATTCTTGCTCCCTCTTTCCCTTTTTACTGGAGAAAGCCTACTAGCCATTGCTATTTAATTCTTTTTTGGGGGAGGGCGGAGGGAGGTATGGGTATTGAACTCAGGACCTTGTGCTTGCCAGGCAAGTACTTATTCTACTGAGCTATCTCCCTGGCCCTGCTCTTTAATTTGTGATGTTCCAACCCTGCAGATCTTTCATGGTTAAGTTTTTATAATCTTTCATACTAAGTGTTGCACTAAAGACAGTTCAGCTAGATTAAAGTTAATTCCAGGATGCTCACAAGTTATAGGAACTTCAAAAATTCATAATGAGAACAATAAAAATACCCCACTTAGGTTTTTAAGAGTTTATATATGCATACTGTCCTAAAGGAACCCTTTTCACAGAACACTTTTAACAGAACACTGCTAATGTACAAAGTGTCTGCAGCATAAAGGGTCAGAAAGTCTTTCAGTTAGTGAGAGTTACAAATAAAACAATTTTAGCACTATCTTCTTTTGTTATGTATTTTTCCCTGTGACAGTGCCCTGTGGGAAGCTTTTTTCCTGGAGCACACAAGAAAGAAGCTTGTCTCTGGGTCAGAGATAATGTCAACAGAACTCTCAACTCTCAACTTCCTAAAGTGGGCAAGGTTCAAACTAACAAGACAAAGCTGATAGTGTCGAGGTAAACATGAAAGTTTTTCAACAGGGTTACCAATCTTAAGGAAGGGCGTTAGGAAATCCTTCTGTTATCCTGCTGCAACCGCCATCACCGCTCAGCTAAGCTGCAAGTAGCAATCAAGTGACTCCTGATTATCTCAGCCAGCAATCAAGACTTTCCTCTGGGATCCGTCTGACCTCAGAAGACAATGACACAGGTCCCAACAAGCAGCAGCTGTGGTTTAGAGGCCAGGTGGAGAATTAGGCATGGACAGGTGTGCCAAAGCCATTTGAGCAGGACATTTGGGAGAGACCTCAGGGTAACTTCCACAGCCTAGTGACTGTTTCTTTCTTGAGAAAGTGGGTGCTGGTTTGAAGACAGAAATACAAAATGCATCCCTCAGTATAAATATTCATCACCTACCTACATCTCACCTTCTTACAGTTGTCATACATTCTAACTTTCACATAATCTGTTTTGATTTTGAAAGATTTTGCACAACTGGAGGTGCATTTAGTAAATGTGTATCCTAATTTTAACCAAGCTATTAGTACCATACCTACCGATGGCTTAGAATGTACCAAGAGAACATATTTTCCTAGATAAGAGAAGTGGTTGCTTTCTCTGATATGGCAGCTCTGTATTTGTCACTTCCTGGGAGATTTCACAACTGTTGTTAAGAGCACCAGGATCTTGTAGTCTTGGAAGAAAATCAAGATTTGTTTGCTTGTTCAAATCTAAAAGTCAGTGTCAGATTTCTGAGCACCATATCGGAAAGATGTTTGGACTTGAAAAATAAAGATTGAGGAGAAGGAACTGCTATGATGTCACAAGAAGAAGGCTTAGATCTGTTCTTCAGGGTCCACAGGGAGGAAAGAACATTATCAATGTGACTGTCACACTGAAGGAAATTTTTATCATGATCTAAAGGTAAATTTGCAGTAAATGATTTAAATCTTGCAAAATGATTCACAAGGCGTTGACTTTGATTCTCACTCAAGTAAATGAAAATTAGAGACAATATGTCTGTCAAGTGTACTTGGATGAAGCTATTTATTACAGATAAAACACAAAGCTTGTCTTCCTGCTCCACTGTGGGTTCAATTTCTGTACCATCATGTGAAGTAGGAGAGGTGTGGAAGTATGTTATTGTTGCGGGTCTTTCAGAGTGCAAGAGAGATATGGATAGACAAAGAAAATGCAAAAAGTTGGAAAATGATTTTTAATTTTGCCACCTCAAATTCTAGCAGTCACTGATATGTAATTAATTTAAAACTATTTTTCAGGGGCCAGGGAGATGGCTCAGTAGAATAAGCAATTGCCTGGCAAGAGTAAGGGCCTGAGTTCAATCCCCGGTTCCACTAAACAAACAAACCAACAAACCCCCTATTTTTCAGTTGGATGAAAACCAAATATGTGTAACTTACAGTTTCAGAATAATACATTAGGAGAGCAGTGTAAGAATTTAGAGCTGCCTTCCTTTACTGGAGATAGTATTTTTAGCTTGATGACAACCTCACCAATATGAGGCTTTGGGAAGTTAAAAAGTGCTTCTGAAATGAGACAGTTCTGAGCCATAATATTTTAATTTACAGTTTGTGAAGTTTATTTTTTCCCATGATGATAAGTACGAAGAGACCAATTGGAGAAAAGCAAAGGTATGTTTCAGTTGAAACTGCGCCAAACATACAGTGACTCACGGCGTCCAAATCAGGCAGGTGTGACACACTGAAAACGTCCACCCCACCCACCCTGGAAACTGTTCTTTGTCCACGCTCAGCACACTGAAAATTGCTTTCTAGTCATGTCACCATGTTTATGGTGGATTGTCAAGGAAACTAGGAAAATGCTGACCAAGGCAGGGGTTAAGTTATTATATGACCGAGCCTGCCTATTCAGATAGGCTCATGGTGTTTGTGTGTTTGTGTACATGTGCATGTTTAATTAACGAAATCATCTTTTTTATAGATGACTGTTTGGTTTGCTCTACATTCTCATAGTAATTAATATTTATGCTTATTTTTATGACTCATTCATCTTTTGATAAAAATTGCAGTAATCATTTCTATTTATTTTTTCCACATACGACGTAGGATTTTATAGGTTAAATAAATGTATGGCTTAAAGGAACTTTAAAAAATATATCATTTAAATTCATCATCTCATAGATTGGAAAATAGAGAGGCCTTATCTACCATCACATGGAATTGGACTTTGGTTAGCCTCATATAACAGCCAGGGCAAAAATCCAGTCTCCTCCACCTATTTTATGACTTTCAAGAACATAATTACTTTAAGAATTATGCAAGATTGAATATGCTTCACAAATTACTGTTAATGAAATCTACAGAAATATTGCTCATTTGGTTTAAATTCATGGTTTCCAAGCATGACTGTGCATTGAATCATTTAGTATGTCAAAAGAGAAACCAACAAACTAAAATAGAAGAGGTAAAAGAACCCATCTAGATCTAGCGCCTCAGAATTTGGAAAGACTGGACCAAAGCATTAGAATATTTACAGAGTGCTCCTGTTTCTCATGCATTTCTCATGTAGTATGTCTATATCAGTGTTGAGAATGTGGGTGTCTGTCTACTTGTCAATATGTTTGCATAGAAAGGAGGATAAAATATCTGGCTAAAGAAGCGAAGTAGTCACCGACTGAAGACACCATCGTAGGGGCAGAGGTTAGGCAAACTCCACTAGTCTTAATTTCAAGTTATTTCATTCCAGGCTCTCTCTTGTTCCTATTTCATTATGGCACGTGTAAGAGAAGTATTGACCCTCTGACACGATTAGGAGGATCACCCATTGACTTTCGCTAAGAACAGAAGCACTTCTAGAATATTTTAAAACAGGAATTTAGTATTTTGATTGAATCCTGAATGAATACTCAGTAGCAATTAATGTACGCTACCTTACTATTTATTTCAGTCGTAGACCTCTGTAAGCCCCTCTGTGTGGGTTGGTGTAAAGACTAACACAGAAGAAGAGAGAACAGCATTTGGGCCAGGTTATTGATCAAGTGACAACTCTGGTCTCATGAAAGTCAGGCAAAATCACCAGCCATGCCTGACGTGTACAGTGACACCACACATAGACTTTACTAACCTCAGAAAAATTCAAAGTACCCTATATTTCACAAGTAGGGAAAATCCACAGTTTGCCTTTTTCACACAATGTACTTGGGGAGAGTGAGTGGCGGAGGCAACTGTACTGCCAGTTGGTTCCTCGGAATTTTTATTGCTGGATATTTTCTGGAAAAATAGAATGCTCACAATGAAAACCTCTTAACAAATGCCACATTCGACCAAGAAGAACCAAAGAGAGTGGATCTCAATAGTTACTACATTGTGTATTTATGGTTTTGTATAAACATAAAACTATACATGTCAGCTCTTAATAAGCTTAATATTGTGTTTTCAGTCCAAAATACCAATGATTTTAGACAAAGCTTCTTAATTAAACTAAATTTATTCTTTATATGTTTATTAAGTTCTGATAGTATCTTAGATATAACTCTTCTGATAGTTATATTTTTCCTCAATTTGCAAACATTTTTGTCCTTTGACTATTTTTACCAAGAACTTCTCACTAACTTGAAATGATCAATGTTCTTCTCAGCATCTGTCACTTTTATCTTGTATTGTCTATAATATTAGTTTGGATTTATGTCATCTAAATGCATTGAATGTTTTCTAACTTTCAAATAATGAATGTGTCTTATGTTCTGAACAATTATAATTATGTTTGATACATTTGTGTTCTTTGGTAGTTGATAAAGTTTCCCTTGTGATGTTTATAGTACTGTTTAGGGCATATAATGTTTTCATTTATAGAGGCTCAGTTGATGAAGCCACAAATGTGGTTTAACTCTCTATACTCAAATGTTTGAGTCATAATAAAAAAAAAACTAGCATGATTTTAGAGTTTGCTAACTGTTGCATTTCTTGCATTAGATGAAAACACAAATAACATGTTGTACAACCACATGCTGACTCTAGGCCAATCTGTATTTGTGACCTGCATGAGAAAATCTATAAGAATGTGTTTGCACTTGTAATCACCAAGTACTTATTGAGAACACACGGGATGCTATGCTCAGCGTTTGACACACAAATTGTGGAAGAGTTGAAATGAGTGTGGGGCATGGACTAACAAACACTATTGTCAAGCACAAGGCTTAAGTTATGCTTCTCATTCATATTCATTATAAATTCAAAAGAGGAAAGATATAAGCTCAGTGTACTTTTCTAGAAAATATAAGTGCTGTACAGTATCAAATAATATAGGCAAAAAATTCAGAAAAGATTTCAACCATCTGAAGTAGGATTCTCCTATATAAATAATATCCTGATCAAATGCTTAATTTGCCTACCTATGACCTGACCAATGGCAAGCAACTCAGTGCTTTGTGAGGCTTCTTATCCCATCTTAGTTTAATCATGTTCTGTATCATGTTTGATTGATGCCTGAACAGAAACCCTTGGCCTCCTCTGGCAATGGGGCCTCTACTGTCTGCAAATCCTAGGATGCCCATTCACTCTGGAGCTTGTCAAGAAGGGCCAAGCTCCCATTTTCTCATCCAGAAAATGAGTGTTAGTGTCTGTGGTGCTTCCTGGAATAACTAAAACCGTGTAGGTTATGTAGGAAAAAGATGCTTCAATTCTCTTATCCTTATTTGGAACAATCCATGCTAGAGGTTTTCTTTTTAACATGGCAAGAGAAAAAAGGAAACAATGGACAGAGATTTTTGACTTGATTCTGTCCCAGGCTCCAGGCCTTCTGGGGGGTGTAGCCATTTAAAGACTGTATATGCATCACTGAATTTCATCTTTGTAACAACCCCATGATCTGTCCCAAATCAGTGTCCTTCTTGTATACCATGTGAGAAATCGAGGATCAGAGAAAATGGAGCCAAGCATTTTCTCTCCTCCCATGGTAGCATTCATTTGTTTTCTTTTAAAGAAAGTTCTTTATGAAGTTATGCATGTAATGTGATCTTATACATTTTCTTTTTTTTTCTACAGTTTTATTGATAAACAGATATCAATGAGACAGTTTCAAATCAAATCGGAAGTACAGTTTCAACAAATCATACACTGCATATATTCTTCTTAGTGGTTAATTGCTGTACAAGAT
>NW_004524579.1:6797273-6815405 GCF_000260255.1 Octodon degus | reverse complement strand
GGGGCGGCCCGCGGGGGTGGGAGAGGGTCCGGCCCATGCTGCGCCTGGGCTGGTACTGGTCCCGCCGGCGCAGGGTAGCAGGAAGCTGATCTTATGCATTTTCATCCAATTTAGTACATTTTTGTGAGTACTGGGAGTCAGTGTTCTAATCATGTCCTCCCAAAAGGCGTAAACTGTGATTGTCTGAATAAAGCCAAACCTCTGGTCACTATAATGGAAAGTTATTTACAAGCCATTTATAAGTCCTGATGGGGGCATCATAGTTTAGAAACTTGGCTGTAGTCACTGCCACTTTGTTTTATCACCTGCATGGCCCCTGCATATGCAGAGTACAAAGAAAGATCATTTTGCATCAACTTCCACTCAAGATGTCTTCTTATTTGTACAAGGAACACATATGAAGTTACGTTCACTAGAGTTCTTAACAAAAATGACTTCAACCTTCCCAGGAGGGGACACCCAGTTGAGAGGACATTCAATCCCAGATGGCAGTGTTCCTGCTCCTCAGAGGGCAGACTCTCTTTCCTTCTCAACTGATGCAGTGTCTCAAGGGCTGAACAGGTTGAGACTGTTCTCCAACCTTTGCCTCTGGAATTACTGTGCCTACAGACCTCAGGAAAACATGAAATTAGTGTTTGTAGAATCCCTTTGAGATCCTTGATGAAAGATTGTTTGATACTATAAAGTATTATTAACATAAATAGACCTGGGATTATGTCCTGAGGGTTATGTATTTAATCTCAACACTAACACCATATAAGATGAATATTGAACATCCACTTGCCAATATTGTCTATTTTCATGACATTGTATTAACAAATGTTTTATCCATCCATAGTAAGAAATACTTTGTGTAATGATTACTTAACAAGAAACTAAAACTTGTTCTACTTGCAAAGATACAATGAATCATATTCTGAGTTGGGATAAGCACTAATAACACAGGTAGGAACATGTGCAATTATATGTCTTAGAAGAGTCAACTATCAAATGAACAAGGTTCTAAATTTGCTAACATTTCCAAAATGATTCCAGATTTGATAATGTTAATTAAATTAACAGAAACCTGCCCACTTTCACTTTATCTTAAAACTTGCAAGTGTTAGAAGGAATTCTAATTGTCTTTTTCTATCAAAGAACAAGGACATTAAAATTGATTTCATTTTACAAAGAAATTAATCTCTTTGTAATGCAATTAGAGGTGTAAAAGCCACTTGGAAAACTGAACTGAGTATAGTAACGTGTCTTCTTAACTTTAACTTAGAAATTTGAAGGATCATATTTTGGATGATCTGAATGGTCTTCTTACTATGATAAATATTAGAATTATAACATCTTTTAGCAATGGATACTCATGCTATAAGCATTCTTACAACTTACACTGAAAAACATTTTGAGTCACAAAGTCAGTTTTTGAAATGAATTATGGGGTTATAAGTATGTGTAGTATGATACTTTCACAGATATTTTAAAAAGATACTTGACTACCCATAAATATTAGCATAAGGTAGCTCAAGGGTGGACTAATGGATTTTTTAATTTAAGCTCTCTGCTTTTAGACTCTTACACTTAGTTTGGCTACACCAATCATGTGGAAGCATACCTTTAGCACATGTTTCTAAGAAAAGAGATTGAGTTTTCCAACTTGCTTGTTTGCCACATCAAAAGGAAAATGTGACTGCTGAGGTAAACAAGATCATTCTTCATGACTGTGTCCTGGTACTTCGTATTGGCAAATCCAGGTGAAGAGAATCGTTCCGCATTATTGCAGGCCACAGCAGAAAACTCATGTGCAAAATAGTCACCAAGCAGTGGTTTGCAAACTTCAAGTTTGCATATATGCTTCATGTAGAACTTGCTAAACCACAGTGTCCTCCATCCCTGTCTTTCCCCATCCTGGGACAGATTCTTCTAGTCTTCAGTGAGATCAGGAATTTCTGGTCTACCAAGCATCTGGGTGTTTCCCATTGCTTTTGTAATCCAGATGCCACTTGTAAAACCACTGCAATTATGATGGACTAGAGAACAAAGCCTGGAAGTGGCAGGCAAGTGCAGTAAAAGTAGAAATGCATGGTGTTTTTGAGAGCCTTGTGTAGAGTGATAGAAAAATATGAGTAGGACCAAACCTATAACGTTTGCTTATTTTGCTATTTGACTACCTCGCTGGTGAGTTCCTCTTCCAAACCCATGCTCCACCTCTTCCAGGTAGAATCTATGCATCCTCACCTTTCAAGGATGGACCTGGCAATGAATTCCTTTGTGTTTCACCTTATCAGGGTACTCTTGAAACATATTTCTCATCCAGGGCTCCTGTACTTGTGACAGCAAATGACTGAAGACAGTGTGCCTGGACTTAAATGCTGCTTTAAGCAGTTGTGCATCTCTGGACCGTCATTTTATGACTTAGTGTATTGTCTTTAAAAAGGGTATAATAATAGTTTCTATGTCTATGAATTTATTTACTCTTCACAAGGTAGGTGTCATAAAGAATGAATAAATTAGCAGATGTAAAAGCACTTGGAACAGCATGAGGAGCATATTAAGATACATAAACATTGCTTATTACTTGTGCGTAAATCAGTGGAGCAGTTATCTGGGTCTAAAACCTAGATGGGAAAATGGAGTGAGGTTTAAAGTTTTGATCTCAGGAGAATGAAGAACTTTTTCTTCATTAATCTTCACAAGATACACAGTTGTTTTCTCTACATAAATGTAAAGAAAGACACACATATAGGTAGTAATCAGTTTATAGACGAACTCCAAGAACTATGACTATAAGAAGCTGGGTGTTTGTAATGAAGCCAAAGCTTTCTTTGATTTTTTTCTTTGATTTTTAAATTAATTTTTAAAATTCTTGTTTGATACAGGGTCTTACTACACAGTTCAGACTCGTAGTGACCCTCCTGTCTCAGCCTCCACAACAGTGAAATTGCAGGCATGCACCATCACACCTAGTTTCAGCACTGGAGATTGAACTCAGGTCCTTGAGCTTGCCAGGCAGGCACTTAGATCGCCAGGCTATGTCCCCAGCTCAAGGCTTTCTTATCATTATATAAAATAGTAATAAAAGTCATTTTGAGTAATATGGTTGTGATTTGTCAACTAAAACAATATTAATTTATGAAAACCTTATTTGAGAAGATGCTTGTTGGGCAGTTATTTCCAATGATATTACCACCATTTTTTAAATCTAGGAGGGGAAGTACACTTTCTTCGCAGCAGCAAAACTCTGCTGGCCTAATAGGCAACCCCTGAGTTGTCTGACCACCCCATCAGGGCCTGTGTGCAGGCTTGGCAGGTGAGATGAGGTTTTTTTTTTTACACTTGGTACCAGAAAGTTGCTTTAGGAGGACCCCTCTGTTTAAAAGAATACCTTGATAACCCCATGGGGGGGGGGTGCATAGGATGAGAAAACTTGAACGAAGTGATGACTAGAAGGAGGAAAGGAAACAAAGAAATGGCTAGTCCTGCAGGAGGAAGAGCATGCCTTTGAAGGAGCGGATAGTGGAGGAGTCTATGTAAATGAGTAAAGAACAAGAGAAAAGATTCAAGCACTGTGACCTGGACCACAGCTGAGAGTGAGAAGCCCCTGAGAAATTCTGGCCATGTAGTTGAATAGAGCGTAAGATTTTAAGCCATATTTCTAATATTGGAGAGGGTTTTTTTTTTGTTGTTGTTGTTTGGGTTGTTTTGGAGGAAAGGTCTCATTATGTAGTTCCAGCTGGCCTTGAACTCCCTGTATAGCCCAGGCTGGCCTCAAACTCACAGTGACCCTCATACCTCAGCCTTTCAAGTGTTTGGATTATAGGCCTGCACCACCATACCCAGATGGAAAAGTTTTGTTTTGATTTTGTTAGCACAGCAAGTTCATTTTGTCCACAGCCCAGTAAACAATATCTAAGACAAAGAGTTTTGCAAAAGGAGAAAGTTTATTGACGTGGTGGAGTGGGAGATCCTGGACTCAAATCTACCCCTCAAGGACAGGCTTTAGGGCTGTTTATAGAGTGGAGCAAGAGGGTGGTCTGAGGAGCAGGGAAAGCTGATGGGGAAACAAGGAGGGGAGCGGTAACCCCTATGTGTACGCATTAGTCACATGTCATGGTTCTTCATGGCGCACAGAAAGTAGTGACATTAATGTGACCCGAGAGTGAGCTCAGAAAGGTCACTACCAGACACCTCTACAGGTACCAGCAAAGGCTTGGTGGTTTCTACCAGATGGAGTGATCGAAACCACTCCAGCCTGCAAAAGTGGTTTCCAAGTACCTGAGAAGCCAGGCACTTGTTAGCACAGTGCCCATATATCAGAGCAAAGCCCATGGGAGCATGCTCCTTACCACGTGACCTCTAAACCTGGTAATAAAAGTAACTAAAAAGAAAGTGAAACTACAGTTTTCTCCTTGGTTTCAATGTTTCTGCTTCCCAGCTCTTACTGTATACTCTCAACTCTCTAAGTCTCCAGTGAGGTCTCACGCACCCATATATTTCTCTAGGGTAGTTGTGTGGTCAGCAGAGGGCTAAGACTTCAGAGAACTGCACACCATGACTGCATATGATGCACAAAGGAAGAATGGCCCTGGAATACCAGGTGGTAGGTCCTGGATAGCATGCGGTAGGCAAGGCAGGAGCATGGAAAGCTGTGGAGGACTGTCTGATCCTGAGAGCGCAGGCTGCCTTCTCCTTCCCAGGAAAATAAATAATAAACACTGAGCACATACTGTAGGTCACACAGTAATTATGCTACTCACACATTATCACTTATGTTTCACAGGAAACTACCAGGTGGGGACTACTATTATGCCTTTAGACAGACAGGAAAATACAGGCAGAGTCATTTCAACTCGCTCGTCCAAGATGGCACAGCTAAGCAGCACCAAGATGGCAGAAGGAGAATGCTGGGAAAGGCTGTCAGACGCCAAGCATAGTGCTGTTCTGCCCAGGATACGAGAAGCCTTGACTGACCCTGGAGATTGGAGCATGGAGCTTGGGTTGGGTACGGAGCAGGCAAGCTCACATTCAGTGGTGTGACCTGAGGGTGAGAACCGGACGACGGCACAGGTGTGCACCGAGAGCCTGGGCTGGGCCCGCTGAGCATAGCTACGGCCACTTCCTCCTGGAGGGCCAGACACAGAGCCATTGCTCATTCCTGGATTTGCCACATGCCATGGAATGATGGCTTTGAAGACCTGCTCCATTAGAAGTGTGCAGGGGAGAGTAGAAAAGATGTGCGGGTGAAACAGGAGTGTTCTCTTGAAGATCAGAAACCAAAGAGTTGTGTCACCTCATTATGAGCATGAATCTCACAGGCCAAATAAGGTTTAGGACAGTATTACAGAAGGAATTAGAAAAGGAGGGAGAAGTGGTCATTGTTTGTACATAGTATTTTAATCATAGTATTACTGGGCATGAAATTAGTGAACAATTAATTGAAGGTTCTTTATGAGTGTTTCAGGGAATTTTGTGATTCACAGCTTTATAATTTATTCCATATAAATATTTATAGGCAAGTGATGACAGCTGTGATTACTGAACATAGTTTTAGTCATTCTTAATAAATCTTTTTTCCTTCTGTATAAGGGGTTTTGAGTGTGCCCTTAAGGTGTCATTAACGTAAGTGCACGGTTTTGGTGGGTTGAAACGTTGATTCCTACACACCGAGCAACACAAGGGAGTATTTCGTCTCCCAGTAGGCCTTTGTCCCAAGCAAATATACTATGTTTTAATGGAGAAAGGGCAGTTTAAAATATTGTATGTTACGGGTCAGGGAGACAGCTCAGTGACGTAAGTGCCTGTCTGGCATGTGCAAGGTCCTGAGTTCAATCCCTGACACCATAAGAAAAAAATAATATTGTATGTCACAGTGGATGAAAAGGAAGAGAAGAATCAACAGTTTTTAAAACATATTCCTAAATCACCTGTCTGTCTGTCTGTCTGTCTGTCTGTCTGTCTGTCTATCTGTCTTTCTATCTCTCTGTCTCTCTGTCTGTTTTCTGTCTATTTCTCTTATATATATAAAAATATGGTGTCCAAGCCTTTGTATGAATACAAAAAGAATGTCTTCCTCCTGGAAGACACAGTTTCATGTCCTGGCAGAAGCTTGATGTGAAAAAGCTGTGATCAAGTTTCAGTTGTCACTTAGCCCTCCTCAGATAGCCTCATTTAAGGACACATTCACATAAACACACATACAACTATTTGTGAAGAAAGATTTTAGTGGTAACAACACAATTCAATGTAGTGAAGAATGACCTGAATAGAAGATAAACAAACTCTGTATGAAGACAATTATAAACCTCTAATGATACTTAAAAATCATTAGAGTCATAACTTATACTTGACTTGGAAGGTAATAAAGCTGGTAGAAGTCACCTTTTCATGCAAATATTTGCAGCTTAGAACTTTCAGCTAAATGACTGTGTTTTGAAGCAAAGGTTGGAAGAAACTAAAGGATAACTTTTAGATCACAAAACTTATTTATTGTCCCATCATTGACCACTACAAAAGCCCAGAAAAATATATGTCCTCATCAACTCTCCTGAGTAGTATGAACAATAGCTTCTCAAATGCAGAAAACATAGAGATGGAAAGAGAAGGCTGAAAGAAGATAGCTGAAAGGCTATTTGATTCAAGTGGACTAAGCTATCTAAGGACTCAGTTGAGATGGTGACATGGCCCTAATATTACCAGAAGTCTCTAAATCTCTCTGTCTCTGTCTCTGTCTCTGTCTCTGTCTCTGTCTCTGTCTCTCTCTCTTCTTTTTCTTTCTATCCTAATATATTTGGTTGTTGCAGGGTCTCACTGTGAAGCTCGGACTCATGGTGATCCTCCTGCTTTCAGCCTCCCCAGCGCTGGGATTACAGGCATGCAGCACCACATTGGGACTCTGGCCACCTCTGGCCACCCTGGGGGTGGGGCTGGTGCAGGATGTGGTGCTGGGGATAGAACCACAGTGCTCGCACTTGCCTAAGAAGGCACTTTGGTCTGCTGCGCTGTCTCACTGGCCTTGTTATTTTTGCTGCCACTCTCACCACAGCATCCTTCATCCCAGAGCTCCCCAGTCTGCTAATCTCATTTCTTTAGGACTGTGACCAACTGCCTATGCTTTCACCCTGCCCAGTGCTTATAGATATCTGAACTTTGTCCATTTCTTTCTCTATACAAAGTGAAAAATCACAGAGTTTGTTTTTGACTTTATTCGCCTGGAGAATGATCACCACTGCAACCAGGACCACCCTGAGTGGTGTTACAGTGGGGCTGCAGTCCACTTGTAGCCAGCTACAATGTGCCGTGCCAACTCATGTGTGAGCCAGTGGCCTGCTTCCTCCCATATTTCTTCCTCTGATCCCTGTAAGTTATGTGTGTTACCTAGGGAAGAGATATGGATTCAAGAGAAAGAGGTGTCATGAAAATTTAGGCTATCTTGTCATATAATTTCCTTATGTCAGTTGAGCCTTCTTGGGCCCAATCCCAGGCACAGTTTCCATCATTTAATAAAATTTTCATGTTCTCAGTTGGCCGATGTTTTTCTGGATAAAGTCTCCATTGCATTGCATGGTCTTTTGTCAGGAAATTGATTGATTTCAGTCAATGGACTCTGTCTATAGCTCACTGACATCGGGAAATGAGAATGAAGACCCATAATGGCTATCCACCTTCTATTCACTACTTCCTTAAGCAATTTTCTGATGGTGGATCATGTCTTACTTAACCATTAGAAGATCATGATTTATTCTGTGAATACCATCACCACCGAATACCTTCTCCACTGGATATAGGTGGATCTAGCAACTTAAATATCACTCTAGCTCTGCTACTTGTGATAATTACTATACCAAACTTGCATCGGGCTTCTGCTGTTTCTGAGTCTCATTATCCTCACTGTCAGTATGGAAGTGTAGTAGCATCCTTTACCACCAACCCCAGCCTATAGAGAAAGCCCACTATTAATCCCCAAAAAGATGCAGAATCTTTGCACCAGTGCAGTCATCCTTGCCTTAGGTTGAGGTGGTCTCTTTCAGCACTTTCAAGGAACATAATCTGGTGCTGGTTTCTACTGTTTCATAGAATGAGCTCTGTTCAAACAGTCTGCACTCAGATAGCTTCTAATCTCCTGCCCCCAATGTTTCTACCTTTTTTACTGTAGATAATTTTCATTTTACTGAATTTTAAGTACTCTTCTCAATCAACAGTAAGGACTGACCCTAAGTATTCTTAAGAGGACATAAAATCTTTAGTCACCAATTAGAGCTCTCACAGCAGACCGTTCTCTCTTATCTAGTTTTACGCTTTATCTTCTCCAGTCCAACACTGAACCTTACATGCAACTGCATGGCTTCTGCCAGTACAAGGGAACTACATTTGGAATTCTTTTCAAGAATATGCTAATTCTCTACAGGGCAGAAATTGGATTTCACTGTAAGGCTGTGCTGAGATCAGGCATGGTTACTTAACTATCTGTCATCTTAACTGAGCCATGGAACCAGCTGTTTGGTCAACCAGAAATCCAGACATTACTGCAAGGGTATTCCCTTAGATACAGTTGGACAGTAGACTTTAGGGAAAGCAGGCTACATATACTCCATGCTGTGGGTAAGACTCAACTGTGAATTTAAGAGCAATGATTGAATTTACCTAAAGTAGAAGGAATTCTCAAGACTGCAACACAGAAACCCACCTGTTGCCCTGTGGAATTCAGGCAGAAGAAAACAACTCAAACAAGAGTTGTTACTTGGATTCCAGCCTCATCAGTCCCCACAAATGAAAGGGGCAAATTGCTTAAAATCTCTCACCCTTGCTCTTCATTTTCTTCTTTCCTTTCTCTCCTCCTTTTATCTCCTCTGTTTCTGTTTCTGTCTCTCTCTTTCCTGCTCACTTTCAGATAAGGAGCATGTTACGATGAATCTTGGTCCTACATCCTATTGTTTCAATCTGTAACGTTCCAGAAGAAATCAAAGACTGGACAGAGCCTTGCACATGAGTTATTGACTTGGGAAGGAACCTGAATGAGGAGTAATGAAGGGCCAAGAGCAGAAAATGGGAAGAGGAAGATTTAACACAGGAATACCAGTGATTCAGTAAGCGCTGTGGTAGCTGATGGCTCAACTTCCTGTGAGCTCCTGAAGAGCTTTATGAATGTCTCCCAGAACTCACTGGCCAGGAGATAAGGGGGAGGAGCATTTATCCAAAAGCTTGCTGTGATCCATACTGTGCACATATCCACACCAAGTAGATTTACTACTTTTGTAGTGAGCCTTGGAACTTACTGTCACCCATAAATAATTTGGGGTGTGATGGATTGACAACTGATGGTCAACTTGTAGCACCCAGCTGAACTGGACCAGTGTGGTGCTGGGCATGGGAGGTCCACCTGAGGATTGTTGCTGGCAGCATAAGAGGAACTAGAAAGGAAGAAGATAAGCTGTTAGGGAAGCTGTTTGGAAGCTGTTGGGGAGCCGTTGGAAGCTTCTGGTTCTTTTGGGCTATTCTGCTGGAGACCTTGTCATGCTGGCTTTCCTGGTGCACTTGATTGTTCTCATCAGAGGAGGAGCTTGGGTCTTCACTGTGCTACACTTTGGGGGAGCTCGGGTTCCACCCTTGAGCATAACTTCCTGGCTCTGGAGCGGAAGATGGTGCACAGTTAGGTCACCTGGAAAAGCTTGTCATATTGGCTTTCCTGATAGGGTGCAGCTGTTCTCTGTCTTGGAGGAACTTGGGACCTCCCTGATGCTGAGGATGGCTGTGGTATTTTTTGGGAGAACATTCTTAGAAAAGGTATTCCAGAGCTGATATTCCCTTTTCAGTGTACCATATCAAATGTTACATCATGTGAATGTATACTATTAACAGTGTGATTATTATTGACCACCTTAAATGCATAATTAAGGTGATCCTCTACATATTTCTGCACAAGTATGTACTTTTTTCCTTTTGCAGTTAACTTTTTTGAAGATACACTTAGAAAGCATGCAAATATGCCATTTTATAAAACTTTAGTCAACACATTCTGTCATCCATCAGTGGATCTTGTCTATGGGAATTACTTTTATGGTATTTTAAAGATGATTTTACAATTTCCTCTTCCCCCTACATTTATTAACTGAAGTTCATTCATAAAAGAGATTTTTCTACTCCTATTCACTTATTGGCATAGTTATTTGCATTTATGTTAGCATAAACCCATAATACATGATTTTTGCTTTAAGTTAAAGTCTAATTATGTGGCTAGTCTACTAATGTTGGGTCACAGTCTTATAATGTGGCTTAAATGTTCTAATTTAAGGCATTCCAACTATGGCTATTGGAAGCCCTTTTATGTCATCGCTTGTGAGTTTGGACATGTTATCATGTCTTTTTAAAAATATTTTCTTGGTGATCATGAGGCGATCACTATGATGAGGTGATTTAGGTTCATCTTGCATTTTTTCCCCCTGAGATTCACAACCAACCATTTACCAAACATTCCTGGATCTTTTAAATTACAGCATGGTGTTAGAAACCAATATCTGGGCAGTGAGTATGCTCATTGCACTTTTTCTTTTTCTGCATGTCAGAAAAATAGATATACAAGAGACACCAAAGTGACCGAGGAGATTTACACGATGATGTTGAAGAGAAGCCAAGGAGTATCAGCTGTGCTGCAGCTTGGGCGCTCTGCAAGTCCAGATGTGGAAAAGGGAGGAGGTTCTTAGGAAGAAGAACACCTGCAAGGCACAAATGGAATCAAGCCCTTACTTGTTATATCCAATGTAATAGTCACAGTAATGCAGAAACTTAAAAAACAATTTTACTGAAATTTGTGAAGAAGTTGGGCAGGAGATGAAGAATTACAGACTATGGTGGGAAGATGGTGAGAGGCCTAAACACCAGTTACCTACAGTGCTAAATTTGGAAAGTAGTGCATATATGAACACTAATTATTAATATGGTGGCAAGTAGCAGAAGAAATATACATGCCTCTTAATATTCAATGGGATTATTTCCTTTCTGATTAATGTAAATTGAAAATATCATTGCGTAAACAATATGTTCAATCTGCCTAATCTACAGAACATAACAGCATTCCAATATGGTCAAGTTTCAGCTAGTGTCCGGTGGTCACAAAGCTGGCTGGAGGTTCTGTATTGCTGTCACTGTCCAGGATAGGGACAGAATATTTTCCATAGAGAGCTCCAGTAGTCAGGAGAAGATCAACATTCAACATTTGACATATGTTTTCAATTGAGAACTGTTTTCTCATGATTACAAAATGAAAAATCGGAAGTTGAACCATCATAGGTTCAGGATGGTTTGGAGTTGAGTTAAGGAACTTGTAAAGGATAAGCACTGGAGCTTAGAAGAAGTGACTCAACAAGCTTGCATTTTTTAGATTAATGTATTTGATATTTATGTACTACTTTTCTTTCCATTTTTGTGGTACTGGGGATTGAACTCAGGACCTTGTGCTTGTCAGGCAAGCCCTTATTCTACTGAGCTACCTCCCTGATCCCCAAAAATAATTTTTATTTTTATTTTTAGGGAACAGTTTACAGGGTGTTCAGGGTCTCACTACCAGATCGGACTCATAGTGATCTGCCTGTTTACAGTCTCCCAAGAGTTGGGATTACAGTACTTTGATATAAATAAAAAGTAAATTTAAAAAGGAGAAAGCAAATAACCAAAAAATTTATAAAGATTAAGGCTGATCAAGCTCTCTCTCCCCAGCAAAATAAACATAAAGGACTCACACCTAGATATAGATTGGCAAAATTATTACATTCCAGAATAAAAAATAACAGAACAGCAACAAAGGTTGGTAAGAGTATAGAAAAAAAAATATATAAAGTTAAAATAGACTAAAATAATTTGGGTGAAAAATAAAGTTACAATCTATTTACATATTCCTTTAAATATTGTCCAACTTATGTAAAGTTAATATAAATTAAATTTGAAACATTTTCAAGTTCATAAGATATTACTGGACTGGGGAGATAGCTCAGTGGTCTAAGCTCCTGCCTGGCAAGGACCTGGGTTTGATCCCCGGTACCACATGCTGCACTGGACCAAGAAACCTGGGTGCACCCTGGTTTTGGTGTGTGGTGGCCAGATACCAGGTGTGGTGGCTCATGCCTGTAATCTCAGTGCTGGGGAGGCTGAGACAGGAGAATCACTGTGAGTTGGAGTTGTGTAACAAGACCCTGTACCAAATAAAGAAATAAAAGATTTTTTATAAACACATACTATTTATGCATCTACTCTAAAAAGTATTTTCTTATTTAATGTAATTGACAGAAAATTTCCGGTTAAGGTATTAATTTGTGGAGAAGTTTTTAAATGTACTCAGAGTACTTGAGGCTAAGAGATAGATTCAGCGTTTAAACTAGTATATGCCTGACTTTAGTCAACAGACTAGGTGGGAGCACTTTTCCAGGAGCTTGGCAATATTCTCTCCTTCTTTGCCTTCTCTCTCTCTCTGTCTCTCTCTCTCTCTCTCTCTCTCTCTCTCTCTCTCTGTCTTTATGAAAAAAAAATTAAAACTCTTGTTACCTTTTCTTGAGCAAGAATCTTCACACTTGGAATACATGTTTTCATGACTTTTTCCTAAAAAAAAGGACGAGAAATAATCTTTCGTTATTTCCTCCCAAGAAACCACAGCAGCAGTAACGAAAGGAATGTGCTGTACGTGCTCGAGGATGCGTGCGATTCTGGAGCTCCGGGATGAGCAGGATGGACCTGGCCCTGCCCCACCGAGGGGCAGACGGTGGGGAAGACCGCCGAAGAGCTGAAAGACACACACTAGGTTGTGACAACTTTTGAGAGGGAAAGAAGGAGTAGTTGGCAGAGAAGTGGTTAAAACCAAGAGCTACTTTCAACGGGGTGGCCAGCACCCAATTTTGTTCTGTGGAGCTAAGACTGAAACCGATAACTGGTAGGAGGGAATGAGCTGCCTCGCGCTGGCCAGGGAGGAGTCCAGCCCAGACCAGAGCGACTGCCGAGTCGGGGGAGGACAAATACTGCTCAGTACCAAGTCCTGTTGTCTTTCCACTTTCCAGTATTTGTTTGCCTTCTTGCTCGTGAGAGTCATAATTCCAGGCAATGAATACAAAAAGTTTATGGTCCGGGAAGGAAAATTTGCACTTCAGCGGGAGGTAACCAATCCCAGTGGAGAAACTACACGTAAGAAAAGCATCTAAGCCCAGGATGAGGGGAGAAGCAGAGCCAAAAAAGTTAATCCAGGATTTATAAGTAGATGTCGTTAATACAGTAAGGAAATTCAAGGCTTCTGGTTGTCTCCGCATTGGATAGAATGAGTTGGATATTCATTGTCTTCATGGCTGAATTTTGTCCCCGCACACTTAATCCGCTGCTACTTCAGAAGGAAAATTTATTCGAAGGCGGGGTTCCCCCCCCCCCCCCCCGAGACAATTAGTTCAGGTGAGGTCATTAGTGTGGACTCTAATCTAGGCCACCTGTGGAAGGCACCTGAGCAAATACAGATTCTTAGGCCGCTCCTTCAGGAATCTGACTCAGTCTGGTGGGCCAAGGTTGTCTGCACTTCGTACAAGCACCTGGTGCCACCGGATAATTAGCCAAATTGGGAAATGCTGCCCTAAGCCGTGCGCTGGAAGGGCACACCAAGCTAGACTGGCCTGGTTCTTGCTGAATGTCAAACTTTTTCAAACTCATCTTACTGCTACCTGCTACTGAAGGTTTTTTTTTTTTTTTTTTTTCCGTTGATCCCTTATGGAATATTCCAGAAGCAATTTGAAGGGAGCATGTAGGCAGCACACACACTCACACACACATGCTGCACCAACACAGTCATACATGGGACACAGGATGTAAAAACAGTGAGCCAGAGATAAAATGCCTGCACATTTAACTACTCAAATACTAAAAAGACTTTTGCCAATGTCGTTTTTTGGACAAAGCAATGCATCTCTCTTTTTTTTTTTTTTGAGTAGGTGCAACTTTCCTCACTAATTCTAAATCATCTTTTTTATTGAGATGAATTTAAATTTCATAATCGACATTGTTGGAGTCTGACAGCACTGCATACAGATGGCACTTAGTAGGGCAGATTTCCTACAGTTTCCTTCAAGTAGCTCCTGCCGAAACACTTCATCCTCCTCCTCATTCTCACTTGGGAGGGCAGGAGGTTTCCTTTCGCTGAATGGCTTCTCGGTGGCGCTCCCCAAGTGAACTCAAAGAGGGATGAATTGCAACCGTGGGGTCCAGATGGGCGGGCGGGGTAGGGAGCAGAGAACACCCTGGGTGTTATCACTGTTTAACTCCTACATGAGTGTTCTCACTCACAGCACTACCTATTACCAGCACTTGCTCATCTCACAGCAGCACGGGCTTCTAGAAATACACTCGTCACTTGTCCCTTTGCCGTTTATTAAAGGAGGCGAATATCAGGCGGCTGCTGCAGATGCAGAAGGATTTCCAGATCCAGCACACTAACAAAATAATAATAAAAAAACCAATAAACCAACATAATCATCAAAAACGTTAACAAAATCGTGTATTTGGGGACAATTACCCATGGGAATGTATTTCTTCATTTTCTTATTCATTATCCTCTTTTCTTTTTATTCCTCGGTAATTTTCAAATATCTCTCTAAACCTTCTGCAGATAGATATTCTTACTCAGGCTCAACACATTTACTTCATGTTAATTGTTTTTATAAAAAAAGGAAACATATGTACACACATGCAAGTATGTTTAAACCCAAAACTAGTTCTAGAATAATAAGGTTATTTAAAAACAAATCAAGGACCAGGGAGATAGCTCAGCACCTGCCTGGCAAGCTCAAGGAACTAAGTGCGATTCCTGGTATCAAATAAATAAAAAAATAAATATAGTACAAACAAATCAAGCCAAATACAAAAGACCATCAAATTATGTTTATAATTGTTTAATAATCAAACTTTTAAAAATAACCAACTTTCTAGAAAAAAAGAGAAAAATTCTGATCTACATTTGATGATTGCTGTGGTATAAATATTTTTAATGCTTTTAGATGTAGCATTTTTCAAAGCAAGTAGAAATTTTTTGCTGTGTTCATTCACTGGCAGTGAGAATATACTTTGACACTCTTTCTGTGAATGCAAGCTAGCTTTATATAACAAAACAAAAATGTACAGGATGTCATGTTGATAGTATGTACCTTTGAAATGACACAGTGAAAATGACAGTGTTTTCTAGTCAAATCATGAGAAAAACATCAGACACAGCCCTGCGGGACATATGACAGTGGACCGGTACTCCTTACGATGATCAAGGGCCAACCTGAAGGACTCTTAAAACCAAGAGGGTTCCTAGGAAGCATGGAAGCTAGTGTCACGTGGCAGCCTGGATGGGACCCGGAAACAGGAAGGGTATTGAGTAAAACCTCAGACAATCTGGGGGAAAAAGACCCACTTTTCTTAGTCAATAGTACTGCGTTGATACTGGCTTATTAATTCTAGCAAACATCTTGTATCAACTGGAAATCAAAATGGAGGGGTGGTGTGAAATATGGGGAGATTGTACCATTTTTGCAATTTTTTCCTACACAATGTAAAATTACTAAATACCAAAAAAGCAAAACAAGAGAGTTACAATCTTTATCTACTGATAAACATTTACAAACTATTATAATGTGTCACACTGAATTTTCTTTTCTGTCAGATAAAAATTTCCTCTGCCTGGCAAACAGCTCCTGAGTTCAATTCTTGGTATTCTCTCATCCGTGAAAGAAAAAAAAAAAAAAAAAAAAAGATACAAATTCCCAGTCCTTTTATTTCATCCTTTCTTGGCAAAAATTCTGCCTCTATCTTCAAGCTCTAATAACTTTCTGAATAAACATTATTCCTTCACATTTACTGGTGTTGCTAACACTTTTCTCTGGATGTTGTTCTCTGTTTATCCCTTCTTTCTGGTTAACTCTTGTCCATCTCTTAAAAGCCGTTGAAGTGGCTTTCCCAGTGACAAATGTACCAGGTGACCCTGGTGTCCTTGTCAGTCCTGCTGAGTTACTGTCTCTGCTCCTCACGTTCTCATGTCAGTGCCCAGTTGTTATCTCACCAGGATGTGCTAATCATTTCTTTTCTCATCCGTTAGGTATTACGCTGTGAGATGAATCGGAAATGCATTGCGTGCATAGAAGGGCCCCGCAGGACGACAGCCGAGAAAAGTTGTTCCTACATGGTCCTACCTCTTCCTCTGACTCCTTGTGGTCATTCACTTACTCGTGTGTCTTTCTGAACCTCTCAGGTTTTCTATCTTTTTGTGTGTATTTTAGGGAAGGGTCTACAGGGTGTTCAGGGTCTCAGTACTAGATCGGGACTTGTAGTGATCCGCCTGTTTACAGCCTCCCAAAAGGTGGGATTACAGGTGCGTGCCACCATGGCCAGTCTCAATCGCTGTCTCAGCGTGCCCCCCGGGGCCGGGGGAGGGGAGCCCACATGTCAGGCCTGGTGATCGAACCCCCCAACCCCTTCACCTGCTTGCAGGTGCTTTAATCCACTGAGCTATTTGGCTGGCCCAAGTTTTCTAATTTTCTTCTGCTTATTTATTTGCTTTCTTCAGGGGACATCTCGATGTACAGAATATGCTCTTCAGTTTCTTATGTAGGCACCACTCAGTTGGGAGGACACATTTGTTTGTGTCTGTTTTTAAATATGTAATTTGCCTGAGCTCTGGGCCCTGTTTTATGCTTGTATTCTCCTCAGGTCACTTGGGTTTGGGCTTATTGATAAGCTAGGATTGCCTCGTTTTCTGAGTATTCCATTCTGCCTGGAATGTTCCTCCTTTAACTGTCCAAAACGCTTAATTCTCTATTAATATTTAAGATTTGATCATGCATTTCTTTTTGTTCTTGGATACATACACTTTTTTCCCAGCTAACAGTGTCATACTCGCTGAAAGGGGTGTAACTCTTTCTCCCTACTCATTTTTTCCCACAATTTTCAACAGTGTTCTACACAAAACAAATGTGGCAGCAGGAAGTTCATAATGAATGCTGCACTAACTTTAGACTAACACCATCGGTGGAGCTGGGAACGTACTGGGCCCACTCCAACCCGAGTCCCAGCGCTGAGAAGGGAAGCTGGGAGGTCCTCACCTCAGCGTTTTCCAGACTCCTTTCCCTGAGCCACCCCGCTGCAGGAGCCTGATCAGTTACCGACCGATTGCAGAAGCACCAGGTAACGCAATGGTAATTTCTTCCCAGTGGCTAATTGAGGCTATTTCATAAAGGGAGTGTGTTTTAGTGGGCGTAGTTTCTTTTGTTCAATATTAATCACTCTTAATCCTTGTACATAAAGGAAACCACAGTAGTTTAAATGAATGTTAAGTAGAGAAGTATATTCTTAATACAGATTAGTCTAAAAGTACTCAGGGGTCACTATCATTCTTTTTTTCTTCTGCCTGTTCTACATATTATATACAATGTCTGTAAGTTCAAAGTTCTTGTGTACTCTACCAGTGAAAGTAGAAGTGGAGATGTAAACAGTATTTCTTTCCAATGTATGCTTTGTATACTTGTCATTTGCTGCAACTAACAATATCAAAGACTTTCCTGGTCTTTGTCATTTATTTCAACTGAAATTCACTAAGAGATTAGCATAATTTAAAAATCAGAATCATATGCTGAATCCATAAAGTAGCCCAAATTATCTAGTTTTTAAAACCCTTCCCTTATAGCTTGAATTTTTATTTTTCTTTCATTTATCCCCTTACCACGTAGCCAGATTAAGCATCTACAGCACACCAGTGCATGGTGTAGATATGACATCTCAATCTCCACGTTCTCTCTAGGAAAGCAACATAGCTCCTGATATGCAAATCATTCAGCTTCAGATAACACTTGCTGAGGTACAGCCACACATACTTTAGTGTTCCTTTCAGGGTAGTGACAAAATCTCAAGAAAGTCAACAGAGTTGCCTGTGCCAAGCTGGGGTAAAGCTTGTCTTAGTCATTGTGCCTGAATCTGTCTTTTTATTTATTTAATTTTTGGAAATACACTTTTTAAAATTTCTAATACTAGGAGAAGATATCATACAATGTCTTTTAAGTAAATTGTAAGTCAAAGATACAGTATAAATCTTAGAACAAAAATTAAGATCAAGCAATATTCAGAAAATTAAATATTTCAAAACAGTTGAACTAA
>NW_004524579.1:6794745-6795368 GCF_000260255.1 Octodon degus | reverse complement strand
GTTGGTTTTTTATGTTGAGACATTTAAGTCCCCTATCTTTTGACCTAGAACTTGTACTTATGAAACTGTATCTCAAAATATAATCCTCAATCCAGAAAATGTTTATGATAAAGACAGCCTTTATAATAATGATACATTGGAAGAGCTTAAGTGATTACCATTAGGCAGTGGCTGAAGCAATTGCGATCCGTGTACGTGAAGGAATTTGTTGCTGTTGCTCACAACGTGCTGATAGCAGGCTCATTGTGACAGCGAAATAATGTCACGCCGCAGCGGATTTTATACTGCGAAGGGGAAAGCGTGTTATAACAGTACGTTCCTAGCGCAGTATAACAGCATTAAACATTTCATAAGCAGAAACTAGCCTGAAAAGATACGTACTGACGTGCTACCTTTAGATCACAGGTGGAGGCTCTAGCCTAATTTTCTGTCTCTACTAACGCTTGTTGCAGTAAATCCGCGTGCGGAATTCGTACGCGTGCATCATGCGTCCTCATTCCAGCTTTTTTTTTTTTAATATAAATTGTAATTTATTAAAATAGACACATTCCAAGGACTTCCTTGGAAACAAAACATTTAGTTCCATGTTTGGAAGAGAAGTCCATTTGTAGAGTGTGCTGATG
>NW_004524579.1:6790559-6793230 GCF_000260255.1 Octodon degus | reverse complement strand
TCATATGTCCTGAGTCTTAATTGACCTTAGAAGGTGTCATTCCAGCTTTGATGCCCGTACTGTTCCCTCCCTCTCCCCTCTGTCCATCTCTGGATCCTTCCGTTATTCGGTACACGTATTCAGCCCAGATGTTTGCAGACCTCCTGTGGAGCACGTGCACGCTTGTGACACATCTTTTTTTTTTTTTATCCTCTACTCCTCCCTTTCTTCCCTCCTCTCTCCCTCTCTTAATCCCTTTACCCTTAGAGAAAAACATATCTCGCTACAAACTGTTTTCCTTTTTTAGTTCTCTCTCTCTCTCTCTCTCTCTCTCTCTCCCTCTCTCCCTCTCCTGTATTTAGGACAGGGTCTACAGGGTCTCACTATGTAGATTGGACCCATAGTAATTCTCCTGTTTTCAGCCTCCCAAACGCCTGAATTACAGGCGGGCCACCATGCCCAGTCTCAGTCACCATCTCAGCGTGCCCTGAGGGCAGAGACTGGGGGAGGGAAGAGGGGGCGCTTTAGTGCGCTGAGCTATCAGGCGGGCTCTACTTTCTCTCTTTTGAGCAGAGTCTCGCTATGTAGTTCACTTAGGCTGGCTTTGAACTCTCTGTGTAGCTGAGGCTTGCCTCAAACTTGTAAGGAGGGATTCTCTTGCCTCAGCCTCCAAGCGCAGGAATGACAGGAGCGTGCGACTGCACTTTGGCCTGTTGTCTAATCTTTTTTGCTCTGTATTTATGCATTGGGCTTCTCATGAGAGAAACAATGTGATATTTGAGCTTGTATGTCTGATTTATTTCACTTAGCGTTATGGTCTTGAGAAGTATTCATTTTCTTAACCAAGTGTGGGTAGTAAGCACACATTCTCATGTTAATACTGTGGCTTTTATTATGCAGGGTTTAAAAAAAAATCCTGGCAATAAGATTTATAAAACTGAAACTTTCAACTCAGAAAGCCACCAGAGAAAAAAAATCATAATCGAACTAAACAAATAGAAATAGATACCAATTTAAAGTCTTTAATATATTCATCTCACCGGGATTTTAATACTGACCCTAGTAGCTAACTACATTAGCTAATTTCCAAAATGAATAGTATGTTATAAATTCGATGGGGGCAGACACAATGTCTTCAGTGTGCCATCAGAATGGTAGGCAGTACTTAGATATAGAAGGTGTTCTTAAATAATTTGACAAATAATTTACTTGTGTTACTAAAGTTATGATTCAGAAAATGTCACCTTAGAAATCTGTTGGACAGTGTATCTAGCCACTGTTCCTTCTGCTTCTGTCTGTAATCTCGGTTGTTTCTAGGACATGACTTCTTTACCACCTTGGCCCATAAGGCCTGGTCTGCTCTTTGCCTTTTAATTGATGTTTTGGGTGCAGTCCACAGGGATCATGTTTTGCTTAGACTCTTGGGAATAAGAAGGCCCTTCCAACAAGAACTGCTGAACCAGCAAATGCGATCTTAGGCCTTCCGGTGCTATCTTGGCTTCAGTACTGGGAAAACCAAATAACAATGGAGCCAACCCAAAGATGAGCAGGCCTAAGAGACGCAGAGGACCTATGCCCGGCTCCAGGATATTCTCGCTCTGCAGCTACTTCACTGAACACATCTCTTCTTGCTCAACAGTTTGGTTTCGTTTCTCTTAAACCCATTTGATTTAGGCATGCATGCTGAGTAGAAAGATTCTACATTATCCAAAGATACATACTAACATTTCTTGTTCTCATAGATTTGCTGACAGTTTTGGTTATAATGGAAGTGATCTTTTATGGAAAATTAATCATGAAATAATCACTAATATTGACAGAGCACATACCATACTTTAGTTTGAAATTTTGGTGAACTTTTGCCTAGGAAGAGTCTGAGCCCAGTGGAACTGAAGGGACTTTCCACTTTGGTACACTGAACTCCAGGGCCCAAGATGTTATTTTTCATAGCTAAGATTTATTATTCCCTTTGTTCCTATGCTTCTCAGACTGAGAGTGATGCCTGGTTTTACCTTCAGAGTGTCTGTTGTCTTCAGCTGTGCGTGTTTAGGGCAGAGAACCTGCATACAGCTTCATACATACATCTGGCTTTTCTATCAACTTAGTATTCTAGAATAAACTGGGTGCCCTGATGGGCGTTGGAGTTCTATCTGTAAATAGCTGTTTTAGGGCCTCAAAACAAGCCCCTTCCTACAAGGTGTTCCTTAACAATTTTTAGGAAAAATGTCACTACATGGCCATATAGTACATTATTTGCATTCAAATATACTTTCTTTGAAGATAAAGAAATAGTTCATGTGGGTCTTTGCTTTTAAATTGCTTTATGGCCACAAATGTGTGGTGGGAACAGAATACACAATGTCTCCATACTTAAAAACAAGCTTTCATACTTGAGACTCTGAACTAAGAATTCAATTGTCTATTATTCATTTTTCCCTTTATTGATAAAATATTTAATATTTGCTTAGTAACTCTTTTTGCTCTTTTGAACTTTGTTGTGTCCTCCTTCAGAAGTGACCATTTTTATCATAAGGTTCCATCTTTTTTTTCTCTTTGTACAATATTCTTTTCTCAATAGATAGAACAAAGCCTAAAATATGCACCTTTATGAATTTGTTCAGCTAGGAAGATAGCTCAGAGACTTAAGTCCCCGCCTGGTAAGTGCAAGGTTCTGAGTTTAATGCCTGCTACC
>NW_004524579.1:6785083-6786897 GCF_000260255.1 Octodon degus | reverse complement strand
CAGTTACTGGTGGCTAGGTGTCACTTGTGGAGCTGAGCTACAGCTATTTCTTTGAAATCCACCCTGTAGACTCAGGTGGAATCATGATCCATAGGGTGGAAGAGAAGTCCATTTGTAGAGTGTGCTGATGAAAATATTCTGCTGCTGAACACAAAGGAATAACTAAAAGACTACTATTGTATAACTCGTATTCTCCTCTGTTTGTTTGCCCTATTTGGCAGGTTCTTTCCATTCTCACTGACTCTGTCTTTTTTTTTTTTAATTTTTTTTATAAAGAGAGCACAAAGTAGTATTAAAACAGAAAAATCACATGTGCTACAGTGTTTCACTTAACAAAGTAATGTGAATTTTACAGTATTTGTTGTAATCATAGTGTTGTCTTCCAACCAGTTATTCCTATTATCAGATACATGCATGCAAAATTGAAAGAAAGAAAAAAGAAATATGTAAGATATTAAGAGGAGAAAAAGGAGAAACAATTGAAAAAAAAGGAGACAAAACGAATTAAGCATTATCTGCTCCTTCTCCAGAGAAAGCTTAGCATGCAGGAACCACACATGTCTCCAAAGCGCAGGCCGAAATTGCAGAAGCACTCGTTCAATGGTGGCAGGAAGCGAAGCTTTTACGAAAGAACAGCAGCCTTCAATCTTTTCTCTCCATAAGGTAGAAATCGTTTTATTTCACTAGGTAGAACAGTTTCATTTTTCTAATTACTTACTATTACATAAAAATCACATAGTGACTATTGACTGGCACTGTTGGAAGTAACAGCAAGCTGATCCTTCACAAGCAATACCACGACCTTGGAGATTACAACCTGATTGTTCCGGTAGCTTTAGATAAGATCAGATGGCCACAGACACTTCAGGAAGCACTATTCAGAAATGGATCAGCAGACATTTATTTTTGGAATATTAGAAATCGACTGCAGGGACCTTGAAGAATGGATTTTATTTTTAGCTTAATAGCAAAGAAAATGAAAATGGTTTCTTTGAGTACACACCTCATTCACTATACAAATGGCAACACTTGCATTTTAATCCTGCAAATCAATTTACAAAACTGTGGCTGAGTTTTCTGATTATTTCAGAAAATAGAAATAGTTACTCAGGGAAGACTATAAAACAATCTTTTATAAATAATAGCATAAGACAAAAATATTGTTTTAGTCTCATTAGATTAGATAAAAAAATAAGAATTTTCTCATCTCAAAACAGGTCCCTTTGAAGGTTTCTTTTTTTTTTTTCTTTTTTTTTTTCCTTGTCTTTTGAGACAAGGTCTCTCTATGCAGTGCAGGCTGGCCTTGAGCTCACTTTGTAGACCAGGCTGCCCTCAAACATGCAATGATCCTCCTGCCTCAGCCTCCTGAATGCTGGGATTATAGGCAGGTGCCTTCATGCCCAGCTAGAAAGAGTTTTATTAACAAATTTATTTGAATTATTTTAAAGGTGTTGATTTTTTTGTATTTCTGTTTGGGCAATTATATGAAAGGTACTTGTGCATCATAAGGAGACATCTGGTGGCGTGGAGGTTGTGGAGATGTGCTCGGTGTCATCACTGGACAAATAACTCAAATCGTAATTTCTTGCTTATTCAGATATAAAAAATTTTAATGGAATTGTAATATTTAGTTCTTCCTGGAATATTTATCATTTCTTTCATTTTCAGTAAGAATCTATCTTGGTCCTCTGTTTTGGAGATTAAGTTGTTTTTTTTTTTTTTAAAGTTTATTTATTTATTTATTTTGTGTGTGTGTGTGTGGCCAGATTAGCCCACCAAGGGGCGGGGCTGGCTGGCATGTGGTGCTGGGGGAT
>NW_004524579.1:6742839-6781473 GCF_000260255.1 Octodon degus | reverse complement strand
TGTGAGCTGTTACAGTTTGTGTCTATGTGTCCCCCCAAAGCCTATGCAGTCTTGGGGCAGCTTCTGGAGTTTGTGATTGATTACTGTGGGTATGGGTACTACACATGCCCTGGGGCAGGTAATTCACTTTTACAATGTAAGGTGGGAAGAGAAGCTAGCTGCTTGAGCTGCTGCTACCCCTCCCTTGCTCTCTGCTCTTTGCCCCAAGAAAGGTTGTTCTCTATCTTGTGCTACTCTGCCTTGGAGCCAGCTGAATATGGACTGAAGCCTCCAGTAACTGTGAGCTAAATAAACTTTTCCTGGGGCCAGGGAGATGGCTCAGTGGAATAAGCACTTCCCTGGCAAGCGCAAGGGCCTGAGTTCAATCCCCGGTTCTGCCCAAAACAAATAAATAAATAAATAAATAAATAAACCTTTCCGTCCTTCATTTTGGGTGTCAGGTATTTGTCCCAGCAAGGAGAGAAGAGTAACTGAGGCATGAGCCTAAGGGCTCCTTTCCATCTTTCCAGCCTAAGCCCTTAGGCCCCAGGAGGGCCCAGCCCCTGCTTAGCACATTCAAGGCCCTGGGCCTGATCGCCAGTGCTGCCAATCAACTAAAATAAATCCCAGCCTGATGAAAATCTGAGAATTTTACACAGACTTAACACAAACTCCAGCCAATTTTGCCTGTTTCCCTTTCTATTTTCAAACCTAAACCAGTTTCCCATCTCCAGCCCATCAGTTCGCCTCTACTTCGTAAAGATCGTTCAGAGCCAACAGGTCAGCAATTCATCTGTGAGTGTGTGGATTTCATTTACCAAGACCTAGAGTCTTAAATTCACTTAAGGGCTTGGGATGAAGCTCAGTGGCACAGCCTCTGCCTGGCAAGCACAAGGCCCTGAGCTCCATGCCTGCTACCAAAAAAAAAAAAAAAAAAAAAAAAAAAAAAAAAAAAAAAGAAAACAAAAGAAAGTAAATTGTTCAAAGGGTAAACCTGTATGTATCTTTAGGTATGTGGTGGATTGAAAACTGGTGGTCAACTTGTAACACCAGCTGAACTGAACCTGGGTCGTGCTGGGTGTGGGGGCCCATTTGGGGACTATGGCTGGCAGTGGAAGAGACAGCACTGGAGAAGAAGCTGGTGTCTCCTAGGGTGGCTTGTCACACTGACTTTCCTGGTATGGATTCAGCAGTCCCCATCGTGGAAGGAGTTCAGGACCTTGCTGTCACTGAGGATGGCTGTGGTACCTTTCAGGGAAGCTCTAGTCCTTACATTGAGCATCACTTCCTGACTCCAGTGCAGATCCCTCAGCCTGCTAGAACAGACCCTTCATTGTGCGGGCACAGACCTTCTGGCTTCCACAGCTGACCTCTGGGTCTTCCTAGCGCAAACCCATGAAATAGACCTGTGCAAGGCATTGTGATAGGCTCTAGGTCTTCAGCTGGATGCACGCAGGCCAATGCCCTGGCATCCAGGCCCTCTTCTGGAATCTTCAGGTCTTTAGTGTGTGGAGAGATTTCCTATACTCTTTGTACTTGACTCTGGGTGATTACTATAAAATAATCCTATAAATTACTATTAAGCAATCAACATTTCAAAATATATAGCCACCCTTCCCTAACTTTCATCACTGCCAGTGAGTGTGATTGATATTATTTAACTCACTAGCTTGTGATGACTGGTTCTCAAGTTCTCATTCAAAGAATCTCGAGCATTTACAAAACCTGGCCATGAGGGCCCAGCTGTACCAGTGGGCTAGGATATCCAGAATATGACTTGCAATGCACCAGTAATTAGGCTGAGTGAAGTGAATCTACTGAGTCTGGGTCTCACGCAGCACAGCTCTCCTAGAAAAATAGCTAAGAATAAAATGTACGTTGTTGTGTGCAACAAAAGAAAACAATAAGAAAATGGGATCCCAGCTACTTCTTTATTAGTTGACTTTTATTAGGCCAATATATTTTGAGGAACAACTTGTCTTGTCTGGAGGCCTAAACCCAGTAGACAGAAAATCATAGGGAGTAGACGCAGCACACCTGTAAAGTTGCCAGTCTCTGTGTTACTGTGATCTGTGTGACTACACCTAAATGCTTAGATGGGGAGATAACCCCTGATGGAGTGATTACGCATGCTTAGGCCCTCTGGTGTGCCAATGGCAGCCACGGAGGCATCACTTCCTTGCCTGGCAATTGTGCACAATGCATGTTTCCACCCAGGGGCAAGGCAGGTTAAGAAGGTTAAGGAGGAGGGGAGGCCGTGGGAGGTGGTAATAACTGGGGAGAAATACTTAGCATCAACCTGGGGGGAAAGGGAGGAGGACTGAGAAAGAGGGTGTTCCCTCCTGCCTCTGCCTATGTGTTAAGTGGCAGGAGAAATTTTGAAAGCTGCTGTGAGGAGGAGTCAGGGGCTGGGTTTGGGACGATTGGGACCTCACTCTCCCCACTTGCAGGAAAACTTCTTTACCTGCAGAGGTAATTGGATTGAAAGGAGGAAGCCTGACTAAGGAACAGGAGGAAGCCATCTCCTGCTCGCTCCTCCTCCTGTCATTTGTCACTTGCCTCCTGACTCTCTTCCAAAGCAAGCTCAGCCAGGCCAAGGTGGCCACAGAACATCCCGACAAGGGCCAGCGCCTACTCAGCTGCGTGTGTATTCCAGGCTGCCCCATCAGCTGGGCACTGTCCCAGGCCACTGGGACCGCTTCTGATGGCTGTGGCCTCCGCTGCCCCAGGGAGCATCTTCTATAAGCAGCTCCTTTTCTCTCTCCTGGTGAGTAACACTGAAGGATTAGGGAATCGAGCATGTCAGTGCCCGCTTCCTTGCTCCAATCTGGGCTTGAAGGAGAGAAGAAGCAGAGATGGGAAGCAGTTAGGACAGACTGGGAGAGCAAAAGCAGATCTCAGGAGATTCAGAGAAGGTTTAGAGACGTGATCCAAGATAAGAAATGTTTATCTTACGCTTCAAGTGCCCTTTGCCAGATGTTAAATTTCTTCAGGGGAATCCCGTGCTCAGTCTTGTTGTGGTTCTTTTACGAGTAATGGAATAAATTCAGTCCTTAGGCATTTGGTCCAAGAGCTCTGAGGTTTGCTTTTGCTACTAGTCATTAAATAAGCTTCCTTCTACTGAGCTGCAGGGGGAGGAAAAGGGTTTTGTAGGAAGATATAAATTATCCCAGATTCTGAATCTACTCAGGTAGAGCTAAGGGAAAGGCATAACTTTTACTTTAAGCAAGTTGTTCAACTCAAGAAAAAAAAAATGATCCCCAAGAATGCCATTAACTCACCTTCCACTTTTTTGTAGCCTGGTGACTATCAGACACTATTTTTTTCTTTGATGGGAAAAGAGGAGTTGTGTCACTTCTTCATGTACCATTTGTGAGTCATGAATTTCCTTTTTATTTTTAGTGTAGCAAACTGTTTTGTAGTTTCAAACTTTACTTTTAGAATTTGAAGATGGCCCCGGTATTGCGATTCAACATTTTCTCCATATAAATAGTCTATGAAGCATATTTCATGGTCAGCTTCTCCTCCACTTGTGCTTGCCTGGGGGGCAGAGACCATCATTAAGTGAAATGTGGTGAGGATTCCAGCGATCCCATCCAGATTTCTTTTGTTTTTGGGGCCTGCTTTTCCCAGCGTCCCTGGCCTCAGCCTGTGCCCATTCATTCTTGATCCTCCTGCTGACTAGAAGGATGTCTGACCACAAGCCCTGCCCAGTCACCTTCCCAGTCGCTTAATCTGGAGACCTGCACAGTGAGAACTGGCAACTCCCAATGACTCTGTCTGAAGAGAGGCCTTGCTGAGGAGGCATCTGGGCGGGAGGAAACAAGATGCAAATAGATGCACACACACATATGTGGTAAATGTACAAGTGAACACATATGTGTGGGTGATGGACATGTATGTATGTTTTTAATTGCAACGCCTTCTTTCCACATGATATATCTAGACCACAGCTAATAGAATGCTTCAAGCTCAGAAAGTTCTTTAGACATAATTTATTGTCTTCCTGGGTAATAAGGATGAACATATTTTAAATGGCAAACAAGTAAGAATGCCTCCTGTTTTTCAATCAGTGATTGTTTATATTAAAACTAAATACAAATGTGACTTTTAAAATTCCAGCATTTCATGTTACTGTTTGTCAGAGATTTATAAAATGATAATCTATTTAAATAGACTGCTCTCATATATCTAATAGATATGAGCTGAGTTGGATATTTTTATCCTTAATATGCATGTTAAACCTTTCTCTTTCTTCCTCACAAACAATGTGTCCTACAATCCTAGAAATATGTCTTCAGAAAGAACAGGTCATAAAATTGATCCATATGGATCTGGAAATTCTGACTTAGATGTATTTTGTATATAAACAATCAAAATACAGTGATTTTTTTTATAAAAAGAAGAGAGAACAAATAAACAGAAAATGACAAGAGAAAAAATGTCTTCAACTATATAAGCCTTTTAAGTTTCCGATAGTATCTGTGTTCTTTGAACTGCCTACATTTTTTTCTTGGCTCTACTGGAGATTGAACCCATGAACTTTGTGTTGAACTACATTCCTAGCCCCCTAGAATGGATTCAGTGTTGTGATCCTTCTGCCTCAGCTTCCCACAGCGCTGGGATTACAGGCACATGTCCCAAGGCTCAGCAGAACTACTTAAATTTTAAATTAAATTTTTGTTTAAAGTTAACTTTTCTATTTTAAAATATATTTCTTGCTGAGCATGGTGGTGCATGTCTGTAATCCCAGCACTCAGGAAGCTGGGGCAGGAGGATCTCTGCAAGTTCAAGGCCAGCCTGGGCTACAAGGTGAGTTCAAAACCAGCCTGAACTGCATAAGCAAGACCTTGTTCCAAATAAGCAAATAAACTAAAACTGTGTGACTTGAGATCATTTAGACTTTAAGCTTGGCTTAGGCAGTCTGCAGAGTGGTTTGAGAACAGGGAATATTTATGAGCAATATTCTCTATGAGATTAAAAAATGTTTGAAATATTGTCTCACTTCATCAATTGTATATGAAATAGTGGAAATGATGTTTTGATAGTACAAATATGTGATAATTGAATTTTAGATTTCAGTATTTTCTTCAGGCTAAATAATAGACTGACATCCATGAATGGTGTTGGAGGACATAAACGCTAGATAGTCAGTGGATTCTAACATATTTTCTTGCAATTATATATGATGTAGATTTCTAAGAACTGTCCTCACACTGTTTTTATTGACTCTAAATGACTATAGTGTCCCCAAATCAATTTGCTTTGCTGGTTACATTTAGAATAAATATTAAAAAAGGAGTATTTAAAAGGTTAATTCACTTATAAACTGACAGCATTATTACCAATAAGAGAAAACAAATATAAATGTATGGTTAAGTGTTATTCCTGATTTTTCTTTTTCTTTTTTTTTTCTTTTTGAGGTTCTGTTATTATTTGGTGATGCTTATCAAGAAATTGTTTTCTACGTTCCTTCCTTTATTCCAGCTAATAAAGTAGTTGCCAAAGGTGAGAAACTGTGTTGAGAATTTAATATTTGCATCTTACTACATTTAGCTTTGGTTGCCCTTGTAAAGTCTGAGATAAAAGCCATAGAGTAGCTACTTGCCACTAAAACTGGCCATAAGGTGGAATGTAGGCTGCTTATTTTTTGGTGCTGGTTAAAAAGAATTAAAATACCAAAGTTAGTCATGTACTTTTCTTGCCAGAAAAATTAGTAAATATCACAAAGTTAAATTATTTGAAGAAAAGTCCCACAGCCAGAAGTACATTTTATTTCATACCTATTTATCAGCTGCCCAAATTCTAATGTCAAATTTCTCTAATTGTTCACACACAAAACAAAGGTGTCAGAAATTTCCCAGATAAAATATGCGCTTAGACCTGACAGCAATCCACATATGTTCATCAAGAACTTATATGGTTTTCCAGGTGTGAAGGCACACACCTCTTCATCCCAGCACTTGGGAGGGTGAGGCCGGAGGACTGCCATGAGTTCGAGGACAGCCCGCACTACATAGTGAGACTACACTGCAGCTCATGCTGCGCTACATGGTCTCAAAAACAAAAACAATGACAGAAAAGAATGTATACGGTCAATTTCACAGCACAGTTTGTAAAAGTCAAAATTCTGATGACTTTTACTACCTCAGTGATCTGTGCGTACTAAATAGAGTTTGTTAAACTTCAAAAAAGTGTCACAAAATGTTTATTTGTAATATAATATAAGCAAGGAAAATTAAAATAAACCTAAAAGTAAAGTAGACCAGGCCAGGGGTGGTAGCACATGTCTGAACTCCCAGCACTCAGGAGGCTGAGGCAGGTGATTTACCATGAGTTCAAGGCTAGCCTGGGCTACATAGTCAGTTCAAGGCAGGCCTGAACTATGTGATGAGACACTGTCTTAACAAACTAAAAAAAGAAAAAAGAAAGAAAAAAGTAGAGAAATATTTTTAATTTGTTGCAACAGCTTTAACTATCAAAGTCTTACTACAAGCAATTCAAAAACCTACTGACGTCAAATAGTTATAGTATGTGGAGTATAAAACAGTAATCTACTGGTAAACCAAACATTTGTCAATATAAAACAACATATCTATGTATTTATATATGTGCATATCTATCTATCTATCTATCTATCTATCTATCTATCTATCTATCTACCTACCTACCTACCTACCTGCCTACCTGCCTATGCCCCTTGACTTACCATGGTATTGCATCCTGATAAACCCATTATAGTTGGAAATATTGTAAGTAGAACCTGTATCTAGTACACCTAACCAACCACCATCGTAGCTGAGAAACACAGCTACGGAGTCTCAGTGGAGTCCCTTCCAGGCTCGCCTGGAGCTGCAGCTCACTCCCCCTGCCCAGCATTGCTACAGAGGATTCCACCACTCACTACTAGCCTGAGAAAAGACCAAAATTCAGCGTCAAGTACAGCTTCCAGGGAATGTACACCAGTTTATATCATCATACAGTCAATATCATTGAGTGGAATACAGCACATACATTAGAAAAAGTGAAAAGAGTGAATGCAATGACACTGGGAAAATAATTTAGTTTTCCGAGTGTGATGAAAGCAATGAGAAATAGGTGCCTGCTCATTTGGTTATGTCATTGTCATGGCCCCTAAGCTTCAGAGGAGCAGGTGTTCGGGGCAGCCGCCCTCTCGCTGCTTCTCACACGCTGATCGCAGCTGTGGATCCAGCCAGACTTGTTCTATTCCTGTCTCACTTGACACGCTACTATGAAATATCTTTCCTGCAGTGGACCTGAAGAAGTATGCTGAGCCTGATGCCGTAATCGCTGACAGCAGTGCCAACCCAAAGGACTTTAAAGTTGAAAAAGATGGCACAATTTATGCACAACGTGACCTCCATTTGTCTTCTCCAACACCTATTACCGTTTTAATCACAGATGCAGATCAACAGAAAATGAACTATATTTCACTGGTGCTATCTACAGAAAAGGTATAGCAAGTATTCAAATAGCTTTGAACATTAATGCAATCACAAGGCTCCTTTTTTTTTTTTTTTTCTTTCATATGCTTCTTTTCTGGTTAAAGTCGCTATCCTCAAATGACTGCTTTTCCTTTCTGCTCATAATTAACATAAGTGAAGCGTGGACTCTTAAGGAGTAGTAGAGCTCTTTGCAGAGTTGCACAATGACAACAGATTCTTGCAGGGAGCCAGTCCGACTATGCAAAGTCCCGAGAGCGCTTTGAGGTGGGGCGGTGAGAACAACCAAGCCGAGAACAAGTGCAGGCAGGGATGAGTCTTGCCCTTGGAGGCATGGAGCTCCACCCTGCAAGGCCCCCTCCAAATTCACTGTGGGTTTGAGACTCTTATGAAAGAAGAGATCTTCTCAAACTTCCTCCCATTGCAATAGAAATTTCCCTGAGGTCCCTCTCTTCAGAGGTAAAGAAGTGGCCAGTCCAGCGGCCAATGTGTCTCAAATCCACGCTCATTCTTTTTGTTGTAGTGAATGCTGGTGGTGTTCCTAGGAGATGTTTTCTGGAATTCATGTCTCATTTTACTTTCAGAAAACTCAGCACAGAGATTTTAGTCTTATACAATAATTTACTAAGAAGTGATTAATTTGTAGATGGATTTCCAAGCTAAATTCTTTCTGATTGCAAGAATTCCTCTTTACTGAATTTAAAATATTCTTAAGTCTTACAGAACAATTTTTACCCAAGTTGTGAAGAATCTCTACATTGCATAAAATAAAACATACTTGGGAAAATGCTGCCCTGTGTCTTTATTTGGTCTATAAATTTTCACACTATAGAAAGAGCTTAAACAAATTTTGCTTGTGTCATTTCTCATGGAAGAGTCAGTTCTTAGTATTTGTTAATGGATTGTCTACTGGAGGTGTCTATAGCATGTCAATGTGACATTTTCCTCAACTCTGTACATATTTCTGATTGTGACCTAGCTAACTTAGAAACCCACAGATGCTCAGAAAAAATAAGATAGCTTGAGGCCAAAATTGTGTGTGCGAGTGTACATGTGTCTTATTACTAAAACTAGAATAATGATTTTCTATGAAAATCACAATTCCAAGAATGAAAAACAATGTTTATATTATTATTATTATTATTATTATTTTTAACCAAATGTAGGATCCTAAGAGGAGACATCCTAAAAGTACATCTCTCCGGCGCAGCAAGAGAAGATGGGCTCCCATTCCCTGTTCGCTGATGGAGAACTCTTTGGGTCCATTTCCCCAGCACGTCCAGCAGGTCATTTCATCTTTTACAGGGTTTCATGTTTCTTAAAGCTTCTTGCTGTCAAAGCATTCTATTTGAAAGTTGCACAGCATATGGAATCAGCAGCTTGAATGGTTGATAGTAATAAGGTGGTCTCTTAACAGGAATTAGGGTCACAGGGAAGTGATCCAATGTGCTTTATTGCTTCCTTCTACAAGACATGTACATTTAGGACTGCGTTTCGTATTCTGAGTGTCCTGAGACCATAAATTTACAACCAAATTCACCCAAATACTTTGCCAGGCCTTTCAACACTCATGTATAGCAAGATTATAGGTTTTTACCCGATTCAAATCTTGCTTAAAGCTTAAGCTCCACAAACTGATCACGTTTCTATTTGTCATATAAGGTTGTCTTCCTGCCACACAACAGAAATGAAAGCATAAGAGAGTTTTGGGACTACCTGATTTTTGAAGAATTAATTTGCAAGAAAATTTGTGTTACTTCTGTATTATCTTTGTAGTCATATAATTTGCAGTTCCAAATAATTCAAAATTACTGAAAATGCTGCTATACTTTACATGGGATTAAAATAAGTGAATCAGAATGATAAAGGCACAATACTCCACAAACTGTATAACTATTCAAATAGTAAAGGAACATAGGATCAAACAAGTGACTGAACCTGTGGCATTGCTCATTATAAAGTACATATAATCGTTGGCAAAACGTGGGAGATAGTTGATAAATAAAGAGAGGAAAAAACAACCAGGAAGTAGAAAAGAAAATAAATGGGGACAAGTAAGCCACACTTAGGTTAGGTTGAAGATAGTGTGACATCTCTGTTCTGGCCCTAAATTGTCACTTATTCCTCTAGATTCAGTCTGATGCTGCACAGAATTACACTGTCTTTTACTCCATAAGTGGGCCAGGAGTGGACAAAGAGCCCTTCAACCTGTTCTACATAGAGAAAAACAGTGGAGACATTTATTGCACAAGAAGCATTGACCGGGAGCAGTACAATCAGTTTTTGGTATGATTGTTGAAATATTTATTTAGAGTTGAACCTTTGTTACTTGTTTATAATTGTTCAGTGTTGCTTTTGACCTATTTAAAAGTTAAATATTTTACTTAGTTTTTGAAATATTTTTAATAGTCAATATCAACTTCCAGTTGCTAATAGTGCAATTGCTACCAGATACACAGTGGATATAAACAAAAATAAAATAAAATAAAATAAAGGTGCAGGAAGATAATACAAAATACAACAACCGAATAGTAAAGGACAGATTTTGATCTGCAGAATCCTGGAGAAGGAATCATTTCCATTTAGTTCAAAGTTCTCTCTAAGAAAGCACTCAGTGATTCCCAACTGTGACTGTGTAATGTGAATAATAGGAAAAGGAAAAACTTTTGTTAAAATGCAGATGGTCTTCTGCACCTGTGCTCAGCAATTGTGCCTTCGTTGTTCCAGGCTAGGTCTCAGTTGTCCAAAGTGATTCTAAATGTTTACCCACTGTGCTTGGATCCTCGCCGTGAGGAGGATCGCTTCCTTCTCTCCTCTCTCTCCCCCTGTCCTTCAGCAATGGAATCCTTGGACACCTTTTTATTTCCTCAGTAACCCAGAATAAATTCTCTAACCTATCTTATTCTATCCCAACACAAATTCTCTTCTGCAAGTTAAACCCTTTTGTTGTTGTTTCAAGTTGCACACCTCTCTGGGTTCTGATGTCTAACCTGATGTCTGAGATTAATTCACTGTGGTTTTAAGGGCTAATCATGAGTGATACGGATTGAACACTTATTCCTGAATTGTAAGAGAAGGTAATAAAGAAGTTCTTTGCCAAAGTAATAGTCCTAGGGGCCGGGGAGATGGCTCAGTAGAATAAGTGCTTGCCTAGCAAGCGTAAGGGCCTGAATTCAATCCCCAGTTCCGGGGGGGAAAAAAAAAAAAAGTAATAGTCCTAGCTTCTCAAATTCCAATTCCTTTCTGTAGTAGTTTGCATTTTTCCAAGGAGGGCAGTAATTTGACAAAATTGAGTGTGAAAAGATTGAAAGGAATCAGGTCTTTCAGGTTCCAGAAGAATTCAAAAGGGGAAAAAAATGTGTCAATAACAGGCCCATGACCTTTACATAACAATCTTATAACCTGGCTAAAAATAATTCTAATATTTGTTAGTCTTGTTATACTAATATTTAAGTTCATTATTATTGCTTTTAGTGTAGAATAATGGGATCTAGTGTGCAAAGCCACTACTGCTGTTGAGTTCTTTTTGAAGGTCTTGCTAAAGACCAAGGAAACATCATTTGTTATTCCATTCTGTGAGTATGACTGGGTTTTCCTGAAGAGTTGGTTTATGACATTCAAGTACTTTCCTAGTTCAAGCCATCCTGCAGGCTACCATGGTCTCAATTACAGTTTACTTTGGACATTCTTGGCTCATACTTGAAATCATTGCAACTGAAGCAGGAGCATGTAAGACCATATTTACGTGTAGTCAGACATAAGGAAAACGTACTTCACGTAAAGTGCTATTTCTTTGGTCAAACACTTTAAAAGTGGCAGTATTTGGTGAAAGACAAGAGCAGGTCATCTATACAGGAAAGAAGGAGGGAATGCACGCACAGCTGAGGAGGGAGGCATCCAGATGTCAAGGGTGTGGTGATGTAGGTGACTGAGGTGGCAGCGGCAGCGGGGTGAAGTATTGAGGCTGTAGCCCTGAATTTCATTCCTGAGCTTGAAGAGTTTTTGAGGAATAAGACAAAGAGTTCAGATTTGCAGAAATCAAGATATAAACTTTAGGGCCAGTGAGATAGCTCAGCGGACTAAGCACCTGATTAGGCAAGTGCGTGGACCAGGGTTTGGTTGTGTAGCCGAGTCATCGTGGTAGCACACACCTATAATCCCAGCGCTGGAGAGGCTGAAAACAGGGGAATCACTATGAGTCTGAGCTGTGTAGTGAGATCCTGTACCAAATAGATAAAATGAAAAGAAAAAAACATATAAATTTTATTTAAAAAAAGAAATCTTACGGTTGTTTGGGGGAAAGCAAATAAGGAATCAGGGAGAACATAGATTTTTTTGGTTCGTTTTTTATTTTCAAAGTGCTGGGGATAAAACGGAAGACCTTGCGCCTTCTACGCAAGCCCTTTCACCACTGAGCCATGTTCCTAGCAGGCTGTTTTAATACATTTTGTCCCCTGGAGAGGTGAAATTCATTCCGTTTTAAGTTAGCATGAATGGTAAAACGCTATTAACACAACAGGGAGGAGTTGGTGGTGACTGCAGCCGAGGGTCACTAGATCATTAAGAGTCTGATCAGGTAGTGTCATGGTTAAAATCATGTCTGACTTCTGTGTGCTACATGGACTGGAGAAGGGCAAGTCAGGACAGCTACAGGGAAGTCTGGAGTTGGTCACATATGGGGCAGTTGAGCCACCTGGAGAAGGCGGCTGTGAGAAGTTGGATGATAGGGCCACAAAGTCTGCACAGTCTCCAGAAATTCACAAGGCTAGTGAGAGCAAAGGCAGAGTTTGGCATCTGGAACTTCAGTCTCGTTCATTTTACAGATGGGTGTGGTGGAGAAATCAGGAAGATCTGTAGTAAACAGCTAAGTTAATACAGACTTTGCTTTAGGCAGACTTAGGTAAAGAAAATTCATTTTGCTAAATATTTTACTGGACATTTACAATGCCTAAATCATGTGAAGTGAGCACAGAAATCAAGTGATGGAATTGAAAAGGGGAAAAAGAGCATTGGATCTTGATGGTTAAGATAGGTGTGTGCTTTTAGATTGGGCGTGGTGGCACAAGCCTGTAATCCCAGCTCTTGGGAGGCTGTAAGCAGGAGGAGCACTACAAGTCCCATCTAGTAGTGAGACCTTGAACACCCTGTAGACCCTTCCCTAAAATTAAAAAAAAAAAGATATGTGAATGCTTTTATTAATTTTTTATTAGAAAGTAAGCCAGGATAATGATAGAAAATACAAAAACGTGAAGAGACATTGTTTAGAGATGATTATAATATATATTTATATGCATATGTAAGTTGGAAATAATTATGTATTTTAAATAAATTTTTACAAGTATTTGTTGTCAGTCTTCCTGGAGGAAGTCTACACCATTCTACTAAGTAGGGACCAGTTAATGTGGAGACTACCTGGAGTTCGTGGGGCTTGGAAGGCACGGTCGTTGGTGGGAAGAAAGTTAGAAATCATTCCTGCAGGAGATTATAGGCAGGCATATGTGGCCCTTGTGTGCTCTCTCTCTGCTGCATGGTTTCCTAGTTATAGAGACGTGTGAGGGTAAGTTTTTTAAATGACACATTTGCTTTCTGCTAGGCTCATGGTTGTGTATAATTTGTTATTTGCAGACTAGCGAATGGTTCTTTTTTCTTCTTTCAGATATATGGCTATGTGACAACTGCAGATGGCTACGCACCAGATTTTCCCCTCCCCTTGTTATTCAAAGTTGAAGATGATAATGATAATGCTCCGTATTTTGAAACCAAATTGACAGTGTTTAGTGTGCCTGAAAATTGCAGAACTGGTAAGTTCGCATGTTACAGTGGTGAGACAAGAAGCAGGGGGAAGGAGCGGAAAGGAAGGGTAAAGGAAAGGGACGCGAAAATAATTAGGAAGTGTTATCTTCAGGTACGAACTCCCCACAGTGAGTGTAATCATTAGGTACTGCAAATAGGTACTAATAAAAATAAAATTTAAAAATAGATAATAAATATCATAAAATGTTTGTGTCCATCATTGCATTTCATAGTTTTTTGGTATTTCTGATTGCGTGCACTTTTTCCCCCTATTAGAAATTGATGTTAGGCCTGCTGGTACAGCTTGGTGGTCTAAGTGTTTGCCTGGCAAGCAAAAGAACCCAGGTTTGATCCCCAGTACCGCATTCCAGGCTGGCCCTGGAACCCTGGGTATACCGGGTCACCCAGAAACAGGGCGTGGTGGTGTATAATTGTAATCCCAGCACTGTGGAGGCTGAGACAGGAGGACCACTAGAGTCTGAACTGTGTGAGGAGACCCTGTATCAAAAGAGGAAAAAAAATAAGGAAGAAAGAAGAGAAAGAAATTGATGTTATATGATATCCCTCTTAAGGCTCAGATAGGTGTGAGCAAGTTTTCTTATATTTAAACTGATGATAATATATACATATCTGCCTCAGTTCTCCGTGAAGTTGGCTGTTACCAGTGTGGAGTATGTTTTGCATGTGGATGTTTCAACAGTCTATATTCTTTCATTTGTTCATTTACTCATTTTTTTTTTCTTAATGATACTTATCTAAGGGTATCTGAAGGGCAAATGTGAGGAAAATTCTATTTTTCCTTTTAATCCAAAAGGGTAACAAAAGAAAGAAAGTGACATTAAAAAAAAAAAAAAAAAAAAAAAAAAGCAGTTGCAAGAACATTTTATGGGACCAAGCAAGAGTTTTTAACTGACAGTTGAAATTCAGAGAGCTTGACTTTGGTGGATGATAAATGTGTGGTACCAGCTTTTACTCATATAGTATCAGTGTTGTTTTTGTGAATTCTCTTTGTTAAAAGCCTGTTGGATATCAGCTTTCATTTTAGCTTAAGCTTTTAGCCAGCATCGAGGATGACGAGAGATTCAAAAGGTATTTGTCTCAGTTGAATTCTTCATTAGTGTTTCAAACAACCAAGTAGGACGTTGCGAAATGCTTGACTTTCAAGGATATAGACTGTGCAGCTAAAAGGTTTTGTAAGACCATTTGCTATATAAAGATGAGCTTTTTTTGGTTCAGTTTGTTGTGCCTGCTAAAAAGTCTACATTAAAGTTTTAACTAGAAGATCAATCACGATGAATTTGTGCAAGAGACAAACGTTCTTAAAAGTTTTTGTCTTTAGTATGTGAATGTGTCATGGCTATGTTTTTAAAACTTTATATAATGGGAATTTTTATAAGGGTCTTATATATTTTCTAGGAATCAGAAACATATAGGACATTATAACAATAGATATGTGCTGATAATATTTATAACAACATATATATTGGGTTTTTTTTGACATTTTGTTCAAACAAATAAAAAATAAACTAACTGGCTTGAAGTCAAGATTGTGACATAGGCCTACCAAAAAGCTTACCAAATTAGAGTCTTCATTTTAAAAATTTGCAAGAAATGTCATTAGCTCTCATGATCTCCTCTGTTCTATTGATATCTCTATCTCTATCTATCCATATATGTTTGCTTCACAATTAGAAGGTGGCTAAAGCTCTATTCCTAATATTCTTGTGTCTGTGCTATGAAGCTTGCCTAAATGATAGACTTCTAGATAATGTTTATTATATAGAGTAATAATTACTTCCTCAGGTTAATAATTCAACACACTTATTAAATATTAAATAAATGTTTTGTTTTCATATACTTAGATACATCTCTAATTAACATCATTAGATTGTACTATAAACATGACAAAATATGCAGGAAAGCCCTCATTCAAAAATAGCCATTGAACTGGGATAACAGGTTGGAAAAAAGAATTTGGGAACTATAGCCACCAAGCACAGGTGGGGAGTGCTCTCATATACGTGAAATAGAAATCCTGTCCCTCACTGGAGCCTCCTAATTGGAGTTGCAAGGAAGAGGAGATTGGTCTTCTGTAGCACATTTATACTGTCTCAGATGCTCTACAAAACTCATCTGTTGTTGTGGTTTGGGATACAATTTGCTACTCAAATACCTCAGTGTTTTTTTTGTTGTTAATAATTCTGTCATCATTTTAATCGTTGACAATATTTAATTTGTCTAAACAGGTACGTCTGTAGGACAGGTGACTGCTATAGACCTTGATGAACCTGACACCCTACATACTCGTCTGAAATACAAAATCTTGCAGCAAATTCCAGATCATCCAAAGCATTTCACGATACATCCGGACACAGGGGTCATCACAACAACTACTCCTTTACTGGATAGAGAGGTAATGGATCGGTCAGCTGACTTCTCAGTCATTACGCTACACAGACATTGATAACAAACTCCCATGACCAGGTACAATATGGCCATTGTGGCCGCCTCTCTGAGCATTCTCCTGTAGGCTGCAGAGATGCTGGTGTGGTGCAAAATGTTAGGCAAGGTCTCTCTTGCTGCCACTGAACTGCTTTGATGCACCAGTGCTAAAACTTGTTTTACTTCATTTTTATCTTATAAAAGCAAACTTGTTTGATTCCAAAATATTTAATTTTTAAAAATATTAGCATACTTCCTTTGTGAAAGTGATTTGAGGTTCACAGGCAAATTGAGCAGATGGTACAGGTACTGCCTACCTGCCATGCACCCAGACCCCTCAAGATCAACACCTGTACCCCAGAGGCACATTGGCTACAATCACTGAAGCTACATTGACACATCACTGTCACCCAAGGAGTGCTGTGTACATTGGGTTTGCTCTTGGGTCAGTATGTTCTGTGGTTTTGGACAAATGCACAAGGACACCCACCCACGGAAGCACCCTGCAGAGTGATTTTACTGTCTTAAAAACCTTTTGTACTCCTACACATCTCTTTCTTCAAAACTCCTGGAAACCACTGATCTTTTTCTATTTCTGTAGCTTTTACTTTTTCCCAGTGTCATATAATTGGAATCAAACAGTATGTGGCCTTTTCTGATTGGCTTATTTCTAATAAATTAGTAATTTATGTTTAGATTTGTTTCATGTGTTTTTATGGCATGCTAGGTTGCTTCTTTTTAGTACTCAAAAGTGTTCCATTGTTTGAATGTTTGAGTGTACCAGTTTATCCAGTTATCCACTAATGGACACCTTGAGTTTTCACAAATTTTGTCAGTTATAAAAAGGTAGCTTTGAGTTTGAAATGTCATATTAGGAGTCTCAGCTTCTCACTGTGCTGATGGGCAAATCTTTTGTTTTGTATTTATGTTTATGGCGTCCTTTTAAAAAAACATAAGGATCTACAGTTATAGATCAAGAGTGTAGCATGTGCTTAGCACAGCCAAGGCCCTGTTTCAATATATGATGCATATAAAATATATATTTTAAATAATATTTGTAAAATAAACACAGCATGAAGAATGACTATAGTAATTGCAAGTTGTAGGAAAAGTGTACATGAATGTACATTTTTTTTTGCTTTTGTTTTTTCCAGAAATGTGATACTTATCAATTAATAATGGAGGTGCGAGACATGGGGGGCCAACCATTTGGTTTGTTTACCACTGGAACAATTACTATTTCACTTGAAGATGAAAATGACAATTCACCATATTTCACACAAACTTCTGTGAGTACATCTCGCTCCCTGATTCATTGATCTGAATTTACTTTTCCAAAGCAAATGCACAATTTGTTCGCCCAGTGAAATCACACATTTTGACTTAAATAGTTTCCATTCACAAATAACACAGACAAGAAAATGATCTTGGTAAAAACACCCGAGGTGGCCAGTCTTGGTAAAAACACCCGAGGTGCTGGTTATTTCCGGATGCCACAGGAATAGCAATGTCCTCGGTAGCTAAGAGCTGCTTAGTCTTTGATGCCCCTCATGTGGTCCAAGGTTTCTGGATTGTTCTCTAGTAGCAAATTCCTTGGACTTGAATTATTTTATAAGAAGAAGAGGTCCTCTCCCTGATGTCCTCTTGTTCTTAGAATGACAAAGAAACTAGCTTTTTATTCTCTGCTGGAATCTGAGTACATGCTAATCTCCACATTCCGAAGTGGACTTTCTCTTAGGCTGTAACAAGGAAATGGCTCTTTCCTTTTTGAAGTTTTAATGAGTCACACTCCATTCTTTTCATTAATCAACACCAGAGTACAAGTCAAAAATAAAAATGCTGCAACCATTATGGTAGTCACAGTCATGTTTTTACAATAATTCCCACGTGTGTGAAGGTGCATTGCACCCCATATTTAATATGCAGAAATGGAGGCTGTGTCAGTGACTTGTCCAAGATCTCATAGACCATTTACAAGGAATAACTGGTCCAAACCTAGATTAAAAAAAAAAAAAAAACCTAGATCCAAATGTTATCATCCTGTGAATTCATTGTACATCTTTAAAAGACTTGAAATTATTACCATTTTATTTTTTTAGTAATTTATGTTTCTTATAATCATAGTTCTTTTGTGGGAAAGTCTATGATTTACTTTCTCAGAAAAAGGAAAAATTAATATTTACCACTGAATCAAAAGAATTTTAAATATTAACATGAAAGTAAGTCATCTAATAATAAATCAATATACGTAATATTATGTAAAGATATTGAGTGCTTCATATATTAACATGAAGCATGTATTCAGTGCTTGCTTTATCTAAAATGGAGCATAAACTGTAATTACTGTAGAAGCTCTGAGAAGACATAAATCTGAGGGAGGAAAAAAGGGCCCTGAAAAATCATGTCAGAGAACTCAGAAGGTAAGATTTATGTAGAATTTGGAAAAGATTCGAAAAAAAAGCAGCTTAAGAGAAAAGACTAAACTATGCATTAAACTTATAAATTCTTTCTTAACATATAAGTACACATTTTCATATGACTTTTTCTTTAAATATAATCTTTAGTGTGGAAAACAGTATTGTTAAAGGCACAGATGTATAACGTAGAATGGCATCTTTTCCAGTATTTTACTGAAGTAGAAGAAAATAGAATAGATGTTGTGATCTTGCGGATGACGGTACAGGACCAAGATTTAGCACACACTCCTCACTCAAAGGCTGTGTACACAATCCTACAAGGAAATGAGAACGGCAACTTCAAGATTAGCACAGACCCAGAAACCAACGAAGGAATCCTGTGTGTTGTCAAGGTACGTGGACGAGATAATGAAGCATAATGAAGCACCGCTCTAAAGTGCTCCAACTTAGTGCGCTGGTGCCGTGACACGGAAGCAACTTTCCATACACTGTGACTGTGATGTTGCAGCCGTGCTGAGAGACGTTGGTATATAAACTTGTTTATTTTATTGAAAGTACTTTTATTTATTTTCTTAGAGGAGACATGGCTGTCCTTATATCAGGCAGAAATTGCTCATTGCTCTCTATATAAAGAAAACAAGAGCCAAGAAATAGGAATATGAAATCAAATATTTACCTCAGAAGAGATCTTAGGCAGTGACTAGTGCTTTCTGAGTTTTTTGGTCCACTATCCTCACTAACTTATTGCTGTCTCACCTCACTGCTTTGTTAGAGAAATACCGTGTTCTCAGAGGCTTCATCAAGTGTTAATTATTGTATTGTGTTGTATACTCTTTTATTCTTTCTTGTTCCTTCATTTATTTTCTTTCTTTACCTTTTAAATTTCTTTTGCTTTTGCTTTCACTCTTTAAATGTTGTCTTCAGAAGTTTTTCTAATCATCTAGAATGGCACTGAGCTCTTTGTGCAGACACTAAGCTGACCTAAGACAGGGGAGATAGCTCAGTGGCACAAGTGCCTCCCTGGCAAGCACATCTGAATATTTAAAAGCACTTTTTTCTGCACTTGTATTAATAAATGAATGAGAAGCCTGAACCTAAGATCTTCAAAAAGTGAGAAAAGGGCCGACCAGATAGCTCAGTGAACTACAGCGCCTGCTTCGGCAGGGTGCAGTGGCGGGGGTTCAATCTCTGGCCTGCTGGGCCTGCTGCCCCCAGGGCATACTGAGCCAGCGACTGAGACTGGGCCAGGTGGCGCACACCTGTAGTCCCAGAGCTTGGGAGGCTGAAAATAGGAGAGTCACTGAGTCCAATCTGGGTAGTGAGACCCTGTAGTCCCTGCAATAAATTTTTTTTTAAAAGTAAGAAAAAAAATGACTGACATCTAACATCAATAATTTTATATTTGACAGCTCTAACATTACAGGAAGTTGATTACCAACATCTATTAGCATGAATGCTCAGTAATGTTTTACATGTAAAAATGGCATTGCCTTTGTGTTAAAACCTGCTATCATAACTGTAAGTCTTCTATACAGTTGCGCCTACTGACTGACTGATGAAAATGTGTTTATTGAACAGCCGTTGAACTACGAGCTCAATCGTCAAGTCATTTTGCAAATTGGTGTACTTAATGAAGCACAGTTTACTAAAGCAGCAAACTCACCCCTTCCTACAATGTGTACCACAACCGTCACTGTTAAAATTAAAGACAGTGATGAGGGGCCTGAATGCCAACCACCAGTGAAAGTCATTCAGAGTAAAGATGGCCTCCCAATTGGCAAAGAGCTCTTGGGCTACAAAGCGCTGGACCCAGAATCACGCAACGGGGAAGGCTTAAGGTGACGTACTTTTCAAAAGTTCCTTTAATAAGAGTGTAAATTGACTTTGAAACTAGAGTTCTATGTATATTTCAAAATGATGGTTTTTAAGTCGACCTCTTTTTCTCTGCTTGATTACTTTTCTTTGATTTCTATAAATTAGATATAAGAAGATAAAAGATGAAGATAACTGGTTTAACATTGATGAAAACACTGGAAATTTGAAAACTGTGAAAATACTAGATAGAGAATCAAAATTTGTAAAAAACAACCAGTACAATGTTTCAGTTGTGGCAGTGGATACAGGTGAGTGCCATTTTCTAAAAAAAAAAAAAAAGAAAGGAAAAAAATATATATGTAGAATATGTTTCTAAGAAAATTTGAGTTGAAATTTTTATTTTTATTTTTTATTTTGAGTTGAAATTTTTCTGTTTATTTCCAAAATTTAATGCAAACTATTTGTATTAATGTAACTGCAATGCAGAAGTGAAAACGTTATGCTTGCTTATTTTATTGGGGCCACCAAATTTGGTGGCAGGATGTGCACACGGCGAAGCTACAGAAGCATCAGTGGTCAGAGTCTGACTTTGCAGGATGGGATGACCCTATGTTTGGTGAGGAAGCAGTGGCATATTCGAGGATCTCTGATTTTTTCTTAAGCACAGGTTTAGGTCTTCATGCTTTGAATTTGGTGAAAGTGTTCAGCCTAACACACTTAGGTTCTAGGCAGTCTGTTTGAAACTGTTCTTAATGGAGAACAAAGCATTTGTTCTCTTACTTCTTAAACAAAGGAGCACATGAAAACTCTTTTCTTCATGGTCTGCAGTCTCTGAGGTTTTCTAGAATCTGTTTTGTAAAGAATGTTCTTCAAATATTATAGGGATCATGCAACCCTTTTAAACATATATTCCTATCAGTAAATTATTTTAATATGATTTACAAATGTTACAAATGTTAGAAGGGCTTACTAGTGTGTTTATTTAATCTACATATACCACTATGCTAATATTTTTTGTGTCTCAAAGAAATATGCAACATAAATATAAAAGTATAAATAGAAGTTACAGTAGTTTACGCCATCATATCAATTGCATACACGCCCATTTGAGACAACTGGGTTTTCCCCACAGAACTGATTCTTTTGACTACCTAACCCAAGAAAGTTTCATTGCTTTTATGTGTATAAGATGGATGTTTAAATCAAACTAGCTGAGGCAGCAGTGCTATAATCTATCTTTAAATCAACTTCATAATGCTTGGGCAATTGTGGAAATAAGCACATCAAATTCCATGGAAATTAATGGAAGTTGAAAGTAATGAAACCTCACGTTTAAGAGTTTTTTCTCTTGATGTTTTGACAATAAAACACCCTTACAATGCTTTCTCAGATATCTTAATCCTATTTTTTTCTGTAGCTTTAAAACAAAAGCCTCTAGAGTACACTGTTTTACATGCATTCCACCTAGCATATCATAGCCTTTCCAGTTTGAAATTAAGTTCTTTGAATTGTTTAAATGAATGGCAATAACAACTTCTGTGATTATTCCTACTAACCTTTGGTCAGTTCTTAAAGGCTTTTAATCTCTTGCATTAGGAAAAATATGCTGCAGTGGTGATGTGGTTTTGCTCTGAAAGGATACTTCTATTATTCTTGCATGAATTCTGTTCTCCTAAATGGAGTTCAAGGTCAATTTTATGCAAGCACCCTTTGTCATTAATTAAACCAGACCTTCAACAGACATCTAGGAGAGAATTTGGCATAGGTTTGTTTAATGCAGATACTGAGAGCTGTCATTCTTCTGTTCTCTCAGAGTCCCAGGTTCACTTTGTGAAGTTCCCTAATTCTGGGAGCATCACTGGTAGTACTTGAACAAATTATTTCAACATAGAAAATGGAACTTAAAAATTGCAAAATATTCTCTTATTCTGTAAAAGTAATTTTCTATAACAAATACTGTAGGGCTGTCACATGGAAGAGGTAAACATTGTGTGTGTAGAGTCTAAACAAACATGAACACATTGCTGGAAATTAATAGAAGCCATAATGAAGTTTAAGAAGAAAGAACCTAATATCTTTACATTTGTGGCGGGCTGATTCATTAACAGTGAGCTTCTGTTTTCTGAAAACACTTAAATAGCAAGGGAGAAATAATGATTTTTAGAGTTCTTCTTTGTGGAAGTGTCAGGAGAGTGGATTTACTTAGCCTAGAATGCAGTTACCAGCCCTGAGGCTGTGACACTCCCTACTCGCCGATACTTACCATGGCTTATGCACTTACAAGCTTTGAAGTACACAAGTATGTCCAGTTACCTTTTCAACCATTATCAGTAATTACTTACTTTGGCTCTGTTTGCTAGAGACAAAGTGAAAAGTTACCAAGAGATCTTTGTAGTTTTGGAAATCTAAAACTTTATTTTCAGGTGTGGCTTGGACTGATGCCTATTTTAATAATTTCAAGCAAAGTCTGAAAATATTGCAGACTTTCACATTGTAAGTGTCTTTTAACAGCCATATGTCTTTTCAACTTAGAAAGGAATTTTTAAACTTGTTTCAGATAGAATATAAAAAAAGTAAATAGTTTAAAAATCACTGCATAAATTAATTTTGTCATTATTTAACAGAAAAAATTCTATGAACTACATTACACAGTATACTTTAGGAGTTCTTTCAAAATAAGAGGGAAAAGAGGTCATATTTTCATATAATTCATATTGTATATGATAAATTCAACATATATATGTCATTATTTTGGGCCAACATGAATGTCAGAGAGTGAGAAATTGGATCAGTTGCCATGCTTTTTTATTTCAATTTTGAAATCATGTCATTCATGGAAGTTTGTTATCCTTTTACAAATGATAGATTTTGAAGATGTTTCCAAAATTTTTTATTTCTGAGACACAAATGATAGGCAGGACTTTAACTTAAATTACTTCTTGAGATTTATGTGTGAATCATTAGGCTAATAATAGTGCAATAAACAGATGAGTAAGAGACAGTTTCTGTTAACAAGACCGTGTTAATTGGATTAGGATCAGGATACAAACTCATTTTTCTGGCTTACTGAATTACATCTTTTCAAAAAATTATTTATTTGTTGGATATAGGCTCTCACTATGCAGCTCTGACTCAAAGTGGTCCTCTTGTCTCAGCCTCCCCAGCACTAGGATTATGGTGTGCACCACCATGTGATACCAGGGATTGAACCTGGGTCCTTGTGCTTGCCAGCCAGGTGCTTAGACACTGAGCTATCTCCCCAGCCCCTCAATTACATCTTTTTACAGCATAAAAAGAATAAGTGCATTATATTCAATAGTGTAGCATTAATTTACAGTTGGTCAAGAACTTTAGGTTCCTCGGGCGAAAAAGGGCTATACTGGTTCATGAGTGCTTTAGTCTGCAATTTGGTTCACAAACAAGCATTTGACAAGCTTCATTTTTATTTGCGAACTCTATATCGGGTGACAAACATGGCCATGGCCATCTTCCTCACACAAACACAAGCGCGGCCTCTTTTCCAGAACCATGGAATGAATTAAGGTGAAGAACTGTGGTCCCTCCGTATGTCTTAGTGCTTCCCACATTCATATACCAGCTAAGTGTGAGCAGCTGATTCTGAGGAAACCAGGGAGAGTATGAACTTGGCTGTTCACAGAAAGTCACAAGTTTCATGAAGATAGCAGGGCTGGCCTGAGGATATAGACTGTGTGTTTCGTGTGTGGCACTCTGGGACAAAAGAAACGTTAAAATAAAGTTTTACCATGCAAAGTATTCCTGGCAGTGGTCACAGAATGCAGCAAAGCAGACAGGAAGGAAAGTGCCCAGAGAGCATGAGGGAACCAGAACAAGTTTTGAGCAAAAGACATATGAGAAACAAGAGAAGAGGCTGCGAAGATAACCAATAGCCACATACAAAGTATTTTGTTCTAAGGATGAATATATGCCTTTAAAAGAATGCAAGAAATCAATTTCAGACAGGTTATTCTTCACTTACATTTCTTATAACATTACACTTTTGTGTGTGTGTGTGTGTGGTTTAATTTGATTTTTTTGAGACAGGGTTTTACTGTGTAACTCAAGCTGGTCTTGAACTCACTGTGTGGTCTAGGCTGTCCTCAAACTTGCAGCAATCCTCCTGCCTCAGCCTCCTGAGTGCAGGTGTTATAGGCATGCACCACTGCACCTGGCTACCTTCAGTGTTAAAAAGCTGTGGAGGGGCTGGGGATTTGGCTTAGTGGGATAATGCTTGCCTAGCAAGCTGGAAGCCCTGGGTTCAGTCCTTGGCACCAACCACAACAAATAAACCTCCCCTACAAAGCACCTGGAAACATATCTGGCTCAGGCTTCAGCCTTCCAGGGAGAGTGGCATGTCACCATTTCATAGTAACTATGCCTGAGGTCTAGGATGCTGTCTGAAAGCAGATGTATTATATACATTGTTGAAAATAAACACATATCTGAGTGAAAAAATTGCCTATTTTTTATTTATTTTAGCTGGCCGATCCTGCACAGGAACACTAGTCGTCTTTTTGGAAGATTATAATGATCACCCACCACAAATCGATAAAGACGTGACCATTTGCCAGCACAGTCAAGATTACGCTGTTCTGGAGCCTGAAGATCCAGATGGGCCTGACAACGGGCCACCTTTTGAATTCCTTCTGGATAGTTCCGTCAATAAACTTTGGAGTATAGAACCCAAGGATGGTAAGAAACTGCTCCAAATCCTTTCATCAGCAGGAGTTCAAGATGCCTGATGGTCTTCAGGCTTACCTTTGTTTATCACAAAACACACATTCATTTTAGGAAATTACTTTATCAACTCTAAGAACAGAATACCATATATATTATACATGAATTCTATACATATAAATTATGTATATACATTATATATATTTACATTTAGATTTTACTTCAGCTATCTTTTAAGAAAACATATGTTCATTTTATACAACCATTTGTGCAACATTTTAAGTGTAGATCAGTCTAATGTGATCATAAAATAATATCAATTTTTTTCTGCTCCTGTGAGAAATCAAAGTAATTTTTAAGAAAGAAAATAATGAATGGTCAATGTTTGTATTTCAGATTAATCCTTCCCAATAATACCAAGTGGAAATACTCTTGCTACTGAACTTCCACGTCACTATGCATTCTCTCTGCCTTTTCTTCCCCTCAAGGTAAACGTGCCATCCTCCGTGGACGGCAACATCTCGAGAACGACTATTACTCTGTGCCTATCCACATACAAGACAGACATGGTGTCTCTGCAAAACACGTTTTGTCAGTGAGAGTATGTGACTGCACAACTCCGTCGGAATGCAGAATGAGCGTCAGAGACGTCCAAGTGCCACGCTCAAACGTAATTCTTGGCAAGTGGGCGATCCTTTCCATGATCCTGGGGGCTGCACTGTTACTGTGTAAGTATCTTTATCTGGGATGTCTTTTCTTTCTGATACTGGGAATCAAACTCATTTACCACACAGGCTCTGTGCCTCTGAAGTATCTCCCCAGCCTAGCTGGCATGTTTTAGCTTAAGTTTCACCGCAGTTTTATGTGTTAATCAGGTTCAAATGTTTAAATTAAGTTTTGGATTAGTAGCATTAATTCTTCAATAGGTAGCTGTGAAACACTGGTTAAATATTTCTCATCCCTTGAACATATTTTTTCCATATATAAAATGAAGAAATTGGATAAAATTATTAGAGTTCTTCATATATTAACTATTGCAGACTTTCAAGGGGCCAAGATTTACTTAGGGAACATGCAAGTGCAAAAAGATTTAGTGAAAACAACGTGGTTCTGAAGAGTGATTAGACATTTGTGTACCATAGTGTTAGTGAAGGAGTTCACTAACTTCCTGCAAGTTCAGCTTACATCATAAAAACACACCAGGGAGTGAAACTGGTTGTAAGAGGAGCCGTGGCAGAGAAGCAATGCATGTGAAGGAAACTAAGCTTTTGTACTCTTAAAACTTGTTTTTGGAGATGCAAAAGTAGTAACATTCCTCACACTTAAACGTCTCTCATCTGCAAAGAACCACTGAATCTACAACTTATCCTTTCATCTTTACTATGTATTAATTCATTTGGGCTTGAAGTTCAAATTGAACTGAATGTATCTGCTAGCGGCTTATCGGTTGATGAACACTTTCAAAATCAAACACTGATTGAAATTTCCTTTCTGATCATAGTTATGCCTAAAGTTCTTCGCTTTGTTGTTCTAAGACCTTTGAATGCATTATGTATGATTTTAAACATCAATAATACTATCTTAGATTTCAGTCAAATGAAGTTACTATTTCAGTGTGGAGCAAGTAAGAGATACCAATAATTTTGAACCTGGGAAAGAAGCTATTATTAATTTAAGACAGAAATGATTGAATAAGTATTGCATTTTTTAAATATTCTGTTTTAATTTTTGTGACTATATATGACCTTAGTTTATAATATAGCCTCATCTTATAAGATGAATTCAGTTTATAAGATGAATTTTAAAAATTTGCATAGAGAACCTTTTAAAAATCTTATAATCAAATTATTCAATGTATACCAAATGGAGAAAGAATTTTACTTCAATCTTTAATTTTTTAGGTATGATATTTGCATGTTTCTGTGTCACTACTAAGACAAAAGTAAAGAAATGTTTTCCAGAGGATGTAGCCCAGCAAAACTTAATTGTATCAAATACTGAAGGACCCGGAGAAGAAGTAACGGTAAATCAGATTTCAGTTTCCATTGAATTCTCTGGTGATCTGGGATGATAGTTGGGTTAATATACAACAGCAATAATCACCTGTGGTGTTACTTGAGCACATACCATGCCAAGCAGAGTTCCAAGTGTCTAGAATGGTTTAATTCATTGAAACCGCAGGATCTCTTTGCATTAGTTTCAAAGGATGCCACCACGAGTCAAGTGATTTAAACAATAGAAACTTATCATCTCACTGTTTTGGAAGATAGAAATTAGACATAAAGGTGCTGGCTAGGGCTATGTCCCATTTGAAGGCCCCAGGGAAGACCCTGGGCCACGCCTTTCTCCAGCCTCTCATGACACCCAAGTGCGTAGCAGTGTAAATCGAATCTTTGTGCGACCTTCTTCTTGTATCTGTCTGTGTTCAAATTGCCTCTTTTTGTAAAGAAGTTTACAGGTCATAGTATATCAGGCACCTTTTGCAGCATGACCTCTAAGAAACTGTCTGTAGTGGCCCTGTTTCCAAATTTGGTCATATTCTGAGATACTGGTGGTTGGGACTGAGCATAGAAATTTTTAGAGGACACAACTCGTAACATTTACAGTATGGCTCCTGTATTATCCAGATTTTTACATGTAGAGAGCACAGCAGGAAAGCGACTTGCCTTGGGTAAGGAAGAAAGGGAATTATCAGGTTCATTTTGATTCATTCATTTTTTGTTTGCCTTTATTTTTAGGAAGCAAATATTCGACTGCCCATGCAGACATCCAACATCTGTGACACAAGCGTGTCTGTTGGCACTCTTGGTGGCCAGGGAATTAAAAGACAGCAAAGCTTTGAGATGGCCAGAGGAGGCTACACTCTGGATTCCAACAAAGGAGGTGGCCATCAAACCTTGGAGTCCATGAAGGGAGGAACAGACACCGGCAAGTACACCTACACGGACTGGCAGAGCTTCACCCAGCCTCGGCTTGGCGAAGTAAGTCTTTGAGTTCACATCACGTGAAAGCAAAGCATTGTCAGTCAGGCTTTCCCCCAATTCTACTACTCATACACCTGGAGCACATTACCACTTCAATTCTGAGTTAGTATAGATAGGGATGTCAACTCCAAAGTCAAGGAGTAGAACAACCTTCTGAACTTCAAATTTGAAAATACGTTTTATCATACTTTATTTAGGTGTAGTGTATGTGGATATGTCTAGGAAGACTAAAAAACTGGTAGTTTCTTTCCTTAAAATTACCAAAGAAACTATCTCCAGTAAAATATTTGTTGCAATGAACAGATCGTAAATCATACCTTGTGAGTATGCTGTAGCTTTTCATGTATGTATGAAGACCTAATGGATAAAATAATAGTTTTTCTTTGGGGTTTTAAGAATTTTGTTGTCATTATTTTCTTGTCTTGCTTTGCTTTTGGCTCAGACTAGCCAGTATAGGTTGATATTAGCCAATTAACATATTTCACTATTATAGTGATATGCCAATGTAAAAACAAGAATTATAGCCTATATTGGCTATGATTCCGCACATAAGAGAAAAATTGAATGAGGTAAATTTCAACTATACATATCTTATGTGCAGATGGGAACTTGTAAATGAATTACGTGATGTATATGTAGCCTTATTTTTCATAAATGTGTTCACTAGTGACATTGATTTATTTGCTATATTTTAAAAATGAATATAATATAGACCAATCATGTGCATTTTTTATATGTAGGAATCCATTAGAGGACACACTCTGATTAAAAATTAAACAGTAAAAGGTAAATCCAAGACATCATTTTTATGCTAATCAGTTTAGGTGTTTTTTAAAACAATAATAAAATGTGCTCTTTCTCAATACAGAAGGTGTACCGGTGTGGCCAAGACGAGGAACATAAGCATTCGGAAGACTACGTTCGTACATATAACTACGAAGGCAAAGGGTCCGTGGCAGGCTCGGTGGGCTGCTGCAGCGACCGGCAGGAGGAAGAAGGGCTGGAGTTTCTAGATCACCTGGACCCCAAATTTAGGACATTAGCAAAGACATGCGCAAAGAAATAAATGTGCCTTTTAGTAGGGGAACAGCCGCAAAGGCGTGTGTAGCAGTCTATTGAATATAAAAGGACAGCAGCGTCTGCTAAAGATGCTGTGTTGCAAGAAAGCGTGTTTATTACTGTAACTAGGAGACCCCCAGCGCTCCGCGTTTGTCAGAACGTCCGCGTTCTCCAGCAGCGGAAGCTTCACTGCCGCTGTCTTTTGCGTGCATGTATATACTGCGCTGCCCACTGAGGACTGCACAGCGTGCGTGCTCGCGCTTTTATGTATTTGAAAACTCCTGCTACCTTGTGCGCTCTGAAGACTAGGTGGGAAGGTTGGGCTTTATGGAGGCTATCCTGAATGAATTTTCATTTTAGATGTACAAATTAAAATTGTTCTTCAAAATCTTGGGGAAAATGATGATTGGGGGATTATTTTCTTTAGCGCCAGAGAATCGCTGTCTTTCCTGCATGAAGGATGTGTGTGTATTCTCAGGTGCAGCCTTCTGTTTGGTAAAAGAGTTCATTTCTTGCTGCATCCTTCTGTCCTCGGAGAGGTACTCCCAGATGGTTCTGCTCCTATGATCCTTCACAGCTTAGTCCTGGGATTGCTGCCCCTGTGACTGTGTTTGCTGGTGCCTACAGCTTCCAGGACTGTAAGAAAGACGCAGGCCAGCAGGTTGGCTGCAGAGATTTGCCAAGGATTATGTGAAAGAACTGCAACCCTAACACCCATGAGCTGACCTAGGCTCAAAACTATGTTTCAGCTATGTTTGGTGGCCCATGCCTGCAATCCTGGCGCTCGTGAGGCTGAGTCAGGAGGATTGGCTCAAGTTTAAGGCCACCCTGGTTTACATACTGAGTTTAAGGCCAGCCTGGATGTATGAGGAGACCTTGTTTCAATCCCTTCCCCAAAATGTTTTGTGTGTCTAACACAGTTTCCTAGTAAGTCTTTAAAAGTATAAATGCATTGGCAAACCTGTTAAGCCTCTAGTTGGATCCAGACCTGCCATCTCAGCGGCTTTCATCCTGCACCTTCCAGCACTTGTGCGACCAGCCCTGAAGGCGTTAGGCTGCAATTTGGACACACAGGGCTTGGCACGTTCTAGATGATAAAATTTAGTTCACTACTATTTTAGAATTTAATACTCGGTCTACGTTGGTAATTACTCTCTTAAAGTAGAAAATCTGAAATAGTGTCTAGCACGTACATGAATAGGTTTAGAAATTAAAACCTACTGTAGCAACATTGACCAAGCGTTCCTTGAATCTTAGATAAATGAACACACAAGAGCAGGCAAATTATTCAGAAGGCATGCCATTTTAATGGGATATTATAATTTTTAATCCAGAAAGAAACTATATATTTAAGTAATTTTTATTAGCCATTTGTGGCAAACTCTGTAAAGATATGCAGGGTAACTATATAATATGTGGCAATTTCTCACCCAAACTAAATTGTTTTGTTTAATCTATTAATGAGTTCTCTTAAAAAAAAAAAAAAACCACAAGTGGTTTTTTTAAACAATTTTTTTGACTAGTCATCTCAGTTACAGTTTCTAAGGAAAGGTGGGTCTTGATATGAAATTGGATATTGGGGTCAAAGGCAAAATGTAGTTTTAATAAGCTAGATTTGGTGTCATAAGCTATCCACCATGTATGAGTTTTGTAGCCATAGTAAGGTAATGGGGGAATTTGTATTGTTTAGTGTACAAGCTATTTTGAAAGTGATAGGAATTTTGAAATTTAAAATATAATATTACAAATTTGGAAGTATGTAATAGTATAATAAATTATATTTTTGAGTGTAGGTATAGACGTTCTGTAATTAAATTATTAGCTGAGCGTTAACTTGCATGTGTTCATGTTTGTATTTCTCTTCGACTTGCTTAAATATGGAACAGAAAAATGTAGATCTGAGTATAAAGTCCATGTAAGATTGTTAGGTAGATTTCTCAGTCAGTATCGGATGATGTTTTGAAGACTTATTAGAATGTGGAAAATGAATTTGTATTGAGCAGTTTGGCTATTTAAAGTATTAAAGTATTATTAAAATTTACCTCACAAAGAAACCATAACTGTTACTTAATTTGTTTAGGCAATTCAAAGTCATTTTCTGTTTAAACTCACAATTACATGATAATTGGATGATTGATGAAATTTATGAAACTACTTACTATATTTCATATAAAGTTATTAAGAGTTGACTGTAAGTTAATGGTTATGAATTGGTTTTTCTATACGGAAATCTATAGTTAGGGAAATAATTTAATTTTCCTTATCTTGATTCATAGTTCAAGTATTTCTCAAAAAATTCCTTGGGGATACCAAGATAAGTGAAAATCTATATAATTTTTATAAATCAGTTACATGGAGCGCTTGTGAACCTTACTGAGCTTTTAACTACTCCTGATTTTATTTAAAGCACGTCCTAAACCTTGAAACCTAGGCATATATTTCCTTGCAGAAAATGTCTTATGCTATGTTGTTTGGAATATGCTCAAAATAGCTGTTTCAGAGTTGAGGATTTTTGGAAGCCCATTCTGTGGTCTGTTCTAAAGATCTCATAGTAGTAATTGAAAGTCCTAAGTGAAATGAGCTGGGGCAATCAGTAGGCAGTGCACTCTTCTCTGGCCTCATTTCTCCACTTCACAAGTAAATCAGAGGAGCATCTTGTTTTCTTACTGAGGTAGGGAAAGAAAAATGAAACATACCAAGAGTTTAAGAATGAACAGGCCCTTGACAACTGGGTTCTGTTTTGTAGGGCCCAATAAAACTAAATGAGAATATTTTTTAAAGCCTTGAAATATGTAATGTTTACATAAAAAGAATCTGTATAGTACCCAAATCCCTACTGCTAGCATAACTATTTTCAAATATACATATATATAAAATTGAAATATAAATATATTTCATGCATACATAACTGAAATATGAATCATGATAAGGAAAATCAGATTGGTTATTTCCCTAACTATAGATTTCAGTATATAAAAAAACAGTTTATAATTATTAACTTACAATCAACTCATAATGAATTTATATGAAATACAGTAGTTTGATGATGTTCCATAAATTTCATATATATATAGAAAGTCACAGTCTCTGAGAGAGACCAATTGCAGCATTTAAATATTATGAAACAAATGTGCACATTCATAATATGTATTTTTATTTTATTTTATTTTTTTGTGCAAGGTCTCACTATGCAGCTTGGACTCATAGTGATCCTCCTGTTTTCAGCCTCCCTAGTGCTCGGATTACAGGTGTGCACCATCATGCCCAGACTCCATCTCTGGCTCAGTGTGCCCGGAGGTGGGGCTGGTGTGGCATGCGGTGGATCTAACCCTAGCTCTAGCTCCTGAGCTTGCCCAAGCAAGCACTTAGTCTGCTGAGCTATCCCACCGGCCCTAATATGCATTTTTATAATCTCCACTTCTTAAGGATTTGACTGATAGAATAAAATATCTTTTGATAAGCCAATCTACAAAGTTAGAATTATGTATTCCCTAATTTGAGAAAAAAAATATCTAAAAGCAAGTATGGCCTTCCTCTGGTCTTCATTTTTCTCTGAGAATACATAATAGTTTAACATTTGTTTCATTTAATTGTCAGGAACACCTACAACTGTGGAGGGTTTGCGTGTGTGCTTGTAGGAGCACTGAGGACTGAGCCCAAGGGTTTGCACTGAGCCACACCCCCAACCTTTTTTGTTTTTCATTTTAAGAGAGTTTCAGAAAATCACTGAACTGTTTAGGTAAGGCTCCAATTTGTAACTCTCCTACCTCACCCTCCCAAATGCTGGAATTACAGACACGCTCTGCCACACCCGCCATATCTCTCATCTTGGAGATTCACACTGAAACATTTGCTTCTGCTCTTCCTGGGACTGACCTAGAGGCCTGTACTCTGCCACGGAGCTATGCCCGCAGTCCCTAGAACTGACTGTAAGTTACTGATTCTGGAAATGCAATTTCTTGTCCAGTAGCAGCAGCTGGGAACGTGTTAGAAACCCAATTCCACGGCTCCCAGTTCAGCGCTACGGAATGGGACCCTCTGAGGGCCAGATTGCTGAGCTGTGATGCTCCATCCAGCCGTGTTGCTGTCCCTGGCATCTGGGAAGGCCTGTCCTTGCACCCGTGGCCTCTGCGCTGGCCCTGCGACTCGCATTCTGCTAGCTCTTCGGAATCCAAATCATTTTATCAGATCTTCCCAGGAGCTGTGCATGTGCAAGAAGCTTTGATAAGCGCGATACAAAGGATCTGGCGAGAGGAGAGGCAGCACACGCTAGGAGGCACACAGTTAGCTGGAAGGAACAACACAGGCAGCCTCAGGCAGAAGGCTGTGGCCAACATGGTCAGCAGATACGTCCTGGCTCCACGGTGATCCAAAGTGAAGAGCAGCTCCTGCCACTGGCCGCAGAGCAGGGACGCCCTTCCCGAGCTCTGTGTTCCTACGGAGCTGGGAGCTGGGAGCTGGGAGCTGGGAGCTGGGAGCTGGGAGCTGGGAGCTGGGAGCTGGGAGCTGGGAGCTGGGAGCTGGCTTTCTGTACTGTTCTCGGTGTTGAGAGGCGTTCAGGGATGGAGAATGCAAGCAGGGTGGCCTGCTCTCCTGGGTGGGAGCAGCAAAGCCCGGCGCGCGGCCGTCACCGCTGTACGAAGGATGCCTCACACCGCCAGCAGCCAGACGGAGGAGTGGCAGCTCTGTCGAGAGTATGTGAAGGAAACGACACTTCCATTGCACTTAGCAAATGTGTTTCATCAGCTCATAATGAATTAAAATCACAGCGTGTCAAATTCACATTCGTTTCGGTCAGGCCCGTTTAACAAATTTTATTAGATGCTTCTAAACCAGCCGAATAGCCTCGATGGTTACAGCAGATATCCTGAGATGGCTTTGGCAGACAGGTGGCTTAAGGTAACCTTTGCGTATTGAGCCAGTTTATTACCACACAGATTTTCAAAGTTTTATTTTTGTGGGTGGCACTCACTTCAGATATCACAGGTGGGGCTAAGGGAGCTGTCGGAGCCAGTGTTTTGTATTCGGTCAGCTGTTTATATCATAATTGTTTCTTTTTATTTTAGGTTAAAAATTTTACAGAAAAAAATCCAAGTTTTCAGTCATTTAAAATTTTAATCAGCATTAATGTTATGATTAATGATTAACTATGTTAAACATATGATTAAGGGCAAGTAACAATAATTAAGCATATATGTATTCATTGTTTATTAATACTAAATATTAACTTAATACTAATATTCAATATTAAATATATCCCAAGTTGCACATTAAGGCGGCACTTGCTACTCACAAACCCATGTCCCTTGATATTTAAGGGGGATTGTGGTGATTGTTGGTGACCGATCATTTCCTACCGCATTCACTCCTAGAGACAGAGCTCTCCTTTCATGAAGACACCATTACTTCCCATGTCCTACACTTTGGCAAGGAGAAGTGAGTATATGAGACTTCCAGGCAGACATCTGGAGGTGAGCTGATTCAGCTAGATCTGTGTGTGTGTGTGTGTGTGTGTGTGTGTGTTATACTTTGTAACATCTAAAATCCTAGATGTAGGGGCCAGGGAGATGGCTCAGTAGAATAAGCACTTGCCTGGCAAGCGCAAGGACTTGAGTTCAATCCCCGGTTCCACCAAAAAAAATAATAAATAAAATAAATATTAATAATAATTAAAAAAATAAAATAAAATCCTAGATGCAATGTCTTGTGCTCAGGAGGCCATGTTGTGACCTCCAGCTTGAAAGCTACCTGCCATGAAGGGTGAGACAGAAAGATGGACTGAAGTTGAAATCCTGGTAAATCTGTGGGCCTCTCACATGCTCTTGACTGCCTTCCTCTAATTAAATTTGTCATGTAAGTGTATTAGCCTTTGAATTCCCCCCCCCCTTTGGCACAGGGTCTCACTGTATAGCTCAGACTCATCATGATTCTCCTGTCTCAGCCTCCCTAGCACTGGGATTACCAGTGGGCACCACCACACCCTCTTTTGGTGGCTTAGACAGTACAGAAGTGGTTTTCAAACTTGGGTTTTTGTGTTTGCCAGGCAGGTGCTTAGACCATGGAGCTATCTCCTCAGCCCACCCTTCGTGATTTTAAACCATAAACCGTTATGGTTTTTCTTATATAGACCTGTATCTGGCCTGCCACAAGGAGAGAACAAAGATTAGTGAAATAATTGTTTTACCCACTTTACCCACGCCATGTTTCAATGACATTAATCTGCCACGAAATCTCATTTTTGGGGTAGTTGAGTTATGTGTCTTGAAAATATTTTAGTGTTCTTCTGAACAGACTGAAAGAACAGGGGAGTATCAATCATTTCACAGAAACTTTTAAAAAGAGTATAATAATGGGCGGCTGGACAACACCCTTCCTCCTCTCCAAAGCTGGAGGCTTCGCCTTCTAGGAAGCTGCAGGCTGAGAGAGAATGTGGGCTCTGGCAACCTGCTGAGGGACACTGAGTTTCTTGGTCTTTGAATCTCCTTTGCTTTAGCCTTTCAACTCCAAAAAGATTTGTTTGTTGATTTTTATTTTGAGACAAGCTCTCTCTAGGTAGTTCAGAATGGCCTTGATCCTCCTGTCTCAGCCTCCAGAATGCTGGGATTACAGGACTGCACCACCATGCACAGCTGTTTGTTGGTTTTGTTAACCAGATTATGCTGTTTATAAATGTGGGCGTGATGGTGCATTATACTCATTATTGTAGTCTGCCTTGTACTTGACAAGGTTTTTGTGGTACTGGTGATTGAACTCAGAGCCTTTGCACTGAACTTCATCTCCATCCCTTTCTATTTATTTTCTGTCTTGAAGCAGGGTCTTGGTAAATTGCTTAATTGCCTGGGGTCAGGCTTGAACTTGCTATCCTGTGGTCTTGGCCTCCCAGAATTCTGGGATCATAGGCAGCCAGCTTGGTACCTGGCTGGTTTGTGGATTTTGGGATGCAAGGCCTGCTGCCCGCTGAGCACAGCTCTGCCACAGAACCACAGCCCATGCCCAGGGATTTGTGTTTTCATTGTCCATGACCAGGCCACTCATATTCAGTGACTATAGTTATTAAATCAATTTCAAATCAATTTTAAGATTGATCACTTTGTTTGCACCACTGTCCTCCATTCCAAAGAATCACATGATTTAATCCATGTGCTTGCTTAGGTCTGAGACATTTAATTCCTTGTTGCATTCTAATAACTTGAGGCACGCCCTCAGATTTCAGTTACTTAAAGGTAAATAAAATTTTTTTTCTGTTAATTTGTTTTCTATTTTAAAGAGAAAGAAAAGAATAAAAACGATGTAGAATCTCAAAGCAAGATTATATGAAAATAACAATGCTTATTATATTGTATATTGTTATTGTCAAAGTAGTTGCTCAGATTACCAGATGCAGGCATGCAGAAGTGATGAAACAATATAAGCAAAGCCACTTTCCAAAACAGTAATCTCTGTGCTCACCCAAACAGACTTGAGGAAGAGCAAGGAGCAGCTACACAAACAGAAATTGTGGCAGTTTCAGCTGGTGACAAAGGAGACGATTTTATGGTTTTGCTCTATGACAAATGATGATCACATGTTCTAATTCACCAAGTTGGAATTCTGCCGCGGTATATTATAAGCTTCTACTTTTTTAATAATGATTTTAATGAATTGGTCACGACACGAATTAGGTCCTGGTAACAGAAACAAAGAGGTGTAAACAAGGTCAAAGTTCATTCTTCTCTGACATACACCAAGTTGAATCTTGGGGTCATCTAGAAGTTTCTTACTGATGTCAGTACCCTTGGAGTCTTCTCTGCTTCTGCCCAATTATCTTTTGTGCAAACTGCTTCATAGTCACAAGGTGGCTACTGGAACACTAACCATCACATCTGCATCTAAAGTAGAAACACAGAGGAAGGGGATCCTTCCTTCCTAGCTCCTCCAGGAGCTGCAGCTGACTTTTACCTGCTACCTAATCGTGAGAGAACTTAGCAATGTGGACATGCCTGTCTGCAGAGGAGAGTGAGAAATATGCTTTGCCCAGCTGAGAGCCATCAGTTGAATAAAATCAGGGCACTAGAATGAAGAAAGCTTCAACAATAATGTCAAATAATCTATGTATAATTTTTCTGAACCAATAGACCACTGCCTTGGGGTCAATATGATTTACTATGAAACATAGGAGTTATAAAGGCTGGGAATCTGTATTCTTAAGGGTGGAGGAACATGCTTTTTATTTTTCCATATTTAAATATAACAGAGCAGAGATTTTCCTACAAATGCTTCTCACTTAGACCGTGATCACTCAGAGACAGAAAGACTGTCACTAACGCTTTATCCTGACCTTTGTACTGTTGTTTTTGGAAAGGAGATTTAAGAGGGGGGGAGAAAGACATATTTTCTGTACTATTGCTATTTTCAAAAATAGAATAATAAAAAGGCCTGCTGTTTTCAGCCCACCTGACATTTATTTCACTTTCCTGGGCCCTGAGAATATTGTCCGTGACTACTTCTCCTGTGTGTGTTTTTCATGTAAAATGGATTTGTTGTCACTTATCATATAATTTGCTTCTTCCTTATATGCCTTGCTTGTTACGTTTGCTCCACTCCTAAAGCACAGCCCCATGAGAGCCAAGGCCTTTGGGGCTAGCACCATTCCTGCCCTGCAGAAGGAGCTTAGTCAGCTCACACTGAAGGAACGTACTGAGTACCTTCCATGTGCAAACTCTACAGCAAGATTTTTCAAGGGTTATCTCTCTTAAAATATGCAAAACAGACTTGCCTATGTAAGTGTTACTCTTCCTGGGGACCACTGAGAAAAACCAATAGGGCTAAGAGATTTTGCCTGAACTAAAGTCAGACCGAGAGGTTTCCATACAGCCAGGTTCTGAATGCAAGACCAAGCAGCAACTGCCCCTGAACATGTCTTTGGAATGGTCTTTCACGCCATCGTATCACGGGAGAATGTGTGTACAGCTCCTGAGTCATGAAAGAAAAATATGCTTCCTAGGAATTTGTGGTACATGTGTTACATATTCCTGCCCTTCTATTAAGTGAGCTTTGATCTTCAGCTGATAAATGACAAGGGGAAGAGGAAAAGCAAAATACCCGTCTTCTGATCAAACCTCTCAAAACACTCCCAGTGTATATAAACTGGAACTGGCATTCCATAAAAGTGGTACATTCCTCAAAACAAAACAATACAACCCCTCAGTGCAGAGAGCTCATTACCCAGAGGAAATGAAATGTGTACCAAGTAGAGAAATCTATACTCTCCTGCTCATTGTGGCATTATTCAGAATAGCCAAGACCTAGAAAAATTTAAATAAGCACTGATTGGATGAATATTACTGTGTGTGCATGTGTGTGTGTGTGTGTGTGTGTGTGTGCATGCACACTTGTGTGCATGACTTGTATCTAATAGAATACCATTCAGCCATTAAAAAGGAGACAGATAAAAATTCAGCATTTAGATACACCCAGAGCCTAGGCCTGGTGTGCGAGTGAGACGACCCAGGGCTGGTGGATCCTAAATTGACCCAGAGTGCAGGCCCAGCCGGTGAGTAATACCGCCCCGGGCCGCTGAATCCTGAATAGACCCAGAGCCCAGGCCAGGCATGTGAGTAAGACTGCCTGGGGCCGCCAGATTCTGAAGAGACCAGAGATCAAGCCTGGCGTGTGAATGAAATTGCCTGGGGCCCACTGGATCACCATTTGACCCAGAGTGCAGGCCCAGAGTGGAAACCTTCAGCAGAACTCCTTGCAAAGAGGCTAGAGGCAAGACCCACCCAGCTGATTCAGGAGCAGAACATCTTGCCAGAGTGAAACAAAGGGTTCAACTCCAATGGCTGCAGCAGGAAGAAGTGGAGCACAGCAGCCAGACTCCAGTCAGATCCAAGCAACACCCACCTGGAGGAATCTTAATTTTGCAGATCTGGACCTGGTGCTAAGGTAATAAATCTATCTAAGCTCTACACTAAAGGTCAGAAGACAGTGGTATACAAAATGACAAAG
>NW_004524579.1:6733255-6734796 GCF_000260255.1 Octodon degus | reverse complement strand
GCCCACTCTGCGCCTGGGCTGGGACTGGTCCCGCCAGCGCAGGGTATCAAGAAGCTAGGAGGGCATATTTGGAAATGAAAGTGAGAAGCAAGCAGCACATATATGTGACCTCCAGCACCCATAATCACAGATGCACTGAAGGAAAAAGTTGTCTACATGAGAAGGCCATGTCCGCTAGAACAAGAGCCATTAGGAAAGGAACAAGTTGGGGACGTGACAGATTCTGCCGAGCTTAAGGAAGACTGCACAGTGGAAGGGCGCCATTTTCTGGAGTGGGGCCAGAAAAGGGTGTGTGTAGAGCTCTCTAGGGATAAAGTCCAAGGGAGAAAGGCAGGCTTCACTGAAAACGAAGACCTGAGAGGTACCAACACTCTGAAGCACCAAAAGCAACACTTATAGAGAAAGAGAAAGGAATGACACAAGTAAGGTCCTGTCGTCCTCACGATTGAGTCTCTGGATCTCTGATCACTGGTATGGTTTGTGCATGTGTAAGGTCTCCTCTTCAAGAGGCCGAAAGCCCCTTGGTCAGGAATGCTTTGTATGGGAAACGGGCTTCGTAACTATGGAGCACAGTGAATGTGGGTACGTGTAGCAACTCGGGGGAAAACTGTTCATGGCTTTCCCCCCATTTGATATTTCTGGGGCTCTCCTGTTGGAGATAAGGAGCAAACAAAGTGGCCATTTTTCTTTAAATCATATAGTTCCTGGTATAGGGTAAGTGGCTTCTGAAAATGACTCACCAACTAACTGATAGCGGGCTCTGGATCCTCCTCTCTCCTTCAGGAGTTAGATCTCAGGTTCTCCTCCTCCGGAACAAAGAACTGGAAGAGACAAAATAAAAGTGGTGCCAGAAGTTTATTTGAAAAATGAGGGGTGAAGTGGGGAATGGGAGAAAGCAGCTCTGAAGACTGAACCTGGGAAGAAAAAGAGAAAAAAAAGATAAAAGCAAAAATAAAACTACACACTATGTCTGGGAAATACAGTGTGAGTTACTAGGATTGGGAGCTCTTCCTAGTTTGTCTCTCCTTTTATGTTGTCCAAATCTTGAGAAAATCCACAAGAACTTCTTCATACGGGTCCTGAGAGGTGGCACTGAGGACCTACATCTCATGACAGGTCTAGGCTCCTACTGGAAACCTGTTCTGGTTCTTGCAAGAAGTCCACGTGCAGGACTTTGGGAACTGTTCTGGTATGTCTAGGATCTTGTAATAAACAAGCTGAGGCCACTTAGCCCAGCCAGCTTTGCTAGGTACAACTCTCCTACCTGATTTCCCCTTAAACCCTGCTGATGACAGAGAAAGGAATGAAAGGAATGAAAGGAATGAAAGGAATTTAAGTTTAATGAAATTACTGGCTGGTATAAATTAGAAAAAAAAACATGTTCTATACAAAACAATATTTAGCTAATGTTTATTGAATGCTGTGTTCTAGACACAATTTATAAATAGTATATAAAGGCGTATATATGTAAATATAAATATTACATATATGGTTAATATATAATGTATGTTATGGCTTGTGTCTAGTTGTCTTCCCAAAGC
>NW_004524579.1:6730550-6732671 GCF_000260255.1 Octodon degus | reverse complement strand
TACACACACCTGGAACCCAACAAATGCGGAGGGAGGCACGTGTGTCTGGGATGACTCAGTTTCTCCCTGGAGCAAGTAGGAACATGATGAGTGCATTAACTGTAATGAGAAGAAAAGCAAAACAGTTTTGTTTTGGAAGGACAGTAGCTTCAAGCTGGAATGTTTTTGACCTTGAGGTATTTGTGGGAGTTTCAGACAAGCATTTGCTGTCTTGACTTGAAAACAGAGAACATCTTAAACACAGCTCCTTTTGTTATTACCTTCCATTCACATAATCCATCCCCAAACAATGAATTTAGGAATGAAACATTTTGTATTTAGCTATTTAAGTGACAAGTGGCATGAATATTTCTCATATATATATATGTATTGGGGAATCAAATTCAGGACCTTGCCCTTGCCAAGCTGGCACTTGTACCACTGAGCTATTGCTCCAGCTTTCTGCATGAATATTCTAAGCATCTTTCCCCTTATCTGCTCAGTAAGGACAGTTAGCCATTTCCCCGAAGCATTTTTACTTCCAGCCCACTTATCCCCTAGGGTCTCCTTCTCTGACTTGAGGTCCAAGGTGTTGATTAAGAAAATCAGGGCTGACGGAATAGCTCAGCAGATTAAAGCACCTGCAAGCAGATGAAAGGGACGGGGGTTCGATCCCTGGTCCTGCTGTGCTGGCCCCAACCACGGGGCGTGCTGAGACAGCAATTGAGACTGGGTGTGGTGGGGTGCACCTGTACACAGGTGGGTCACTAAAAGTCCAATCTAGTAGTGAGACTCTGAACACCCTGTAGACCCTTCCCTAAAATACAGAAAAAAAGGGAAAAAAATAAAGCTAATCTTTGCTATATTAAAGGGGATCATTTTGAGTGCAGTTAAAAAAATAAATGGAATATAAAAAAGAAAGATGTGCATTTTATTTCAATAAAGCTTTCCAAACAAGGAGAAAAGTAAGCAAAAAAGAGTGGAGAGAAGAAAGAGATGGATTATTTTATGGGGTAGTGGTGGTAGTGTTTGAAAAGTAGAAAGTGAAAGAAAAAAGTAAAGTGTAAACAGTAGCAAAGAGGGACTTTGCCACTTTCAGGAATCTGAGCAAGCAATGTGGAAAAGGTGAGATGGAGAAAGAAACACTTTTAAAAGCGGATGTCTCCTGAAGAAGCCAGAAATATTGGAAGTACTAGCCATGGAAGGCCCTATGCACCCTTGGAAATACTCTGAATTTGGTTTAAATGAGATGAGAGACTTCAGGAGCACTAAGCATTTTAAAGATTTAAAAATTAGTTTGGATAACTTGAAAAGGGTTTGAGTAGAGAAATGTCATGATTCAACCTACTTATTTGAAAAGATTTTGTGGATGCAAAGTTGAAAGTGAAGCAGCGCGCACAGTATTGACAGCAGAAACACCTCGTGGGAGGTTTTAGGAATTGGTCAAGTGAGAGATGACAGTGGTTAGGACAAAGATGGTATGGATGGAGATGGTAGGTTTTAAAAGAAAATTTATTGGGATTTACTAATACATCAGATTTTGGGTGTTAGAGAAAAGAAGGAGCCAAGAATCTTGGAGAGATTTTGGCCTAAAATCTTGACTGGAGTTGACATTAGTCAAAGGGAAAAGACTCTTGAGTGAGCATTTGTAATGGATAAGATCAGGAAGTTCAGATTGGAGGATTAATTTTGTAATGTGCACAGACACTGAAGATTTTATTGAGCATTTGGAACCTGAAGCTTCAGGGAGAGGTCTGGGGCAAAGGGTTACACTTGCTGGCCATTAGCACAGTGACAGTGCCTTTTAAAGTCAGGAGACGGGCTGACATTGTTATGGAAAGCAGACCAAACACAGGAAGACATGGCAGTGAGAAGTTTGGGGGGCAGTTTATGACATGGGTGGGCCTGTAATAAAGAGACATGGTGGGTCTCTCCAAAGAGTAAGAGCCTCACCCAGTGGGACTTCAGGACTGTTTGGGGGAAAACAAGCGGGAAGGCGCAAAGGCAGATTTAGTGCATTGTGATTGGAGGTTTGAGTGACATCATGTGTTGCTGAGGGAGTTTTAACACCCCAAGTTACATTGTAAAGCTACCAGTTAAGCACATACAGATTATACAAAGGAAAAAGTGTCCTGTTTTCAG
>NW_004524579.1:6714306-6721545 GCF_000260255.1 Octodon degus | reverse complement strand
ATATATGGTTAATATATAATGTATGTTATGGCTTGTGTCTAGTTGTCTTCCCAAAGCCTCATGCAGTCATGGGGTGGGGACTTCTAGAGTTTGAGATTAACTCATGATCTACTGGGATTATGGGTGCTCCAAGGTTGAGATTATGGGTCTGAGTGCTGCTGGAATTATGGGTGTGTTACTCCCAGCCTGAGGCCCATAGCCTGAATGTAACATGAGAGAGAGAGAGAGAGAGAGAGAGAGAGAGAGAGAGAGAGACAGAGAGAGAGAGACAGAGAGAGACAGAGAGACAGAGAGACAGAGAGAGAGACAGAGACAGAGACAGACAGACAGACAGACAGACTTCCCCTCTGTTGCCACTGTTGCTGCTACTCCTCCATTTGCTCTCTTGCTCTTTGCCGCCACCATGGAAGCTTGCTCTCTGCCATATGCCACTCTGTCTTGGAGCGAGCTGAGTATGGACTGAACCTCCCATTAACTAAATAAACCTTTCCTTCCTTCATTTTGAGTGTTGGGTATCTGTCCCAGCAACGAGAAGAGTAACTGAGACAATGTGTTATATATTAAAACCCACCTAAAACTTCAAGTAATAAATACTAACTATGGAGTTAAAGGGTTATATATTTATCCCCCATGTTTCACTTGTCTGACTCCAAATACTCTGCAAGCACAGTGGTGTCTGCTGTCCCAGAGTCTCTTCTCTGTCTTTCATCTGCCTCGTCCAATACTCCTGACCTGCTGCCTCAGACCTGTGTCTTTCTCAACTTTTCCCCTTCCGTGTCACAAACATCTTCAAGATCCAAATGTCTTACACATTTAAAAATTTGTTATAAGCATCATCAGTGAAGATTGTTCATGTAAGATAAACTCAAATGAAGCACTTCTGGCAATTTTGGGTTTCCATATTTTAAACATGAGAGAGAGACATAAGCAAAATAATTTCAAGAGATTGTGCTGTTCTAGAAGATCCATTAATTTCTTCATCAGTGCTACGTTTTTGGAATTACTGATCTATTTATCCTTTAGCATTTAATGAAGTTATTTTTAGTTCACTTGAAATTGTAATAGTTTTTGAAGGCCCTAGAGGAGAAAAGTAACATCACTGACCCACAGTGGTTAGAAAATACTGTATGGACCACTGATTCATTGCTTTTTTTGGTTGGGAGGAAGAATTTCATCGTTTTCCTCTAGGTGATTAGCACCGCAAGCACTGATTATCAGGGTTAGCGCCCTTTCCTAATTAAAATACGGTTGCCCAACAAATGCAATGTTTTGTGTCCACTCTTTTCAAGTGGACATTTACTATTTGCAAATGGATGTCTTCCTCCAAATACGGCTCAAATGTGCAACAAAACTTGTGAGTTCATCATTATCATATATAGACTGTTTTGGTTGGTTTCACAACTTAAAGATTGAATTCTCATTAGTTTTATTATAATTATAGGCCACCTAGGATTTTTATCTCTTGTTGATGGATTACTAGAAAGGGAATCCATGTAGTTATTCCTTTTAAGAATTTTACTTTTAAATGGAGTATCTTGCAATACACTATCAAACCCCAACTTCATCTGGTGATTGTGCATGACAAACTGAATAATGTTACATGTTTGCTATATGTGGTTGCTAAGTGACTCCTGAGGTTTGTAGTCTTTCATCTTCTTAAAACAACATCACTTTCTTCTCTTCTCACATGGTTTATTTATAGTTCTTTGCATTCTTGTTTCCTGATTACGAGACAGAAATAAATCTTTGCAGACATCTAACAAAAAAAACCACACCATTAAGCTTTTCCCTTTCCACTTTCTAAAGTAATTAAGATTCAAACATACTGTAGTAGATAATTTTTAAATTAGTCTTTAACTGTTCCCAGTCCTTTTTTTTTTTTTTTTAATGCTCATTTCTTACTAAGGAATTTTTCAAATGTGGGACTTTTTTTGTTTGTATAATTTTTGGAAACCCTGCTATAATTTTGTACAATTATTTTGTCTTTTTTTTTTATCCTGAATGTGGAAACATTCTATTTTGGTTATTTCCCTGGACTCTATGTCTTAAAAATTCACTCATGCAGCCCTATAGCCTGCAATTCTAACTTAGTATAGTGTCATCACATCTTATCTACGTGTCTCAAAGATGATAACCCAGATTGTTTCTAATGCCCCATATAATAAACAGCTCCTTATAGACCTCAGTGAGAATTTCTTTGTGTTGTATAGCCAAGAAATGAATCACTAAGTTTTGGGCTATATTAACAAGCCCTGGTAAGGAATTCTCCTGAATACTCCATCAAATTTACATTTCTACCAGCATTGCACCAAGCTTCCCAAATATCCATATTCTGTCAACATTTACTATTATTTCATTTCATTTTTGTTGTTAAGTCAAGTATAAAAAGATAACTTATGGTTTCAATATGACTTTCTCTGATCTTTTAAAGTATACTTTGTAGGTATACTTTAAGAAATTCTTGTTATAAAATGATGGGTCATATTCTTTACCTATTTATCTTATTGAGGTTTGGTTATGTTCTTATTGACATCTAAGGGTTCCTTGTATGTTATAGATTATTTTTTCCCTGTCTGTTTTCACTCATAACAAATGTATTCTTTCAACCTATCATTTGTTAATATTAAATTTGTTCATGGTGCCCTTGTTAAACAGAAAGCTTGACTTAAATACTACAGCTCAGTGATTTCATATTTTCTTTTTGCTGTCTACTGCCCCTTTTATCAGATATTTACTTCCTATTTATAGGATTCTTAGTTATTTTTCTTGCTGCTGAGACAAACACCAAATGCCTAAAGTTAAAGGGGGAAAGGGCTTATTTAGCCCACAGTTGTAGAGGTTTCTGTCCATAACTCGTGACTCCAAAGTAGGGTGAGACAGAGAATGGGACAAGTGTCTCTGTGTCCCTTATATTGTATTCAGTCTTCTGGAATTAGAGCAGTGCCAATCCAATGGACTGATCCAGCCATCACCCACCCTTAATCTCAGCATGCCTAATCCCAGCATTGCACTATGACTCAAATGAACACTCTAGATTTAGCTTCCTCAAGAAAAAAAAAAAAAAAAAAAAAAAACCCATGATCCCATGAGACTTTGGGGTAACATCTGGATACACACTATAACCGTACCAGTTAAAAGTGCTCTTCAGCACCAAGTTGAAATCATTGATGGATTTGTCTGTTCTTGTGTGTAAAACAATACTGGAAAATTCTTGGTAGTCTCAGCTCACATTCCATCTACATTCCAATACATGTTCTGTCTACTTGATGTCAGATTAGGAGCACCTATCCTACTGGTAAGTACTACTGTGTCAATTTTATTGGGAATAGCAGATATTTCCCCCCATTTCTCCTTCCCTAGACTTTTAATATTGTTTTGCTCCTTTAACTTTGTGTGTCCCTTGCTTTTGGATTTCCTTGTGTTATACATCATGCCAAAGTAGGTCTCACTGAGGGTGACACTTGTCTCTGCGAGTCTTTTCACAGGCTCTGTCAATGGGGAATGGTAGGAATTATGCCCTTTAGGGAATGGCTGTCTACACACACATCCATGATAAGTGAAGGGTTTTTTGTTGTTGTTCTTATTGTTTTTAATATTCTTAGTTTGTACTTCTGGAATTAGAAAAGAATGAAGATAGGTTGGGTAACTTTGGTTCATGGGGCTTGTGTTGCTCACTGTTCATCCCTTTAAGAACACTAGGGTTCTGACTTTCTAAGATATCTATGAAGACCAGCCTCCAACCAAGATTTTTCAGTAGATGGATCAGACACAGTGTCTGTAGTGTAAATTTAGAAGTGGGAAGTATCATGGGACACTCAGGATTATTTTACTTACATAAGAAGTGGGAATGCTCAGACCTGAGAGATTCCTTGGGCGGCCCCAGACACAAAGGGAGATACTTCTGGATTTTTGGTCTTTATGACAACAAAATGGGAAGTCCACTCATGTTAGCAGAGTTATAACCAGAAGTTATAGTCAAAAGATACTGTTTAAAGATGATGTCTACCCATATTTTACTGTCTCTTTCAATTTATGTCAGATGTTTCAAACCTGTTTCATAGAGGAATCTGTTTCAATGATCAAATAGCCTAACTTATTTATTTATTATTTATTCATTATTGTTTGAGACAGGATTTTGCTATGCAGTTCAGGCCGGCCTTGAACTCACTTTGTAGCCCAAGCTCGCCTCAAATTTGAAGCAATCTTCCGGCCTCAACCTCCTGAGTGCTGGGATTACAGACACGTTGCACCATGCCTGGCTTAGCCTAATTTAAATATGCAAGTAATTTAGGACATTTACTCAGCGGAAGTAGCTTACATTTCATTTCTTTGTTTAAAATTCTTTCCTCATGAAAAAAAACAAAAATCAGCATTTTAATAGCCCTAATCAAACACCTAATATGAAAGATGGCAATTAATGTCTTCGGTGATTTCTAACAAATCACTCCTCCACCCTTTTCTGGAATGAGGAAAACATGAACCATCCTTAAGGGACACAAGGAGAAGGGTAAGCAAGAGTTTGGAAATGCCGTCCTGTTGTCAAAGGATATGATGACAGTCTGAGTAGACTTCTGGCCCTGAAACTACCTCACTTCTCTGTTTCTGAAAAGCTTCATGCTAGAGATCATGATACCATCATTAAGCATGAGTGGTGTTTATGAACTGACTGCCGGAAAAATCTAAAGGTTAAAAACACGGAGGCAAGAGGATGTCAACTCTAGCATCATAATGGCCCAGGCTTATTTTACTAGCAAACGTTCAACGATAACTTTATAGACACGGAAACAATTGAACAGCCCATTATGTGGCATTCATTAATAACACAACACATAACACACCTGATGTAAGACACGTATGTGCTGCTGGACATTAGTTTTGATTATTACAATTGTTCTGGCTCTGTGTTTCATGGTATTACAATCACAGTTGTTTTCAAGAATTGAAATGTTATTAAGCATCATGGTTCGCTTTTCAAGTAGGTTTTGCCCAGACGTCTCTGGGAAGACTTAAGCCAAACAAAACGGAAGAGACAAGTTTCTCTCTTGTGGTCAGACCTGCCTGGTTTAAGTCAGTCCTTGAAAAGAGGTTCAGTCAAGCGCGTGAGTCAGAATGCCTTGTTGCTGCTTTCTGAAGAGCTGGAAGCGCCCAGCTTTTATGCTTTAATCTTCCTGGTTATGTGCTGTTATAATTCATCCACCTTAAGTGCACTTCAAGTCAAACTGTAAATTACCCCATTCCTTTTCACTACTTCTCACGGCAAGCAAACTCTGGTTTGATGGCAGTGAAAAGATGTTAAGGGGCTGAATGTGGGAGGTTATAAGAAGGCCTGCGTTCGGAGGCCGTAATGGGGACGGTTCTGGGGGAGAATCGGTTGCCTTCACGAAGGACCTAAACGGATGCATGTTCCCTAGTGACACAGTCTCGCTTTGGTTATTTTGCCATATTGTTATTCCTTACCTTTATGGATCTAATTCATGCTGTTAAGTAATGGTCATTTTCTTGTATTATTTTCATATTGAGTATGACATTTCTAAGTCAAGCTCTCGAAGAATGGTTTGCCCCAGCGGTCAGTGCCGCTTGAACTGCGTTTGGATGTCTGTCGGAATTTCATTTCAGTAGAGACTGAAAACAGCCTCCTGCAGTCATCTGGAGGTGGGCCTCAGGCAGCGGTGACGAACCGGGCGACCTCCGCAGCTGGGGCGGTTTCTGTGGTCCGCGGGCGGTGGGCTGGGCGGGGCGCGCGGCTGAGTGCGGCCCCGGCAGGCCTCGAGGGGCAGGGCGAGCTGCTGACCCGCCGCGCGGACCGGGCGGGAGGCGCGGGCCATATAGGTGGCGCCCCGAGGGAGAAGCACTTCGCAGCTGCAAGGGTGGCGGCGAGAGGGAGTGCCCACCTGTTGAGCTCTTAAATGAGGACGGGAAAATAGCAAGGAGGGGCGGATCACCGGTGTCTCGGACTCGCCTGGAGCCCCACCCTCGGCCCGAGGAAAAGCCCCTGGGCGGCGGCAGGTGCTTCAGAGAGGGCGAGAAGGAAGGCGCTCGCCCGGGACTCCCGCGCCGCGGACCCAGCCTGCACCTGCGAACCCCTGCCCGCGCCCCGCCGCGACCTGCCTGTCCCCAACCCCCCTCCGCCCCATGGCGGCGCTCGGGCCCGCGCGCTCCTGGAGCCGAGCCCTCTGCAGGCTGCTCCTGCCGACTCTCACGGTGAGCGCTGCGGCCCGCCGGGCGGAGAGGGGCTCGGACGCCGGGCGGGGGAGCCATGGGGGTGGGGTGGGGTGCCCGTCGGAGCTCGGCTCTGGCCGCGCGGTGGCTGAACGTGGAGTTGGCTGGGGGCGGGGAAGGGCGCACAGGAAGAGCAGCCGGCGGGCCCCGCGGGCCGCAGGGGAGGGCAGGGCGGCTGGACTGGGGCCGCCGCGCAGGTCGGGGAGGCGTGGGCGAGAGCGCGCTTCCAAACCCGTGGCCTCCGGGCGCGCTTCGCGATCGGGGTGCGCGGGGCTGCCCTGCGCCTCTCGCGGGTCCCGTGGTGCGCACCGCCTCGGGCTGGAGCCGGGCTTGGCCGCGGAAAGGGCAGCCCTGGGCAGATGGGGTGAAAGCGAGTGTCCTTGGTTGAAGGAGGGGGCTCTCGCCTTTCGGGAGTCGAACTCGATGCCTGTGGGTGCACGAGGGGGCGTTCACGGAGAGACCCTCGACCCTCAAGTCACGCAGACCAGAGGTGGGCGGCCCTAGGTGATCATTTACATAGTTTCCGTTGTTGACTGGTGCAACTTCTGTCCTCGGAAGTCTTTCGGGGAATGCTAGTCCTGGTACTACCCTTTGTCCCCAGAGGCGCCTAGATCTCCACTTCCAGTTCCTATCCCCCGCCGCACTGTCTTTCCCACTTTAAAGCGCACAACCGTGGCCTCAGTCCTTCCTGGAGTTGGGAGCCAAAGGAGGTGGTGCTGTTGGGGACAGGATGACCCTCCTCCCGCGGAGAACACCAGATCGCACTGGGGCGCCCGGAGGCACAGCAGCCCCTTGCGGGCGGGATGCCCCAAGGGATGTGGGATTTGGAGTGCCCCACCCTGGTCTTTTGGAAGAGGAGGAAAGTTATTTCAAGGAGGTGTAAAAAATGCCCTTTCTGGAGGTGCTGGGTGCCAAGTGAACCCTGAAAGACACCAGCAGGACTCTACGAACCAGAGGGGATGATTTTTTTCTTTTTCCCTTGGGGTTGGGGCAGTGGTGGAACCTGAATCTTCAGATAAC
>NW_004524579.1:6712509-6714206 GCF_000260255.1 Octodon degus | reverse complement strand
AGAACGGAAAATCAGTGGATGAGGTGAACAGAGTGAGTCCCAGGGCAGTGCAGAAGCCCACTCTGAGCTAAAGATCATGATTTAGAAGTGAAACTCCCGAGGCTGGACAAGAGTTCAACACTCCCCACATCCAACTACAAGTGTGTAAGAGCTGAGTCAAAGTCACATTTCATCAGGATGTAGCTATGGCAAAGTAGGACCATGAAGCTCCTAGAGGCCACAATCCTAGTGTAGAGGTATATGCAGAGAGTGACTGTGAGGACTGTGATTGTTGTGGAAAGCAAGAACCGGGAATCTCTGGTGGTGTGAGAAACCAAGCCGGGTCTCCAAGCAGTGCAGAAAGCTGAATTCTTTGTTAGCCAGCTCTGATCCAGAGGAGATAAGTGCTCTAAATTCTGGCCCCAGATCAGCAGGAATGGAAGGCTTTTATAACTTAGCATGAGTTGGGTTGGGCGAGGGTCTAAGTGCATCAGAATTTTAAAGAAGCAGAAACAGCACATATTTATGTTTTTTGAGGGTGGGATTTTTGGATACAAAGAAGACGTTAATAGGAACATCTTGTGGTTACTGGATAAGCACAGAACATGCCCTGCTATACTTGGGGCTGGAGGCAGGAACTTGTAGAAACAAAGGTCTGTGGGCTTCAGGTTTCACTTTCCTCCTTATAACATCTCTCAGGAAATCCAAGATGGATGAAGGGGAAAGCAGTTACCAAAAGAGTGAAAGAATGTAAAACCGTGGTAGAGTCTAACAGATTCAGAAAGCAACACAATTTCAGACTTGCTGGAGTCAAGAAATGCAGTACCATGAAAGTGGAAGCGATGATCTACAGTGGAAGGCTTGAAACTGAGGTTCATAAAGCAGGTAGAAGTTCGTAATGGTGAGGCCTAGACTATGAGCATGGACTAAATGAGGAAACCGAGGAACTCAGGGACTAGAATTTTCTGAACAACTGTCTATGTGCGTAACAACTCTATTGCTAGTGTGATGAATTGTGACAAACTTAGTGGCTTAATACAGCACAGATTTTCTCATGTTCTGTAGGTCAGACAGCTAATGAGGGGCTCACTAAAATCAGTGCTAGCAGGACTAAGTTCCTTTCTGGAGGCCCTACTGGAGAACCCGTTTTTTGTATCAGCCTCTACATATTGTCCACTTTCACATCTCACAGCACCAGGGTGCATTTTCAAAGTCAGCAAGTGGTTCAGGCCTTTTTTAATTTTTTTTTTTAGTACCAGATATTGAACTCAGGACCTTGTGCTTCCAGACAGGCACTGAAGCTGCTGAGCTATCTCCTCAAACCCAGGCCATTCTTGTGTCACATTACTCTAGATGCCCTGCATCCTCACGTCTCTTTCTTATTCATTCTTCCACAGTTAATGGCCCTCATGATTGCCCTGGGCCACCCACACCATCCAGAAAAACCTCCCTATTTAAAACAAGCTCATTTGCTTCCTAAGGTTACTTATTCAAAGTCTGCAGGTTTGGACATGGCTATCTTATAGGGGCTGTCATTTTACTTACCACAATGTGTATGTTGAAATCGACAAGAGTTATAAGGAGTGGAGGAATTTAGAGAGTTTGACAGTGAACCATAACCTTACCATGAAAAAAATGTGTTGAAATATCTGTAGATAACTGAAGATGGGCAGAGCTGGAGCTTAGTTTGCTAATTTGAGTTCTAGTGATGGAGGTGA
>NW_004524579.1:6695550-6710523 GCF_000260255.1 Octodon degus | reverse complement strand
TTTAGGGGTGCTGGGAATCGATCTCAGGACCTCATGCTTGCCTTGCAGGTGTTGCACCACTGAACTAAATCCCAGGCCCTATTTACCCCACACAGCTTTATGAATTGTTTTAAGTGGTGGGATTGTAGTTGTTAGTAAATACTAGAATGCCTTTGTCTAAGAATTGAATGGATTCAGACCTCTAGCCCAAATTCCAGGGCGTAGTTGTAACTCAGACAGGGTCAAATAGACAGAGATTGGCATTTTATATATGAGGAAACTAAGAAGACAATGAATGAGAGTTAAAAATATGTTGCTAGTGACAAAAGACGTGAAGTCTGGTATGTGTCCTAAACTGTCATTTCGAAATTGTTAGCCATTATTCTTTGAAGGAAAAGGCAGGATTAAGGACTACAGAAAAGCGCATTGGTCCACATGAAGCTGCATAGGACACTTTCTACACACAGATCCTTTTGGAAAAAAGCCAAGAATGAGCAAATGAAACTGAGTCCCCATTGGTCTTCCTTAGCTTTGGGGTGCGGGTGCGCCCAGCTATAAGCTTGGTGGAGAGAGCTGACCCTGGCTACGCCCTTTCCCACTGGGGAGGCTTCCTGTGAGCCCCAGTTGTGGTTGCAAGAAATGTGTCAGGGCTGAGTGTGAGATATGACTTGGAGGGCGAGGCAGCCTTCACCCTCCCCTCCACCCTGGTAATCCTTCGCCACCCCACAACTCAGCAGCTCCATCTTCCTAGTGTTGCCTCACTGCCTTCACTACTTACCCCAGAACTTCCTTCCTCCTGGACACCTGAGGAAACTTTCCTTTCTAGAGTCCACGGGATCTCCCCTGTCAAATCCCAGTACACTTTTCCTTCCTTACACAATTCCACTGTGTTCTTTTCTAATATTGAAATTCTCTCTCTCTCTCTCTCTCTCTCTCTCTCTCTCTCTCTCTCTCTCTCTCTCTTTTGGACTGGTCTGACCACTCAGAATCTCACTACTATGGTCTTCTAACGTGTTGTACAGTAGATCTTTAATTTAAATGTTTTTCATTTTGTGTAACAAACTTCATATCCATTCAATAACAAAGTGCATGTCCCCCACACTGCAGTCCTTAGCAAACACCCTTTTGTTTTCGGCTTTTCTGAGTTTGATTGTATTTTCTGTGCTTAAAAGTTCATTTTTCCTTGGGATTACGTTCTAGGGCCTGCCCCTTGGAGTTCGCTTCTCCCTTTGCTAGGTCAGTTTCTCTACTTTTATGGCTTAAAATATCACACAGAAGCCAACATATTCTAAATATTGGTAGTTCATGTGTCTCTTAATAATAGGCCTTTATGTCTCTATCTCGTGTGTTCCACACAGCGTTTGTCCCTGTCGGTTTTCTTTTAGAGTCCTGTATTTCCCTAGTTGGCACACCTATAGGCGTTGCTCTTCAGGTGGGAGTCTGGAAGCTGTTCACGTTTCCTTCCTTGTCGGTCTCCTCCCCAGTCCCTCAGTGAGTCTCAACAGATTTACATTTGAAGATGTCTCATGGATGTATCTATCTAAAGTTATTCACAACTTTTTGCTATTACCATTAATGTCACAATTTCAAATGAACTTCACTATATGTCATTTCGTATCATTAGCATACCAGAAATGGAATTGACAAACAAAAGTGCAAATGACTATGTAATTTTAGTAGATATTGCTCATTCCCCACAAAGGCTCAATATGATTAGACAAAGAACTATTTTACAGTGGCATATCACATCATTGAGGATAAGACAATGTTAGCGTAAGACATGATTCAGAGTGACTTTGAGACACTTAAGCGAGGCAGAAATTTGCAGAACAAAACTTGGCAAATACCCAGAAGTCCAACAATACACATGTAAGCAAACAGGTGGAGACATAGAAATTAATGTACATGTTTGATGGATATCACAAAAAGTAAATGTCCTTTATGGGCAGCATAGAGCCATTGCAAATGCATATGGGGAGGCTGTGTCTTTTTTCCCTCCAAATTCATGCATCTACTATGTATTTGCATACTCACTACACTGACACTTTATAGGATCTTTTAATATCTGCTAGGGCTAATATCCCCTCATTACTCTTCTTCATAATGTTCTTATATAGTTTGAATTGTTTGTGTGACCCTTTGAATCAACTGGTTAGTTCCAAGAAATACTTTACTGAGAATTTTAGTAGGATCATAAAGTTTGTAATTTCATATAGTGAGAACTGATATATGTATGTTGTGAATATTTTTCAATTCAAGATAATGATATATCTTTCTTTTTGTGCAAGCCTCCTTTACGTCCTGCAGAAATGTTTTTAGATTTTCCTCAAATAGGATATGCACGTTTCTTCTTAAATTTACTGTTTGGCGTGCTAAGATTTTATTACTTTTGAAAATGATTTATATTAGCTAACTGGTTTCATTTATGGTTGTGAAGACTAATGGTGTCTATAATTTAATAATTACTTCTCCCTTAATTACCTTATTATGAAAATTTGTTAGTTGATTTGCTTGGATTTTCCAGGTAATGGTATAGTAAATGCAAATAGTTTCTTTTTCTTTTTTAACCTCTTTCTTTGTGCTTGCCTGATATGCCTTCCATGCAATGTAAAGTACTTTACGGTGAACTTGGAAAACTTACCCTGCTTCGAAGTGTAGCGGAGGGTTGTTTCCAGTGCTTTCCCATTGGTGTTGTGATTATAATATCTAAAAATCATAAAGCAATAGTATTTATCAATTCCTATTTTTTAAGGCTTTTTAAAAAATGTGTTTTGAATTTGCTCAAGTGCCATTCAGCATGGGTGGTGAGGCCTCACTCATGCCTTGAGGTTTCTAGCCCAAGGGGGAGATGGGCTGTGGATCTTAGATGCAGGGAAGGACCTGTTTACCTCAGGCCCAACCTCAGCACTCCAGATGGGACCCCAGTGAATGGGACAGGAGCGTCTTTTAGATTCTAGGTGGGCCCTGTGCTCTTGTTTCATTCCTTCTCCAAGAAATCAGTCAGTCTTTGCAAGGACAAAAGTTGAGTCTGGCTTCTCCTGACCACTTTGTGTTCCAGCTTTATCTTTGTTGATTTTGTTGTTTCCGCCTTTTCTGCCAGCAATTCTTTGCTGTTTTGTCAGCTGTTTATTCTCCATGGATTCTAGTTAGTGGCGTGGGGTTTTTCCTTTCACTGGAAATGAACACTGTTTTCTCCTGATAATTCTCAGCAATGTTCAGATGTCATATTAGAACATACAGACTGCTTATGTTGTTTGTTTGAACCAAATTTTTGGGTTTTTATTATTGTTGGGAAAAAAGATCCATAGCTTTTGCTGATGCCATGAAGAAACTACTCCACACCTCTTTCTCTGAGTGCATTTTACACTTTTCCCTTTTGGCCCGTCCATGCCAGGCACGGTAGGGTTCTTCCTGTGTCGCCTCTGTGCCCTCTCATAGGTGGTTGCCAGGAGTGGAATTCAAGCCCCGCCCCCTCCAACTGTGGCTGATTGACCACGTTCTCCAGGTGACCCTGGATCCTGCAGGAGGCTGTGAGCCCTGTTCCTCACTACACCCCTTCCTTCCCTGTCCTTCATTTTCCTACTTTACTGAGATTGCAGGTGTTTTACCCTTCTGCTGGCTGTTGCATTACAGATCACGTTTACCGCGACGTGCACGTGTGTCCAGGATCCTGTTACCATCCCCCTGAAGTCTTAATCCCGTCATTGCCTTCCCGCCTCCCCCACCCCCCCGCATTACCTGAACCAGCCCCTCTCAGCCTCTGGCCGACTCCGGCTGTGCCTGCTGGTCTGGCAGCCACTCCTGCTCCCCTTTATTCTGGTCCTCACATACGTGGCAGGGTGAGCCAGTGTGAGTTCCAGACTTCCCTCCTTGCAGCCTCTAGGAGCTTCTGCTCCTCTGCACCCAGCACGAATCTGGCTCTAGCCAAGGACTTTTAGACCCGATGTGATTTGCCCAGGACTGACCTCGGATTGTTCCTGACACCAGCCCCTCTGCAAGGCCCTTGTTCTGGCTTTGGGGAGGCTTCAAGTCAGGGCACTGGTTTGCTTCCTCACTTCATGGGGACTTCTTTAGTCACCATTTTAGCTTGCTTTATTGTTCTTTCAATTTTGATCTCTGCCTCCACATTGTGTGACAGCTACAGAGTTGTGTATTTATTTTTTGTCTTTCATTGCGATGTAATCCTTGAGGGAAGGGCTTAGCTTTGTTCCGAGCTGTCGCCTTTGATTCTGCCTAGCACCTAGTAGGCTACCTATAAATATTGGTTGAATATATATATAACTAGTACTAGGTATTGAGCCCAGGGCCTTTGCACTGAACTATAACCATAGCCTTTCTTACGTATTTATTGTTTTTGAGACAAGATCTTGCCGAGTCATTGAATTGTTCTGGCTGCTGGCTCAGCTTCCCAGAGTGCTGGAGTTGCAGGCATGTGCCACCATGCCACAATTATTAGTGAATATGTTCTGTCAGTCACTTTGAGCTGAGATCCTGGGAATCATCTGATTCTACTCCTGTTCTCTTTCTCAACTATACAGTCAATGTAGTTCCTTCTTTTAATTCCTAATTCAAATGCAGCCGTCATTGTACCCACGTTTAATTTCCAAATTAGATATAATTTCTGCCTTCAATTATTCATCTATAATTTAAATTCTATAATTACAGGTTTGAGATATATATATATATATATTATATAATTTTAAAATTTCATCCAAATTTAGACGTGTTTAATATGTTTGTGGACTTTATAAATGACAATGTAGGGTTTGGGGAGATGACTCAGTAGAATAAGTGCTTGCCTGGCAAGTGCAAGGTCTTGAGTTCAATCCCTGGTACCGCAAAAAATAAATAAACAAATAACAGTGTAAATCCTTGGCCAAAGATTTTGTAAAACTGTAGAGAGGAATGTGAATCTTCCATAAGTATCCATTGTAGTTTCAGAGAACAGAATTAATTTTTGAATATATTCAGCATTGGAATTAGTTCACTAGAACCCATTTAAAAAGTTAAGTAAGCTGTGTTCTAAATGACCTTAAGGATCATTTATGAAAAGGCATTTCTTTCCAGTAAGTTTGTATATCCAAGCTGTGCATCCATTTGTTGTGTGTGTAGCATGTGAATACCCTTCAAATCACTGCACATAATGAGCTCGCACTGCTCTGTGAAGGCATGTAAGATTTTTTGGGAAGATTTTTTGACTTAGTACCATAGCAAAGTGACAGTTGGATTAAAAAAAATGATACTTTTAGGCTTATAAAATTTATTTTTTAGGGCTGGCCAAATAGCTCAACGGATTAAAGTGCCTGCAAGCAATGTAGGGGCCAGGGGTTCGATCCCCAGGCCTGCCGGGCAGGCCCCACCCCCAGGCTTGCTCAGACAGCAACTGAGACTGCGCGCTCCTGTAATCCCAGCTCTTGGGAGACTGTAAACAGGAGAATCACTAGAGTCCGATCTAGTAGTGACACCTTGAACACCCTGTAGACCCTTCCCTAAAATACAGAAATAAAAATATTTTTTATTTCTTGTTCCTATTTACATGTTCTATCTTCTCACTGTTTTCAGCGCTCTCACACAGGTAGGTGCTCGATCCTTGCTGTACCCACAAGGTTACTCATTGAAGTTGTCATCAGATCGTTTTTACAGACTAGGAAACAAAGCTGAAGAGGCAATAGTCCTCTGAGATCAGAAGCTTAGTGAGGACGAAGCTGTCACTCTTAATTTATTGTTTTAGGGTAGCTTTGATTTTTTCCTCTTATTTTTTACTCCTGTTTATATTTTTAGTTTATTTGTTAACCACATAAATGGACTTAACACAAATTTATATTAAATGTATACAAATTTGTACAAATGTATACAATTACAAATGTACTCATTCTAGATCTTAACATTTGCCTGTGATGCCTGCAAACCAGTGGTACTGTATGTTCCTTCCAAACTGGATGCTGAGAAATTCATTGGTAGAGGTAAGAAACTGCCAGAGTATGTATCAATCCTAATTTGGTATTACTTATTGAAAATCAGTGTCAGTTTTAGAATAACTCTTTTGGGACAGTTAAACTTACTATGGTACACTGTCATTTGTAATACAAGATCATTATAATAAACAAATAATTGTTCTTTATTGGAAAATATGGTTATGAAGCATAAGGAAAAAGATGTAGCTTGAATAATGAAGTAATTTTTAATATTTACATTAGGAGAAGATATGGCCTATGCATACTGCTAAGAAATCGAGAAATACTATTAAGCTATTTCTTGAATTTGAAGGCATTGTGGATTCACCTGAGTTCACTTTCACACACTGTTGTTTTTGTCAAATAATTGTTTTACATAACTCAGTTCTAAAAGGAAAGCTCAAAGCAACGACAGTCCAGAAAAAGAATATTTTACAGATCCAGTGAGTCCAGAGGTATTTTAGCTTAGTAACTACCAGTTTAGATCAGGCAGGTCCTGTTTTTAAGTTTTCTTAGATGTTACTCTGTAGCTAATTTCATTTGATAAAGAAAATCCCTGGTTGGGTTTGGGTTACATATTCAAAGGTGGAAGTTCGTGTGCTTTTACTTATCAAGTGTTTTCTCTAAAATGATGTTAAAAGATGACTTTCTAAGCATTAGAAGTGATACGTGTGTTCAAGCGCAATTTAACTTCAGTTTTGCCTTTTTAAGAATGATGGATTTATAAACGTAATTTGTGGAATTTGAGCATTTGGGGTCCCCCATCCATACATTGGTACTCAATCAAGACATTGCTGTGTTTCCTCTTACACGTAACTGCTGTGTATGTTTTCTGCAGTCAACCTGGACGAGTGCTTTCGATCTGCAAATCTAATTCATTCAAGTGACCCTGATTTCCAAGTTTTAGAAGATGGATCTGTCTACACCACAAATGCTGTTCTTTTATCCTCACAGAAGAGAGAATTTATCGTATTACTTCTCAACACAGAGAGCCATGAAGAAAAGACGATTTCTGTCTTTTTAGAGACTCAAATAAAGGTATGAGGATGATATACGTGAAGTGTAATACTGTCATTTCTTAAGAGTTGTCTAAAATTGCAAGGTAAGACGTGGAATCAGGAATGATCAAAATAGTATCATTTGAAGAAAAATGAAAGCCATATAGCAACTTAGCAGTGTTTAAATGAAAAGGGGTTGGGTAGCATGGTTTATTTCAGGTCACCATTCCTTTTCATCTCATACGTAACAGGAGAAAATGGGATAAGAGTATAGGCTGAGGATTTGAGATTAGGTACAAAGAAGCATTTGCTGATGCTTTCCTGCAATGTGGGTTTTTGAAAATCATTTTTAAAACTCTGTAGATAAATGAAAACGTTGTCCTCATCATCCATCTTAGCGTTAGTTACAGTCTTAGACAGTAGGAGCTGTTTTAGGGGGAGGTGAGGACCTCGGGAGTGCCCACTGTGATACCCAGGATGAAAAGGGCTTCTGTTAGCCAGCGACCCTTCCTGGCTGCTGGATTTTAAGAGTAGTCACTGTGTTTCTCTCCTCGTTCTAACACAGATCTCTTTGTTGGTCCTTGGCTCTGCTTAACTGTTGGTGAGTTGAAGATGCTGCTGCTCAGTGTGGAACATACATCTGTTTTCTGTGCCTATCACTTCTGTCACGTTTCTGCATGGCAGTGGGACAATAGTAATCTTTTCCATTTTGTTTCTAGGCTTCCAGTCCCATCTCTCTTTCATCTGTGTTTCCACCAAGTTATTTTCTTCAAAACAATTATTGTAATCATAGCTAAGGCTATGATTTCTTCATCTTTTCACAGCATTGATTTTTGTTTTTTATGTACTGCTGTGGTCTTATGCGTCTCCAGCTAATCCTCACAAGGAAAAATATGTGATAAAGGTCTAACATTTGAAAACACTCATTACTTTTATTATTTATTTTGTTTTGTCTGTCTCCTAAATCAAGGTACAAGAAGAAAAACACTCTACAGAACAGCTTCTGAGACGTTCCAAGAGAAGATGGGCTCCTATTCCTTGCTCAATGGTAGAGAATTCTTTGGGGCCGTTCCCGCTGTTCCTACAACAGGTATAGTGTATTTTCCTTCTGCTCTCAAAGTGTGTATTTTCTATCTTTTAAAAAACCTGGCATTGATATGCATTTATTTAAGAACGATTGCATGAGGGCGGGAGGGGTGTAGCTCAGTGGCAGAGTGTTTGCCTAGCGTGCTTGATGTCCAGGGCTCGTTAACTGGTACTCCTCTACAGGTGTACTTCCAAAGCACTGAAGCTCAGTGTGTCATACCCATAGTCCCAGCTAGTGGGACTCTGGGGCAGGAGGGCTGCCAAGTTCAAGATAGCCTGAACAACTTAGAAGATCCTATATCCAAATAAAAAACTTAAAATATATATATATATATATATATATATATATATATATATATAAACATACATATTATATGTAACACGTATTATATAACGTGTATAGCATATAGCATATGTATTACATATAACATATTATATATTACAAATATTTTATATATATAATATTTGGTTCTGCACTTCCTAGATTCAACTGTTAGCATTGCACAAAAAACTATGTAAAAATACAAGTGAATGGCTGCATGTGTCACTTTTCAACATATTGTTGTAAGTGTATTTCCTTATCTGTGTGGATACTTTTTTGCAGCTTTACCCATGCAAGGCCCATCCACAGCACTGTAAAACTGAGGTATTCCTCAAACAACCATTTCTTTAGTGATTTTTTCTAATCAACAAGAATATCATGCAGTATAGGCATAGCCTTAAAAATCCAAAAATATCTTTTATAGTACAGGATGAAGTTACAAATACCACAAAGGATGAGGACGTGCGTGTCTTTCTATTGCCTCTTCCCAAGTCCGTTTCTTACATCACACCCTCATTTTCTGTCTCTTTGTTTGACTGTCATGGACACCCCTGGGAATCTTTCTGCCTTCTATTCTCGGGCCACTGTTGTTCAGTGTCTGACTTGTTCAGTGTATGACTCGAGATTTTTTTCCCCTCAGTTCTTGAAATGTGGAGACAGAGTCCTTCTTTATACCCCACTGACACACCTAATGCAGGTCAGAGAAGAGTATGCTAGCGTTAAGCAATAAATTGTTACGAAATAATTGTGTTAGTTATCCTGATGTAGTGATTGTCAAAATCCTACTGAAAGGAGGAAGAAAGCTTGTAAGAAATTTGCATTCTGAATCAAGGACTAAAATCTCACCCTTTCCACGGTGCTATTCCATATATATATATATAATTTTAAAATTTAGCTCCTATATTAGAGGACAAAGCTGAAGAATAATAAAAGTTTATGAGGAAAATTACTTTCCACATTTTGGCCTGGCAGATAGTACAATTTCAATCCAATTTCTGAAATATTTTGTCATATATATGACTAAAAGATTGTTTACGTGACACTAATTTTTCATGCTCAGAATAGTTTTGTTTCTGATATGGTAAAACGTTTTACATGTTTGTTCAAACATCCACTTAGCTTTTAAGCTAGTTCTTACTTATCCTGGAAAACAGATACTGTTGCATTATTTTTCTCATGCTTTGCTTTTGAAACTCCTCAGTTCCAAGGCCTCCTTATTTATTGGTGTTTTTTATTTATACATAAAAATAAATCAGAGGATGATTTGTTGTTATAAAAACAAAAATGTGATTGTATAATTACACAGCTGAACGTTCTGATGAAATAATTTGCCTTCTGTTTGTAATACCTACTCTTCAGATCCAATCTGACACAGCCCAAAACTACACCATATACTATTCCATCAGTGGGCCTGGAGTTGACCAAGAACCTCGAAATTTATTTTATGTGGAGAGAGATACTGGAAACCTGTACTGTCGAGGCCCGGTAGATCGTGAGCAGTATGAGTCTTTCCAGGTACAGTCTGAAGCTTGTGTGTTGTGTTAGTCGTTGTCAAGCTTGACAGTTTTGTGCCGCCTTCTTAATGCAGTTACCTTTTTATTTAATTAATTTCTTAGGTTGTCACTGATGCTTTGGCAACATCTAATAGCACAGCACTGAACTGAAGCTAAAAGAATTGTCATAGAATAAATAATATTAGTTGCTAGTGGATTGTTCCAGGCATTTGCTATTTTTTTATTTAATTAATTTTATTGAGAAAGAAATAGCAATGAGACAGTTTCAAAATAGGTTAGTAGGACAGTTACAATAATTAATACATTGCATATTGTCTTCATAGTAGTTATTCAGAGTACAAGATGCAGACATGGTATCTTGTCTAAGCACTATTAGCACAAATCTTTCTTCTCATTGAACTAAGAGAAAGTAGCTGTATATCTATCCTAACTCCATCAGCATTTGCTTTTGTGCAAAAGCAATAATGAGTGGCATTTTGAAGGGCAGTTAGTTAGCTGGTAGGACGGAGGGATGGGGGCCTGTGGATGGATTGGGGATACCATAGGGGGTGAACAAGGTTCAGAAGTTGCCCGAGCCTAAGTGTCTCTGCAGTGAGCTGGTGTCAGGGAATATGTAAGGTGTGTGGACAGTGCCTGGGAGCTTACTGTGTCTCCTCATCATCCAGCTAACTCCCACGCTGGGGTGAGCTCACGTGGAAGGGCTCATGCTGCTGACCTCGAGCAGTTGTGGCGTCCCAGCAGGACCGGATCACCACACTGAATTCAGTTTTAAGTATTTCATATCTATTTTGGATGAATTAATATGCCATCAGGAGATCAAATTATCCAAAAGGACATGCAAGCTTTGACTTAAGTATTTAAGTTTAGGATTGCTATGTGACCTTCCAAGTATCTACAGTGTTCTGCGTTTATAAGGCAAATTACAATTGAATTTTTTGGAAAATAAGAAATAATTTATATTTATATAAAATTTACATTCATTATATGTCTAACTCCTGCTTTTTAAATTAAGAAATTCTTAGGAACTTATTAACAACCACTGACAGGCTTAAAATATTAGTTAGTAGAAATGAGGATAATATCCCAGTTAACTGAATCTGGATGATTTGTAATCCTAAAAAATCTAAGTGAAGAAAGATCCTGATTATGTTTAAAAACTGTGAAGCTGTCAAGCAAAACCAAACCATCTCCAAATGTTTTTCAGAGAATTAATAATAAAAAATTGCATTTAGGGAGATTTGACAATGCTGAGGAAATTAAGATTATCTGTTATAGTCTTAAGTGAAATTAAAGGTTAAACTATACCATGAAATTAACTACTTCTTTTGGCATTAGTTATGCCCACATGCCAAAATAGTAACGGATGGTATTATGCTGCTCTGACCAGTCCTAACTAGAGCCCAAGTAAGTCTGGGTTGTAGCCGTTTCTTAACTTCTATTTTTATTACTGCAAGATTACAGTGCATGGCAGCTGCACTTATTGTGGGGAGTTGGTCCACATGCATAATGGACCTTAATTCTTTTTATGTCCCCCGCTCTTCCTCTGCTTCGTGTCCTGGTCTCCTTTCCATTTGCAAAAGGTCCATCTCTGGGTTTGCTATTATCTCTCTTTTATTTTGCCCTTTACTTTATTCATAGTTTGGGTTTCTCATATAAGAGAAGTATGTGATCTTTAACCTTTTGTGCCTGATTTTTTTCACTTAACTTATGAATTATATTTTATTTAAAAGACTATTTCTTTACTCTTCCGATTTATGCCCTTCCCAGCTGGTTGCCTTTGCGACAACTCCGGATGGGTACACACCAGAACTTCCATTGCCATTGGTAATCAAAGTGGAGGATGAAAATGATAACTACCCAATTTTTACAGAAACAACATACATTTTCACAGTTTTTGAAAATTGCAGAGTTGGTGAGTATCTGTTTGAAGACTATATGTCAGCTCAAGTGCATTTTAACAAATGAAGTGAATTTCACTACAGCCAGTAGAAAGGAACATAAAACTTGACAGTAAGAACAGTAAGAACAAGGGACACTAAATACAGTTAAGTCTGCTTTTCTCTAGCTGGGTGACCTTGGGCAAGCCACCGTCTTTAACAGTCTTTAGTTTCTTCATCTGTAAACTAGATTGTCAATGTGCCAGATTATTATGAAGGCTGACGGTGCGCAGTACACACGGAATGCCAAGCCCAGTACCTTAAAAAGAGATCTTACTTTGTCTTCCCGTGAAAGAAAATAAATATTGTTAAAAGGACATACTCCAAAAAAGGAAGCCTTTAGTGATTAGGAACTTACCTTTGAAGATAGCTACTGACATTCTGTAGTGATTCAACAAATAAGTGATAGTATTCTGAGAAAAATTATTATCAAGGTCATTTAGAATAATACAAATGTTTCCCCAATTTGGTTTAATTGGTCCATTTTAGCTGCAAATCAGAATGTGAATTTTGGGACTTGTTGAAAAAAATACTGAACCAATGGCCAGCCAGATAGCTCAGCAGACTGAAGTGCCTGCGTAGGCACAGCGCAGCAACTGGGGTCTGATCCCTGGCATGCCATGCTGGACCTGCTCCCGGGGCTCCCTGAGATGGTGACTGAGACTGGGCATGGTGGTGCACACCTGTAATTCCAGTTCTTGGGAAGCTGAAAACAGGAGGATCACTATGAGTCTGATCTGTGTAGTGAGACCCTATAGACCCTGTACTAAATACATTAAAAAAAAAAAAAAAAAAAAGCCTACCCAAGCCTGTAATTTTCAGAGAAAACTGACTTAGTGATTAGAAGTCCAGGCTTGCAAATAGAAAAAGACAAAGAATAATCAGAATGTTTTAGTTTAGAACTACAAAGTTCACAGAGAGAGAGTATCAACACTGGCAAATTACACATTCCATTCAGTAAAAGCAAACATGATCACCAAATTCCAGTAGGATATTTAAAGGAAGTGAGACTTTATGTAGAGTTTGGTCAACTAGGAAGCTATGACTCTACCGTAAATAAAGTGGTCCCGAACTTTGGGGGGTAAGTAGAGATGAGGGAAATAAGGTAGAGCTAAACGTGTAGAAGCTTTGGAAATTAAGCGCATTCCTATGTTCTCTAGGCACTACCGTGGGGCAGGTCTGTGCGACTGACAACGATGAGCCCGACACGATGCACACACGCCTGCGGTACTCAATCCTGGAGCAGCAGCCGGCGCGACCCACGCTTTTTACCATGCACCCATCCACAGGCGTGATCACCACAACATCATCTCAGCTCGACCGAGAGGTAGCGTAGCTATGGATAAAGAAAACTTGATTGTAATGTGGCTGCTAACGGTACAGGTTTATTATTTCTAAATTGAAAATCTGAAATCTAAAAAACTCCAAAATTTGAAGCTTTGTGAGCACCAGTGTGACATCAAATATGGAAAATTCCACAGCCACCCTCATGGACAAGTCAGAATAAAAACCCACACATGCTGAAAATACTGTGTAGAATTTCCTTTTAGCTGTGTCTGTGAGCGGTAAATGGAACAGAAGTGAATTTTGTGTTGGGACTTGAGTCCCACTGCCCAAATAATTCATTTCTCATAGGCAAAAATTGTAAAGTCAATAGACATCAGAAATCCAAAACCCTTTGAGTCCCAAGCATTTCAGAAAAGGGGTACTCAGAGCCTGCACCTGCAAACCTCTGTATATCATGGGTAGATGTGTTTTTAAAAAGCATGATGCGAATAAAAATTTAGAACAATTGTGAATTTAAGTATATGAATGGATATCATTAATAGCCGTGCAACATGCTATTTTTTAAGCCAATTTATTGTCTCTTGAGCTTCACGTTTTATAAAATCAAGTTTTTGTAAGACAGACATAGTATTAAATGTAGGAAAGGATCCAATATGAAGAACGAACCTTTTGGAGACATGCAGGATTTAGTATTAGCAGAGGAAGAGGTTGTTCTTGTCCGCATCCTTCTTTCTTCAGCAGTCACACTTTTGCCCTTGCGGTTGCAAAAATGAAAAGAAATAATGTAACTCTTGAATTTAGGTTTCGTGTTTTCAACTGTGTGCTAGGATTCCTTGTTTGCATGTCTCCGTGGTGTAATCTATCTAAAACTTATTCTGCCTTCTTTTAAACATGCTTTCTTCTCCATATTTTCTAACTAAAACATATGAACGAAGTTTTTCCCTACTAATAATTTTTTTCTCATTGCCTTGACATCATGTTCTTCTTTGTAGGTACCAGGAATCAAACTCAGGATCTCATGCTTGCCAGGCAGGCACTGTGCCACTGAGCTTTATCCCCGGCCCCCTAAGATCATATTTGATACTTTCCCTTTTTTAAAAAAAATGTTTTATTTATTTATTTGGTACAGGGTCTCACTATGCAGCTGGGGCCTGTAGTGATCCTCCTGTCTCAGCCTCCCCAGCACTGGGATTGCAGGCATGCACCACCACGCCCGTTTTGTGGGCCAGCACAGCATGTGGTGCCGGGGGTTGAACCTGGGTCCTTGTGCTTGCCAGGCAGGCACTTAGACCGCTGAGCTGTTTCCCCACCCCTCAATACTTCCCTCTTACCCTTCAGATCAGATCACTTTCCAGAGCAGGTTGAGATTATTTTATATTCTTACTCTCTTTCTACTGCAAGTACCCTTTTGTACTCATTTTTTTTTTTTTTTACTTCGTGATATACCTGTTACTTCTCCTGCCAAACATTATTTACTTGTATGACTAGAGTGATTTGTCTGTTCTCCTTAACAATTTATACAGCATTTTGTAATCATAAAATATAGCAATATATTATTAGGCATTGCTTTGATTCCTTAAACTTTGTATCTGCTTTGTTTCTTCTCTCTTTTCTTATCCTTAATGGATGAGAGCAGCAGACTTCAAAATCTTTTTGCTCCAGGATTCCTTTATCTTCCTCTCAGTATGTAGTACATACTGGACTTGAGCTTGCTATGTAGCCCTGGCTACGTAACCCTCATGATCCTCCTGCCTCAGCCTCCAGGGTGCTGAGATTCAAGTTGAATGCCTTTGCTCCCTTCCTGTTTACCTTCTTAAATGTTGTTGAGTATCCCAAAGATCTTTTATGTACCTGGGTTGTAAGTACTGGTCTTTACCCCATTAGTATTTAAAGCCA
>NW_004524579.1:6678659-6693135 GCF_000260255.1 Octodon degus | reverse complement strand
GGGAAATTAGGGTTATATATGGGGAAAAACCTAAAAGCAAAATAAAATCACCACGGCACATTTGGCTTATAAGTCGAACAATCACATAAGTTCTTTCTCTTTTGATAAATGCTCTGTAGAATCAGCTAAAATAATTTGACCTTCAAGATGTTTTGAGTAGTGCAGTAGTAGTTCCCTTCTTCTCATGGAATTATACCCACTTATTGGCCCAGATTCCACTTTTCATTTGTTACCTATATTATTTTCTCTTTTTGTCTGTCTATCTGTCTATCTGTCCGCCTGCCTGCCTGTCTGTCTGTCTCTATTTACTTATCTCTGGCAATGAGGATGAACATAGGGCCTCACCCAAGCCAGGAAAGTGCTGTACCACTGAGCTACATGTGCAGCTCTCTAGTTATCTTGAGATAAGTTCTTCAATTGTCCAGACTGCCCTCTATTTTGCTGTTCTCCTGCCTCAGCTTCCTGAGTAGCTGGGAATGCAGGTATGTGCCGCCTCATCTGGCTCCTTCCACCTTTCTAAGCGTCAAATATTCTTTTCTTCCTGAAGATATCAGCAGTTAATATTTAGGATAACAAAATGTTATTTCTGTGTGTGTGTGTGTGTGTGTGTGTGTATGTGTGTTAAGACAGGCTCTGCAGGGTCTACAGGGTCTCACTATGTAGACTGGATTCGTAGTGATTCTTCTGTGTGCAGCCTCCCAAGCACTGGCATTACAGGCGTGTGCCACCATGCCCAGTCTCAATTGCCATCTCAGTGCGCCCCAGGGTGGGGTTGGCTAGCTGGGGTTGGTGCTTTAATCTGCTACGCTATTTGGCCAGTCTTTCAAAAATTTTATGTCTTGGCTAGTTACCTAATTATTTTCAGCACATCCCAGGGCACTGCAAAGAAAATATTTATTCCATTTTGAAAATATAGTTACATGATTTTATTTTATTTTTTAGTTTTTAGTTTTAGAGATAAGGTCTTACTATGCAGTTCAACCTTGAATTCACTATGTAGCCCAGGCTGGCCTCTAACTTGTGGCAGTCTTCCTGCCTCAGCCTCCAAGTGCTGGGATTACAGATATGCACCACCATGTCCTGCTTTTAAAATTTCTTAAAATTTTATTATTTAGGCTATTGTTTTTCAAGACCAAACATGTGTTAGATTGTAAGGGAGGAGTATATTAGGAAAATTACGTATGCAACGGCATACACATAGTAACTAGTATTATTTGGTGTGTGGGCCCATTATAGCCGAGAAGGTGATAAACTTACTAAGACAAGGTGGCTTTTTAAGAGAAAGGTGAATGTTTTACATAAAAGATTAGGATTGATTTTTGTGTATTATTTTGTCTTAGAAAAAGAGAAGAGTTAGGTAGGAAAGTCAATTACCGCAGCCATTTTAAAGAAAAAGAATCTGAGGCAAAGGAGCCTTTTTGGCTGTCCAGGCTTGCATTTGATTACTTTGAGAGGAGAATAGCGTGCAGGTCTCCTAATTATCTGGCAGAGATGGTACCGTGACCTTGTCTTTGTGCTTCTGGGTCACAATCACGTATGGTCAGGGGAACCATGCCAAGGGGAAGCGTTTTCTTAAACTAAGAACCAGCCTTCTGCAAGATCTGAGGGAGAGGAAGCTTGAAAGCCACTTTTCCTAGAAATGAAAAATCACACTGTATTTTCACATAAACTTAATGATTTTTTAAATAAATGTAAAACATTTCCCAGGAGAGTGTTTCACCTTATTGCTTTATTACAGGACTATTATAAGAGTGATTGGCATCTAGTTTTGAATAGATGGATGAAAAGATAAATATTTAGATGAATTATGTGACAACTTTAAATCTACAATGGCTGTAGCTCTTTCTCTTAGATAGTAACAAAACCAATGAACTGTATGCCCTGTGAATCTGTAGTGCTTTAAATTTGAAAACCTATACTATTTTCTTAAATTGATTGAAAATTGCTAGAAGAAGGAAATTGTTTTTCTAGTACAGGTACACATTGAAATTTAGTAATTTATAAATTATTAATGTAAGGAAAATTATACAAAGTTAGTTTTCCTCTGTAGTACTGTTGCTTTCCCCAATAATGAAATTCCTTCTCTGTTTTTAGGTACTTGATACATACCAGTTGAAAATAAAAGTACAAGACATGGATGGCCAACATTTTGGTTTGCAGACGACTGCCACGTGTATCATAAACATTGGGGACGTGAATGACAACTTGCCAGCCTTTACCCGCACTTCTGTAAGTGTGTGATATTCACAACAGAGAACTGTAGAATCCAGTGTTCATGGTTACGTGTGCACGTCTCTATCTGTGCCTCAGAATTGCAAATGAAATGGACACAATGACATGATAGTGCTTTAGTGTTAAAATTTAAAATCCTGTGAACATGGTGTTTTGAAAATCGGAAGAACAGGGCTTATCTTGTATGGTGGTCTATATTCATGAGGGCTAATACAACTCTCCTTGTTTCTTTTTATCATTTTAGTATGTGACGTCAGTGGAAGAAAACACAGTTGATGTAGAAATCTTACGTGTTACTGTTCAGGATAAAGATTTAGCTAACACTGCTAATTGGAGAGCTAATTATACCATTTTAAAGGGCAATGAAAATGGACGTTTTAAAATTATAACTGATCCCCAAACCAATGAAGGAGTTCTATGCGTGATCAAGGTAAGAAGAAACTAGTGAATTTGTTACTTCTAATTTATAATGTAGTAGAATAACATACTAGAATTGAATGGCAGGGAAGAAATTCTGTCAAGTGTAAGGATACATTGGATTCATAGGTAGATAGAAATGGTATTTTTTCATTTATATAGTGGATTGAATATATTTAGTTTTCACTTTTAAAAGCATGATCTTTAAAAACTCAATCGTAAGTGTTCCGTTAACACGATATAGTATCTACCTTACAACTGATACTTTAACAGTTCAGAAACTAGCATGACTGATGCCAGTAGACCTGGCCAAACTTTCGTCAACTGTTCTTTTTGTTTCTGAGTCAGTGAGTCTCCTTATTTTTCAAATTTCCCAAAAGAGTTACTCTAGGTCAGACCCTTAGAGAAGTGGTATGTAGGTTTATGTGTGCAGTACATGGTATACCCTTAGAATCCAGACTCAGAAGGGAAATCCACTCAAACCACTAAAAGTGTTTATTTTACATCTGAGATCTTGCTTCTCATTCAGGAGCCAGAGAAGTACATAAAGCAATCTGAGCAGCTTTGACCCTGAATAGACATAAGTGTATTTCTGCTGTATCTTTAACTGGAACACAGCTGTATTGTGGGGCTGTGAATTTTGCCTTGTACCTGTTCTCAAGGAGCCTCGATTACACAGGATGAGTCCTTCTCTGCAAAATAATGAAAATTAGCTCAGTTCATGGGTTAACTTCTTTGTTTCAAAGAAGTGACCTTTAAGTCCTGTCCCTTCCTTTGGCTGTCGCCTTTCCCTAAGAGGAAAATTTATCTTTGTGAAATATAAAACCTAAAACAATGTTTTCTTTCATTCTCATTATGATAAAACAATCGAAACAAAACAAAACAAACAGGATACTTCCAGTTTATAAGAAAGGGACTGGAAGAGAAGTTAAAATAAGGAAAGGGTAATGACCATCAATTTTCTATTTTCTTATCTTTGCCTTCTTAACATTTTATAAAAATTTTCTACTGAAACTAGATAAAAATATCTTTTTTTTATCTCAAGAGTTTAAGATATGCTGTCCTAAAATTAATGGTTTAGTAATTAATTATTGGTTATGATATAAGTTCCCAAGATTACATCTGTTAAAATCTGAATACTGCAGCTTCATTAAGTTCCTCATGAAATTGTTATCGGTACCTATTATACTACTGGTGTTAAGTTTACAGTTGAACAAGAGATTTTGTTTTGTTTTTGCCAGTTCCACCAAAATTCTTAATCAATTGAAGGAGTCCCCTCTTTCGACCATGGTTTTTGACATACATTTAATATTCTCATGACCATTCTCGAAATAATAACGTACTTGCATAATTTCAAATTTAAGTTAAATGTCATAGTTATCATTGCCTACTGCTAAGTCATTCGATCTGATTTCCAACTTACTTCCTTTTGTAGCCACTGGATTATGAAGAAACACAACAGGTAACACTGGAAATCGGGGTAACTAATGAGGCGCCATATACCAGAGACCTTACTTCCCAACTAGTGACTAGCACAGCGACAGTTACAGTTATGGTGAAAAATCAGGATGAGGGTCCTGAGTGCAGACCTCCAACCCAGACTGTTCGTATTAAAGAAAATGCACCAGTGGGGACCCAGAGCGACGGCTACAAAGCATATGACCCAGAAACAAGAAGCAACAGTGGCATAAGGTGTGCAGAATTTGTTCGCTCCAAATTTATTGTCTTAAAGATGTATAGCTTTTTCTGGTATTCCTATTATGATTTGACTTTTATTATTTGTCATTTTAATTTCCCATTGTTAACAGGTACAGAAAATTAAGTGATCCCAGAGGGTGGGTCACTCTTGATGAAAATTCAGGATCGATCACACTTCTCCGAAATTTGGATAGAGAAGCAGACTCTATCCACAATGGCGTATACAGCATTACAGTCCTCGCGTCAGATCAAAGTAAGACATTTGTGAAGTCAGCTATGTTATCTTCAGCTACATGCATCCTCAGCTTTTAAATCAACAGTATGCTTTTTATTTATTTAATTATTGGGGGCCCGTGTGGGGAATCAAACCCACAATCTTGTGCATGCTAGGTAAGCACTCTGCCCCGGACTGAGCTGTATCCTCAGACCCAAAGTATCCATTTTTAAAATTGTTTCATAGGGGCTGGAAAGATAGCTCAGTAGAATAAGCACTTGCCTGGCAAGCGCAAGGGCCTGAGTTCAATCCCCGGTTCTGCCAAAATAAATAGAATTGATTCATATACTCACGCTTCTTATTTTTCCCCCAGAATGACATGTAGAGTAGTTGAGAGGTTTGCTCTCATTTACTTCCTGAGGTCTGCTTTTTATCTGATCTTTAGCGTTAGAAGTACTTACAATCTACTCAATGCACAATGGACCCTGTCGCATGTTAATGTTAAATAATCATTGAAGTTGAACAATTGTGTTAATAAAAGTAACTTCAACTTATCTACTTGTTTGCTTTACAAAATTTATTTCATCAGGAAAGTTCATTACAGGGAGATCATACTTATGTTAACATGGTGCATTTCTAGAAGGGAGTTGCAGTCTTTGATAGGAAACTAACGATACCTGTGAGACTAGAATTCAGATTAAGGACATTACTTAAAAGTAAATCACAGTCATGATTAACAGCAAATTATAAAATTAGACAACTAGGAATCCATGTACACATATGAAATACAAAATTATATTCCATGAATCCTATAAAATTGAAGGAAATATGAATATGATGATTTTATATAAGGCTTATCAGTCCATAAAATATGATTGTAGCATACCATACATTGAAAATAAAAATATTAACTATAATAGACATAAATAATGGTGCTTACAAAATTAGAGTTTAGAAGTGATTTAGGTATTCTAATTCTCTCTAAATTAATTCTAGAGTATTCCATGTAATTAATCTCTTGAAATATTCCTTCCCTGCTATCTTATCTATTTTCTTCTACAATTCCTGTTAGAGGAATACTGCTGTTTTATTTGTGCTGGAACTTAAGCTTCACTTTCACTCTTTTTTAATTAATTATCCTTCCTTACATCTTTGAAGATCCCCAAACTATGCCTGCTTCATGCGTATCCTGCATAGAATAAGTTAATCTCTTGACTGGGATTCGGTTGGCTTCCCTACATGTTGGTCTTTTGGAAACTTCACTAAACAGGCTTCTGTCAAATGCAGAGTGTTTGGTTCCCTTTCTGCTGTGCGGCTTTCCTCGTCTACTTCTCTACCCCAACTAGCCATCTTATGCTCCTTCTCTGTGGCCCGTGATTTGGACCTGGTTTGTAGCCTGGTGTCCTGGTGCTCCTGACCCAGGATGACACTCGAACTATCAAGGTCCAGTTGTTGTGTCACAGGCACCCTGGTTTGTTGAGGTTGTGACTGCAGGGCAGTGGATTACACTCTAAGCTCTCTTCTCTGGCTTTCAAAGAGCCCCTGCTCTTCTTTTTATTTATTGTCAGGTGCTCCTGCCTGCCTTCTTCATTACCCCAGATGGTGGCTATATAGAGCATCCTGTCTATCTCCTTGAATTTTTTTGAGGGTTTTTGTTGTTGTTCTTTTTTTTCTTTTCTTTTCTTTTCTTTTCTTTTCTTTTCTTTTCTTTTTTTTTTTGAGACAAGATCTTGCTGTGTAGTCCAGACAGGCCTTGAACTCACTATGTAGCCCAAGTGAGCCTCAAACTCACTGCAGTCCTCCTGCCTCAGCCTCCTGAGTGTCAGGATTACAGGTGTGTGCCATCACACCTGGTTCCTGTTTTAAATATGCTAAGAGCATCTTTCTTAGTAGTCATGTCTTTACTTCTCTTAAAAATCAATTACAACTCCCTTCTGTAAAAACTTCTATGTTTACTGAATTGATTTAATGAATGGATGAATACATCCAAATATTTTCTGTGCAGCCCATTTGAAAGTAACATTTTTCTCTCTAACTTTCTATAAGAGTATAGCATTTGGCTGTGCTTATTACTATAACTTACACATTCCAGTTCTTATTAAATAATAAAATTTTTCTAATGTCTAATTTCCTGGTGAAAAATCACAACATAAAAGATTTTTATTTGCATTTTTCTAGATGGAAAAAGTTGTACTGGAACCTTAGGAATTATCATCGAGGACGTGAATGATAACGGCCCATTCATACCTAGGACTGTAGTGACCATCTGTAAGCCCACCATGTTCTCCGCAGAGATTGTTGCTGTTGACCCAGATGAACCCATAAATGGCCCACCATTTGACTTTAGTTTGGAAAGTTCTGATTCAGAAGTACAGAGACTGTGGAGACTGACAAGAATTAATGGTATATGTTTTAAAACATTGCTTTGGTTTTGTTTTCAACATCAAGATATCTAAAACACTTGTTTTTGGTGAAATAAAAGAATAACTCACCATGTGGGAACCACTAATGTAGAAGGCACGTTTCCTGGAGTCAGTGGGTGGGAAGTGGGTGTCTCTAGGGTCTGCCTGCAGTCCTGTGCCCAGGCTCCTGGAGATGTTTTGTGAACTCTCATCTCCATTTTAACCCCATCCACATAGAATCTTTACATGGTAACAGTGTCCTAGATCCTAAGCACAATGGTCACTGGTTCGTTCCCTAAGCAGGAGACTGAGAAGACTCTCAGAAAGAATGTTCACTGAGGAGTTTGCTTGGGATCAATAGCTGTGCAAGGAAACAAAGCAGACTGGGGGGAAGGAAAAGGCAGGCTGAGACTCAGGCTGGACGGGATAGCCTGGGGAGTCTGAGCAAGGGGCTTTCTAGTATCTTCCTGCGTCCATTCCTTGTTCTGTCTCATTGCTCACTGAGTGGTGTGGGCATCCCAGAGGGGCATAAGTGTGGGCAGGTAGATACATGTGGGGAAGGTGCTGGTTGCCTGCCCAGCAGCTGGGACAGGAAGTCCTTTGGTGCAGGAGGATCTGATGCCCACAAGGGGTGTTCACCACGTCATGCTTCTTTCTGCCCCTGCCATGGCTTATGATTATTTTCTGCCTGTTCTGTTCGTCGTGGGCTTTTCTCCCGACTTGGTTCCTAGTCTGCACTTTTCACGTTAGTCAAGATCAGTGGTGATGAGCGAGGTGGCAGTGAGGGTGACGTCCCTGCATTTCCACATCTACATCACCTCCTCTGTCAGATCTCTCTTCTTCAGCACAGTCCTTCAGTGTTTTGTAATCCTGGGTTTTCAGTGAATGTGTTTTGCTTCTTTTTATGAGAAATGAAGAAAGAAAAGTTGTGAAAGAATGTGACACGTGGGTGCAATGGGACAAAAAGAACTGAGGACATGTAGAAAGAAGTTAAGGTGCTGTGTTATGAAGCCCGTTTTGTGAGCTGCTGAGAGTTTGGGATTTCTTAAAAACAGTATTCTGATTGTGCATGTCACAGTGTAGGGTTCAACTGTTCTTTCATTTTGTCTCTTCTACTTCTTTGATATTAAAATGTCATTTTGTTTTAAATACAGTTCATAGGACATGGTAATTTTTAAAAAAAATTCTGGTCCAGCAAAGTAAAACTTTGGCAGCAGCATGTTTGTCAGATCTTTATTTCTTTGTTTTTATGCTGCTGAGAATCTAACCCAAGTCTTGTAGGCACACGCTATACCATTGAGCCCCAAAACTTTGTTACTGTAAAGAGTAACTGGTATGTGAATTTATCTAAAAGCCTGGGAAACACCAAGTTAGAAAAAGAAATACCCAAAGAGAGACTTTCAAATCAGACAGGCTTAGTGTCAAACACAGGCTCCACCATTTGTTATCTCAGTCTGATCATGATATGTATTCTTTTGAAGACCAGTGTATTCATGTGTAAAATAGGATTACTTGGAGAGTAAATGAGATAATGAATGAAACAGACCATGGCACTCAATGAATCATGGGTTTTGTTGAGCTCAGTATTGTTCTGCTTATGCAATAAGCTGTAAACGTGGTTCCTCTTAAAATATTAATTCAACAATACCTTCACCTAAGCATGCACGTTTTTGCTTAAAGCTTCAAACACCACATTAAATTAAGATTTCGTCTTGACAGTTAAACAAAAGAGGCTCTTGTTCTCTACTAGGCATGTGGTGGGCACATTAAAACTTGGGGTATGTCTTGGGCAGTAAACCCAAGAATGTGCAGGCAGGCTTTTGGTCTGGATATTTCTCCTCTTCATTGTTAAAAACCAAAATGTGCCATTGGCCGCCTGCTCCTTGCGCCTGGAGGATGCAGTGTCAGCCGCAGACTTACGAATCCATTTCAAGTCAGGTGTGTTCTGGGTTATCAGAATCAGTCTTTGGCAGTAAATCACAAGTGTGTGTGTGTGCGTGTGTGTACCTGGCACAGTATGTGAACACCAGGTACAGAGAAAAACCCAGAATTTCTGATGGATGAAGGACATAGACACTGACTGGTTTAATGGAATATTTTAAAGAAATGATAAGAATAATCCTCTTAGCAAGCCTGCTAGACATGCCAGAAAGGACTGGTTTATGAACGGATAAAAGGTGTCCTAAGAGCTCAGAGCCTTCTCTCTGCACTAGAGACAGTACAGACAGACTGCTGTGCGCAGCGTGCGGGACGGCTGTGGCTCCAAGCTGCGGGGCGCGCTCCCTTGCAGCCCGCAGGCCCCTAGCACCCGGCTGTAGGGGAGCAGGCCTCCCTAGCTGGCGGCTCGAGGCTTGCGCTCGCCCTAACGCTTACGCTTATTTCATCTTCTAGACACGGCAGCGCGTCTTTCTTACCAGAATGACCCTCCGTTTGGGTCCTACGTGATGCCGGTGCGAGTTACAGACAGACTCGGCCTGTCCTCGGTCACTTCGCTGACAGTCCGGCTGTGCGACTGCGTGACCCCAGCGGAGTGCGATGTGCGCTCCATGGAGCGGCAGGGAGGCGGCGCGGTGCGGCTGGGGCCGTGGGCCATCCTGGCCATCCTGCTGGGCGTGGCGCTGCTGTTCTGTAAGTTTGTCTGTCCAGTTCAAATTACTAGCTTCACAGGAACTCTCAGCACACATTCGTAGCATCAACACTATTTCCTGTTGCCGGTCGTTTGCACGTAGCCGCATTTCTGCTTAACACACTAATGTAGTTAAAATCTTTTAAGTGCACTTACACGTAGTGCTTTTATTGTCACAGATATAAAATTTGGTATAAAACAATAGCACGTGTGGTGTATTTGTAGCCTATCCGTTCAGGGCAGACTTTTCTACTGAATACCACTTTGACACCAGCAGTCACACTTCATGTCCTAAAAAGTGGTTTTCTTTCAATACACAGTCTTATTTATGCTGCGTCTGTGTAGCGATCATTGTGAATTCATAACTTCACATCATTTATGACAGATTTAAAGAAAGTACGGGACTTCCTTTGTCCCTCCAGGTGTCCTGTTTACATTAGTGTGTGCGGCTTCGAGGGCAACCAGAGAAGTGAAAGCACTTCCCGACGATTTAGCCCAGCAGAACCTGATCGTGTCAAACACCGAAGCTCCTGGAGATGACAAAGTGGTAAGATGTCTGTGTTTTGTTTTTTCAGATGAGTGCAAGCGAGGGGTATTGGCACAGGCCCGTACTCCCAGCACCCCGTGAGGCTGAGGCAGGAGGACTGCAGGACTGAGAACCACTTGGGCAGTTTAGCAAGCTCCTGTTTCAAAATAAGAAGTGACAGCTAACTGGGCACTAAATGCAGTGTGAAGGACTTGGGTTCATTCTGCAGTCACACACACACACACAACACACACAGTCTGAAGGATGAGTTGCCAGTAGATACTCCTTCCAAAAGTACCTTTTTTGGTGCCAAGTTTTTAATTATTATTATTTTTTTATTTTATTTTCTGGTATTGGGGATTAAACTTGGGACTTTGCTCTTGCCAGGCAAGCACTTCTCCCACTGAGCTCTATCCCTAGCCCAAAGTTTTTAGCTATTAGATAACTTGCCACAAAATGGCATCTGTCTCATGGCATAGGGAAGATAAGCTTGATTCCCTGGTGATACATACTTTTCACTTTGTCCATCTGGTGTTCCTTAATGACATCCTTTCGCCTGTCATTACAGTCTATTTCAAATATTTTTTAACCTTTAACTGAGGTTTTGAGGGACTTTTTTTTTTTTTTTCCATCTACTTAAACTGTTGCTTATGCTGTAAAAAGGTTGCATTTAATTAGTCACAGGTCACCAGCGTAGTTGTTTTAATTTTTTTCTGGCAACAGTAATAAAATCACTACAGCTTTGATCTTCATGGGAAGAAGTTTAATGGACTCTTTCTGGCTGTAACGTGGGTTTCAAAACAGCCTGAAGCTGAATATCTAAAATAGCAATTTTAGGAAGTGGCTGGTCACTATGACTTTTCCTAGCCCTGTATGTAGAAGAGGAGCTAGCAGATTTCCTATAAAAACATAATTGATGATCAGAACAGGAAAGATGAGACAAAAGTGTGATGGATTTAGGAAGGAATTGGTGGGGGGGGACCCTTAGGTTACAGGAGGATGTCCTAAGACATAGACTCCTAATGGCCAAAACTTTGATGTTTCCCCTGCTCAATTCATGATTTGTGTGTGTTCAGGTTGTACGAATTTATTATTACAGCTAAGATATTTACAGCAGCTTTATTCTTCTTTAGTTGATGGAAACTGAATTCAACACTGAATAAAAGTCTGGTCAGGATTTCAGTTTCTACTGTAGTCAGGTAAAGGGACATGGATCTCAATTAAGAAAGTGAATACACATGAGAAAGAAGTACTGATTTCGAGGGGTGAGATCCAGGAAAGATGTGAGGGCTGAAGTTGTGCAGCACCCAAAGCAGCTTTTAAACAGGGAGGAGACTTCAAGCCTTTTGGTTTGTCAGCAGGTGCTAACCACTGACATCTGAATTTGTTTTGCTATGTTAGACGCTACGTTGGGATTGCGATAGTTAAGTACTCAGAATCGCCTGCCTTCAGAGAGCTTATCTCCTAGCACACAAAGTAAACCAGACATGTGCTACTCAGTGCTTTTCTATTTCTCTGTTGTTGTTCATTTCTGTATTTGTGGACATAAATTGTTTTCGTTTCAGTATTCCACAAATGCCTTCACGACCCATACCATGGGCGTTTCTGGTCAGGGAACCTGTGGTGCAGTGGGATCTGGAGTCAGAAACGGCGGGCAGGAGACCATAGAGATGGTGAAAGGAGGACAGCAGACCGTGGACGCCTACCGGGGTGCTGGGCACGTCCACACCCTGGATCGCTGCAGGGGGGGACATGTGGAGATGGAGAACTCTCGGTACACGTACTCCGAGTGGCACAATTTCACCCAGCCCCGACTTGGTGAAGTGAGTTTCTCTGTATTCTCTAAATCTATTGTGATATCTTGTAAACTTTACATAAATAATAGCCATTTCGTGTTTAGAATTTAGAATTTTGTTTTCAATTATGAACCTATTCACTGGGAAATGATTCTTTTTTTGATTCAGTTATCTTCAGATTTGAGTGGTTATTTACTTTCCCTAATATTTTCCTTGTTTTTTAGTAGTCTTCCTTACATAAAATGTTTAAATTACTCTTTCATGACTTTGTGCTGCTATTTCACACGTGTCTGCTCTGATGTTAGAGAGCAGAGGTGTGACACCGGCGACATAAGCGGGCACCATTAGTATGCCAGTCTGGGAAGATCTGAGCTCACCTCCATTTGGGTTCAGTTTTGATGGCTAGGTCTCCACTTCCAGCCATCATCTTGGATGGGGAAAGCAATAATCACTTAAAATGAACACGTGTGTACTTGGTGCCGAGGGGTGACTGTAAGAGACGTGCTTTATGCTGAATATCTAACGCGATTTTACGATAGAGACCAATCATGTGCATTTTTTACATATAGGAATCCATTAGAGGACACACTCTGATTAAAAATTAAACAATGAAAGGTAAATCAAAGCAATTATTTTTGAGGGTAAGTTTTGGTGTTTAAGATAATAATAATACAATCTGTGCTTTCCTCTTGGCAGAAGGTGCACCTGTGTGACCAAGACGACAACCACAGGCACGCTGCAGACTACGTCCTTCCGTACAACTATGAGGGCAGGGGGTCGGCGGCTGGCTCTGTAGGCTGCTGCAGCGACCGACAGGACGAAGACGGCCTTGAGTTTTTGGATCATTTAGAACCGAAATTTAGGACACTAGCAGAAGTATGCATGGAGAGATGAACAGAGTCCAGTTAGTCAACAAAAGGCAGTGGCGTTAGCATCTATCTTTTCTCCTTTTAATTACAAACCAAGAATTAAACAAACAAAACAAAACAAAACCAAAAAAAAAAAAAAGAAGAAGAAGAAGAAGATACTCTTATTTGGAGCTTTTCCCTTTTATTTTTGTGGAATCCCCTTGGCTAGAGATTCATTTTCCGGGAGACTGAATATTTTTAGTAGATCCACAGATGGAAAATGTAAGGAAATTTGTGTTATTGTTTACATTTGGACATGACAGCAGCCAACTCATAGTGCAATAAAATTTAAGCAATTTAAGTCTATAGTTACAGACTACTTGAAGCACAACCTAATGGAAGATTGTAGAGGATGCTATTTCCAGCTAACTAGTTAATTGTTCGCATGGTGCTTGGAAACTGGTTTCTCAAACATTTTAAAGTGTATATACTGTTTGCTGTTTTGTTCTTGTATCATGGCCCTTCTTCATAAAGCAAAGGGAGATTTCTGATCAGGTGTTGACTGTTATTATAATTCTGTTTTAGTAGAATTATTTTTAGGTTCTATTCTGTGTAGAATCCTGCACTGAATATATATTTTCTGTTACCTACTTAGTGAGTTTTAAATTTCAAAACTGCTTTCAGGATGCATTTTTACTCTTGCAAGTCTTTTGTCTTTGTAATGACCAATAGTCTCAGTCTCTCTCTCTCTCTTTCTCTCTCTCTCTGTCTCTGTCTCTGTCTCTGTCTCTCTCTTTTTCTCTTTCTCTCTGTGTCTTTCTCACACAGATACACATACACAATTGATTTCTTTCCTATGTGTTTAAAATCTCTATTTGGGTGAATTCAAATATTTTTAAAAATTGTCTCAGTTTTTCTCTTAAAACATGAATTATTCTTTGTTTAATGTAAGCCTATCTATTCTTGGTATTTTTTCTAAAAATCAATGGAATGTTGATTTTATTGTTTTGAGTGTCTTGGTGATTGCTTGGTTACTTCCTCAACCTTTAGTTTTACCATTAAAACTATAGAACTGTGTCATGATTTTACTAGGGACACCGTCCTGTTACCAAAAGGAATGGTGAGCTGAGCAGTAGGATGGGACATTTACTGGGTAGCAACGCATTTTTAGTTCATATCTTTAGTGCAGTTTATAGATGGAAAATAGTGATGGTTTTTTGAAATAAGCTTTGAAATTCAGGGATCTTGAATGCTATCTGAGATAACATTTTTATAACTTTTAAGATGAAATTACCACTCCTCTGTACATGTGTGTAAAGTTATTGTTACTGTTTTGTGATTACTGTTTTTAACAATGGTATGGGCCAAACTATTGAAATTTTGAAACAAGAAGACAAAATGAAACTTATCAGCCAACCTAATCCAGACCAGATTTCAAGTAAATTTCGGTCAATAAATGTCTGCTAACTATATGGATATTCTAAATGCATTTTTAATATTTAGGATTGTTAATGATGTTTATGTCACCAGTTCACAAGGTTGGCTTAAAACATTGTTCAGAGGTGCCACTAAGTAATTATTTCATAACTAATTATTTGAAACTTATTTCTTCAATTGTTTCTTTACTGCTCAATCAAAAATAAAGTCCCAGAGTTATTTTTAATAAATTATGTGTAAAATTCTTGTCTATTGCTAGTTATATTAAAGTAAATTAAAC
>NW_004524579.1:6672856-6674539 GCF_000260255.1 Octodon degus | reverse complement strand
CAGCCCTTGGAAGGCTAAAAACAGGAGGATCACTATGAGTCTGATCTGTGTAGTGAGACCCTGGAGACCCTGTACTAAAACTATTAAAAAAAAAGAAAAAGAAAATAGAATAACAGATTTTTAAACTTTATATTTGTCAGTTGAAAATAGGGCTCTTCATAGTGATCATTTTATGAGTGGATCTTCTGTGTCCAGTTGTTCAGGGCACACATTGCAAAGATGGCAGAAGCGTCCATCTGGGATTCTTACTTTGTAATGCTCTGAAGTGCTAAGTTCAAATTGGATGGAGAGTTAATTCAAGAAGGGACTGAACGCTCCCTTCGTCGTAGCTACTCTTAGTGTCAGGTGAGAGGAGAACTTGCCTGGGAGCAGTAGAAGCTTCTGTTCCTCTTGTGCTTTGCAGCTGGCATTTCTGTCATGTCACTGCTGCTTGTCTGTCCCTGAAGCCTGGTCAGCATTGTGCCTGATGTGGCCGTGGCCACTTCTTGGCTGGCCCTCGTTTCCAGATCTTGTCTTGGTATTCAGGAACCTTATTCCTCTATACCTCAGGAATCAGTGGGGTGAATCTCAAGACTTCACTGAAAGGCAGGTAAAATTTCTCATCATCCATAGTTTGCTACCGGGAAGCAGCATGTTGAGGATTTGCTCCAGTGGCACAAAAAGTGCTTTGTTGGCCAAAAGACAGCCATGGAAACCTGGTTTGTCACTGTTTTACTTCCTGTCTGTTGCCCCAACTTCCCACCTTTGAGAATTTTAAAGCTTGCTTCATTCACGAAACAGTAGATTTATGCAGTAGCTTTTAATGTCCTCCCAGTACAGTCATGTGTGGGCATAATGTACACCATAAAGACTGCCTGCCTGAGAAAAATACAAGATGAATCAACTCCTCTCCCTGCCCACATACTCTAATGCAGGTCAAGACACGGTGGAGGAGGGTAGGGAGTGAGCTGGCACAGGCCTGTAAAATACACCATGTGTTGCCTGGCCCCAGGAAGTACTCAGCACATATGAAGAGAAGTTCTGGATGATGCAAACTAGTGCTCTTGTTCCTGCCAAGCCAAGTGTCCCTGAGGGCTGAGAGCCACTTGCCTTTCCTATCCCTCACTCTTCTCTTTACTAACTGCTCATCTCACCACACCCCCAGATGCACTGGTATTTGTAACTCCAATTTCTCTATTTCTCCTTCCCACTGGCAGCAAAGAACAGATTCAATCCCAGCATTGTCCTGCCTGAGGGTTTTGTGGCTTGGAGGACAAATCTGACCCACATTCTGATAGCGATTTCCCTGTGCTTCGCACACACTATCTGAGCTGTAGCTGTGGGCATGCACTTTTGTGTGATTGTTGGTAGTAGGTGGTGTCGCACTGACCTGGGGCCCTGTAGCGCCTTTGCACACACTATGTTGTTCAGGGCCTTCCATTTGCAATGTTCTGAGTCGTCCACTTCTTCCTTTGTAAAGATATGATTTTTTTTAAACAAACATTTATTTGAGAGACAGTAGAGCAGTAATTTATATGACATTAGAAGCAGTACGTATTTAGAAAACCAGAATGACAGGCATTACAATACAGAATGGCCCTAGTATTACACATTGCTATCTTCAGTGCAGTTGCTTAGTTCACAGGTATCAGCATATATAGTTAGTCAGGGTGAAAATCCTACCAATTAACTGCTTTTCAAAAA
>NW_004524579.1:6669477-6672031 GCF_000260255.1 Octodon degus | reverse complement strand
AAAAGTATTAAATACTACAAGTTAGATTTTAGATTCGGACATCACTTTCTTTTGGCACATAATTTCCACAATGTATATAATATTCTGTGCTCTCTTTTTTTTTTTTTTTTTTTTTTACAGTAGAGACATTGGATGACTAGAACATCAAACACTTTCATTTGCAGCTTAGAACAAGAAAGAGTCTTGTCCTACTTCTCCCTGGGGTCGTGTGGGTGGCAGGCAGCAGGGACACCGAGTGTTGTGGTTTCAGGTTGGTTCAGCTCCTCCCACAAATGATTGCCCAAGACTGTTGGAAGCCAGGGGCACTTCGGGAAGTGTAATTCCGCCTTCTCACTGTCATGCAGAATAGGTCTGACCCCTACACACGGAGAGAGACCAGCAGCCCCAGCCTGCACAATTTATGCCTTATCTTCCCGGAAGCCTTATCAGTTCGGTGCCTCTGAGGCCCCCACCGTGCTGTCTGTTCTTCCCTTTCCCTCAGAACACGCAGAGTAGTGGACACTCGAGTGCGTGCTGGGAGAATGCGTGCATGGATTTGCGTGTGGATCAGCTAACTGGCCAAGACAGGACTGCAGAGCTGTCCAAATTTCTTTTCCAAAGAGAAAATCAGTGACAAATACAAAAATCGCCAATGTGACTATCACTTCATTGACCCCATTTTTCATTTTTTATTTTTATTTTTTTTAATGTATTTACTGCAGGGTCTAAAGGGTCTCACTACACAGATCGGACTCATGGTGATCCTCCTGTTTTCACCTCCCAAGCACTGGGATTGCAAGCGCATGTGCCACTCTGCCCAGTCTCAATCACTGTCTCAGTGCAGCCCGGGGGCAGGGCCGGCATGGCATGTGGTGCCAGGAATTGAACTCCAGTCCCTGCACTTGCCTAAGTGGGCACTTTAGTCTGCTGGGCTGAGCTATCTGGCCAGCCCAATTGTCTCATATTTTGAAACTAGTGAAAACAATTTTTTAAACTAATAAACCATCTCCTGAAGAAAAACAACTAAGAACTATTATGTTTTAGGAATGATTCTTAGGAGTTTGCCAAAGCCATGTTACTTAGAAACTTTTAAATTGGGCCTCAATTTAAGAGGCATTAAGAACTCAGAAAGCAAGGAGAAGGGCAGCGAGGTGTGAGCGTTTCCAAGCCTGCGTCTGCTCAGGAGAAACACTGCAGGTGAAGACCTGAGGGAAAGGGAAGGACAGACAGCACGGTGGGAGCCTCGGAGGCACTGAACTGATAAGGCTTCGGGAAGATAAGGCACGAATTGTGGGGGCCGACGCTGCTGGTCTCTGTGTGTGGGATCCAGACCTACTCAGCTCTTGGTGGGAAGGTTTAGTAAGCAGCAAAACAGCCAGGTGTCGGCTCTTGCTCTTGGGCAGGGCAGCATTTGTACATACTTTCCTCTATTTGCTCTTTACCAGTTCTGAATTTCTGTTTGAGGACTGAAATCTGAAAAATGGAATCTGACCTTCCTAGGAAGATCTCTCCCTACCTGTCTCTGTGTGCCGTCCTCTAGCTTAGGAGCAACTCAAATCACACTATGTGTATGTGTGTACGTGTGTGTGTGTGTGTGTGTGTGTGTGTGTGTACGTAATGCGTGGCATTGGGGATTGAACCCAGGAGCACTCGTCCCTTGAAGTACACTCCATTCCCCTCTGTTTTATTCATATATTTGGTACCCAGTCTCACTGTGCAGTTCAGACTCATGGTGATCCTCCTGTTTGAGTTTTCCCAGCACTGGGATTACAGATGTGCACCACCATGCCTGGTCTCATGGCCGGCTCAGTGTCTGGGGGAGAGGTGGGGGTGGGAGGCAGCACAGCATGTGGTGCTGGGACTGAACCCCGGTCCCTGCTCTTGCCAGACAGTTGCTTAGACTGCTGAGCTCTCTTGCTGGCCCTCTGTACCTTTTTTTATTTTGTATTTTAGGGAAGGTTCTACAAGGTATTCAGGGTCTCACTACTAGATTGGACTCCTACTGATCTGCCTGTTTATAGCCTCTCAAGAGCTGGGATTACAGGAGTGTGTCACCACTCCCAGTCTCAATTGCTGTCACAGGGAGTCCCTGGGGATGGGGGGCGCTGGGCCACCAAGGCAGGCCTGGGGATTGAACCCCAATCCCTATGCTTGCTTACAGGCTCTCTAATCCACTGAGCTATTTGGTTGGCCCCCTCCAACCTTTTTTAAAACAGTGTAGGTAAATTGCCCAGACTGGACTTGAATTTAAGATCCTCCTGTCTCAGTTTCCCAAGAAGTTGGGACTGATAATAGACATGTCCCATTGTGACTGGTTTAAATCAATTTTGCTTAAATTTTATTTTAATTAAACAAATAAATTACTCAGATGTATTTTAAAGGAAAGCATGCCAGGTGGAACCTTAATGTATAATGACAAAAAAAATATTAGGATTAAAAATAACTGGAGGGGGCCTGCCCATTAGCTCAGTTGTTTAGCGACTATTTAAACAGAGCAGTCAGGCTCAGGTCACTGTGGTTCGATCCCCCAATCCCCCAGCCTTACTAGACCTGCCCTCATCCTGAGCCAGCTAAA
>NW_004524579.1:6653829-6669357 GCF_000260255.1 Octodon degus | reverse complement strand
TAAAAACTGGAAATAAAAAATGACACTATTTAGTGATACAGGGGACTGAACCCAAGAATTCTGTACTATGCTACATCTCCAGCCCATTTTTATATTTTATTTTAGAGACTTGTTAAGTCATTATGTCACACAAACTGGGTAAGATCTTGAGATTTTCTGCCTCAGCCTCCCAGATTACTTGGATTAAAGTACATGCCATCATGCATGGCTTGATCTTAATATAATTTTTTATAAACTTAGTCTTATTTTATAGAGGAATATTCTTATTTTCTGGCTTTTGGTCATGTTGTTTACATCAGAGCCATTTTGTATAAATTTTAAAATTCTAGATACACCTGAGGCTAGACATGAAATTCTCCCTCATGTGCTGTGGAGACCACGAGGCCTGCAGTGTGCTGTTCTTTATTCCCCTGTGACTTACCTGTGCAATACCAGAAAACCTGGGCACAGCAAAGAGAATGGGAATGTGGCCACTCTGCTTCTCACCTCTTTATCTGCTAGCCATTTTGTTAGAAGATGGGAGAACATTGGGCCAGCAAGATAGCTTAGCGGACTAAGTGTCTGCTTAGGCAAACACAGGAACTGGGGTTCAATCCCCGGCACCACATGCCATGCTGTCTCCACCCCCAGGCACACACTGAGCCTGTAATCCAAGTCCTGGCATGGTGGCACACACCTGTAATCCCAGTGCCGGGAAGGCTGAGACAGGAGGATCATTACGAGTCTGAGCTGTATAGTGAGACCCTGTGTGAAGTATATAAAATTAAAAAAAAAAAAAAAAGATGGTAGAACACAGCAGAATATTCCTTTCTTTTGTAGGTAACAAAGATTATTCAATGTGCTGAAATGTTTGTGTGTACTACCTTTAAGTGTGCCATTCACACAGACTCCACATGTTTCTATGTTCTAATGTTCAGGAACCATTGACCAAGATTTAATAAATGGGTTTATGTGACTTTGAAGGTTTATGGAACAAATATTTCATGAAAAAGTTATAAGAAGCTTCTTTATAAATCAAAATGCTAGAAATGTAAAACTTGAAGCACACTGATTAGTAAAATCCCACAATCTCCATCAGTTAAGCACTCTGGAATGTAAGCATTTTCCTGTAGCTCCTATTTACTACACAGGTATGAAGTAGAGACACAGTCTTAAAGTAGAAACAGGGGTGCAGGTCATGAAATAGTCAATACAAAAGAATGAATTTTGGGGGCCGGGGAGATGGCTTAGTGGAATAAGTGCTTCCCTGGCAAGCGCAAGAACCTGAGTTCAATCCCAGGTTCCACAAAAAAAAAAAAAAAGAATGAATTTTGCCACCATACTGCTGTTAGCCACTAAATGCTTCTTGCCAGCTTCAGGTAACATCCACGTTAAGAAAATCCACGTGACATGGGACTGAAGGAGCTGCTAGAAATTGTAGGTGGCCTCCAGCCAATGGTCAGCAAAGGGCAAGCCCTGGGATACACAGCTGTTTGGAGCCAGCCAAGAACGTGAATGCGCTAAGAAACGGAAGCCTTCCTGTTCCCCCTCTAGATAAAACTGGACTAGTGAACACCTCCACGGCACCCCGAAGACACCCTAATGTAGAAGATCCCGCTAACCCAGGCACCGATTTGCATGCACAAAGCTATGGATACTAATGCTTTCAGTCTATACATTTGTGGTAGGTTTGAGTTACTGAGCAATTTTTTTTTCTTTCCAGAGCACAACTCTGAAGTTCCTCCTGTGTCATTTCTCAGAAGGTAACCAGATCAACTGAGCCCACTGTGTTAAGCAGTTCAGTACCATACCCTTCAGTGAACATCATAGTTTCTCATCCTCTGCAGCTAGGATTTTCTCTAACACCTAGTTTGAGGAGACCCTGCTCTGGTTTCCAAGAACCATGTGACAGATACGGGGAGCGGAGCACCCAGAAAGAGCTGCCTCTTTCTCTCTATCCTTGTCACTCATCCTACTCTACATTTGGCTCTCTGCAGTCATGTTTTCTTCACCACCAAAGCAAAGCATCTTACTTCCCTGTTATTACCAAGGACTTACTCACCTCAAACTTGGTGGTCAGCATTTAGGCCTGATCTTATTTGGCCTCCCACCAGCCCACTCGACAGTCAATCACTTCTCTCTGGATGACAAACTGTCTTCTCCTGATTCTTGGGACACTGAGTTCCCAGGCTTCTCCTCCTCAAACACCGATCATTCTCTCTGAGTCTAGAGGAAGCGGGTTGCTCTTTCCTTTCCAATTCTAGTAGCTGGAGTACCTGAGAACTCTACCTTCACTCATTCACTGTGTTGTCTCATTCACCTTAAAACTGTACATAATACCTCACAGCTTGGACATAGAGTAGACACGTCACATTTCACAAGCCCTATCAATTCCATTGGTATCTTAATCCTAGCCACTTCCTCTCCCTATACCCCATGTATTCATTCTTCCCTTCTGTTGATTAGTCCTAAGTTCTTGGCAGGCATCCTTGAATTTTCTATATTCAATTTACAGAGCAATTCTAAAAGGATAAGCTCAGCATAAACACCAAGTTTACTGTATGTGACATTTTGCACATCTAAGTCTACTTTCTTTGTATATTATAACTGATCTTTTAAAATATAGAAATCCAAACATGCTTGCTCAGATTCAAGATTCTTCAGAAGATTCTTATGAAAAGTTGAAAGCTAAAATAAAGCTTAAATCTTTTAGTAAGTCTCATGTGTCTTTTTTTTTTTTTTAAATTCTCAGTGATTCTTTTTTACTCCTTCATGTTTTTGTGCCCTTGGTACCTCACATTGCCCCAGCACCTATCGGCTTCTCCCTGGCCACACCAATCTTATTTTGTCTTGGGGTTTCTACCCTGCAACTCTCTCGTGAGCTCTCCCTTCAGATTGCTGATTCCTTCTAGCATTCAAGCCTTCAGCCAAAGTTTATGACTCAGCCAATCTTTTCTGGAAAAAAAAATCTCATTTCGTAGGCTATTTAACTAGTTCATATATCAGAGTTTTTGATCTTCCTAAAAGTTATGTGGCAGAAAACCCATGGCTCCGGCAATCATGCCGTCATCACTGTCAAGGATCTGTGCCCCGAAAATCTATTTATTGCCTTAGTTCAGGGATAGAAAGACTAAAAAGTAGGTAAAGCATGAGCTATTGGAAGAAATTAAGATAAAATGAAAATTCAGAACCTTCAAGTAGAGATTACTGAGCTGTCCCACAGGTAAGTAGGATTTGGTTTTAAGATTGCCGTAAGCCCCTGATTAATAAATTTTGTGTTGCAGAATTTGGCAGGAAGTCACCAGAAGTGCTCACCTTGGCCTCACTTACCGCCCCATCGTGTTGAATGCGGGGCAGGATGGCTTCAGCTATCTACGCAGGGAAAAATACAAATGATGTGTGGATTTTTTTCCCTTGTCAATGTCTATAGGAATAAAAATAGACTGTGAAAATTGTGTCTACTGTAAGCAGAGAAAAATCTGAATGGCATATATAGTTTATCCAGAAGCCATGTGAAGCATCAAGCTCCAAGACTTAAAACAAATATTTTCCCTTGTGATGGAAAAGCAAAAGGATTGGAAACTTTCTGCAATGAATATCACTCCAAGGGTAGGAAACACCTAGCCTTGAAGAGGTTTGCGAAAAAATCCTTCTTTGAAATAGGTTTTCCACTGAACTCTCCTTAAATCAAGAGAAAGACCTTATAAATAAGAATAACAGAGTACAGACAGCAATAGGGCAGGCAATAAAAGGGGAAGAAATTGAGTGTATGTTGTTACACTCATCATGAAAAGGTTCGATAAAACACAAAAAAGTAGGTATAAACCTGTCTTTTAAAACACACATTTAGACAAATAGTACAAATACTGCAAAGAGGACTAAAACACAGAGAACTTGGGTATTACTTCTAATCCAAAAACTAGCTTTTAAAAGAGGTTAGGAACCCACATTTTATAAAAACCCAGAGGCCTGAGTTCTCCTAACACTGGCCTAATTCTTTCGAAAGCTTCATATGTCTTTCATCATATCTCTGGCCAAGAAAAGTCCCTTAACTTTCTACTGATGCACAAAGTGTTGGTTCAGAACCACAATTTGAGAATTTTTTATTTACTTCAAAAATCTCATCCTTAATCTGCATCTTAAGGAGTCTTGTAGACAATACATACAAAACAGTGTGAAAGAAAGCCCGTCTCCAGACGTTCTCATGTAGTGGATCTGAGGTGGAGAAACGTATTGGGGCTCATTAAAGTCTCCCCAGGAGACAGCAACACATCACTGGACTTGGTGTGTTACATTTTGTTGCTGGGGAAAAAAACACCTTGCATATGTCTCCGGAAGGAGCGGTTTATTCTGGATCACAGCTCGAGAGCTTGCAGTCCGAGGCTGACTGACGCCGTGCAGAAACACCATGACAGACAGGCTCGGCAGCCAGAAGTTGCTCACCCGTGTCGCCCAGGAAGCCCAAAATGAGAGAGCCAGAGAAGAAGAAAGCTGAAGTTCATGGGAGAGAACTGGGACAGAGCTTTAGACTTGCTGATCATCAGCACAGCGGCAGCGTTCGAAGAGGACTGGATGAGACCAACAGTGAGGGACTGCAGCTTGGCCAGGATAAGTGTCCAGTGGGCCAGCAAGATAGCTCAGTGGTCTAAAGCACCTGCTTAGGCAAGCTTAGGCAAGCATGCGGGGACAGCAGTTCGATCCCCTGCAGCACTGGCCCCGCCCCCAGGGTGGGCTGAGCTGGCCGCACAGAAAAAAAATAAATGTCCAATCGCTGGAGTCCTGGGCACTGTAATGTTCAAAGGTTACGGTAGGAGAAAGCAGCCAATTAATGGATTAGAGCAAAAGCAGAAGCCAGGCACAGAATGTGTCTGTGTGTTAAATTTCTGCAATTAAGATAGTAAGATGAAGCTGAAAAATGGCTGTTGGATTTAACTCTATGAAAATGCCTGTAGTCTTGGTGAGAGCAAAGATTTTGTAAAGAAGTAAAGTAAAAAGCCTAATTAGAAGGAAGCTAAGAGATAACTAATGGGAAGTAACTGTGGAAAATTAGTAGAGATGTTTTCCCCAGAAGAGCAGATAAGTATTAGGGGGTTAGCTAGGAGGAAAAATGGAATATGAAGAGATAGTGATTTTATTAGTGTGGTTCCTTACTGGGATCACAGGTAATGATTAAACTGATGATGTGAGTGGCAACCACTAGGACTATGTCCTTCAGTGGCTGCTGCATGGAGAAATGAATGCACCAGAGGAGAGGCTGGCTTTAGCTATAGCTGGAAGATGGTTTCTCCCATGCAAAAGAAGAAAAGGTCACATATAATTCATAGATAGAGGGGCTGGGGAGATGGCTTAGTAGAATAAGTGCCTGCCTGGCAAGCGCAGGGTCCTGAGTTCAGTCCCCAGGACCAAAACAACACAAATTCATAGAGAGAAGGCAACAGGTACAGAGAAGTTTGTGGAAGTTCTCTTTGATAATTCCATTTGCTCTGTGACACAGCAAGCAAATGCAGCATAAAGGAGCATGTACTGTGGTTTGCAATGTAAGAGGACATAAGAAATATTGCCAGGGAGAATGTATGTGGTGAGTCAAGTGAGATGCAGATGCAAAATTCCTGAGACAGGACAGGTGTTCATCTCCAGCCACACCCACCCCTGTGTGTACAGTAGCTAACTAAGTATAAAGTCGTATTTAATCAGGGAGTAGCTCTGATGAAGGAGAGTGATGAGATGTCAACAATATTCTACCTCCTAATAGCTCATTCAGTTATGGACCCATCAATGGATCAATCTATTTCATCCTTAATCCAAGGAGGAAGCCAGGGTTAGCATCCTCAGGATCCAACTGTCTTTTGAAACCTCCACCTCTGAACATGAACAGGAATTGATGAGAAGGCCTTGGACAACTGGCATATTCATGGTCACTTGTCATACACGATCCTTCCTTTTTTTAATGAGTTTAAGAGTTTTGAAAGCAACCCTAGAAGGTTCTTGCATGGCAAGGGTGGACTGTTCTGAGGATTTTATTGGCAGATAATCAGTTATTTGTAAATGTAAGAGGATATGCAGAAAATTAAAAAAAATAATCTTATACAATGTCTTAAGAATTAATCTTACACAATGTGCTTGTCATGTTTTAAAATCTTTCAAAAAAGAGAAAGTCTAACTCTCAGCCTCATGAGAAAAGGGAGGTTTTATGAGAAAGAGGAGGTTGAGACTGGCTGGGAATATTACCGAAGGGCAAGTGACCATAAAGGAGAAAAGACATCATGGTCAGATCCATGGTGCTTGCTCTTTAGCAAGTTTTTTGTGTCCCCATCATAGACTACCGGGAATGGGTCAAGCACCTCTCTTCATTTTCTGCCTTGACTTCTGGCAATATAGCAGTAAAAGTAGGTAAGTCATCATTAGAGGACTGAAAAACTGTTCCTGGTAATGTCTGATCGTATGTATGCTTCTCCAGTAGGGAGAAAAGTAGTTTTTCTGCATGAAGCCTCTTTGAAGTTGGAATCATTTATTTTAAGACATTAAAAAAACAATTGCTTTGGGAACCTGCTAATGAAGATTTTGGCCACCATCTGCTTTTCAATTTTTAATTTAATTCTATTATTTTGTTTTTGTTTTTGTTTTTTGAGACAAGGCCTCACCATGAAATGCATGTGGACCTTCAACTCACCATGTAACTCAGTGTGACTTTGACCTCACAAACATCCCTGCCTCAGTTTCCCAGGTACCTGGGATGACAGGCCAGCCTACAAAGTCTCAGTTCAACACTGAAGAACTATGGCAAAGTCCAGGACTTTTCCTGACCCATGCACTAAATAAGACTTGGAAACTGGAAGAAACAGTCCCTGTTGTTGAATATATCATGAGCACTGAAATCTGACTAGAAAGGGGAATAGCCTTCCCGGCACACATCTACACGCCTGCTAGGAAGATTATTATCTCTTCAGTTGTTTTAATGCTTGGTTAGGATCTCTGAGGTAAGGTTTCTTAGGGAATGGGGATCTGGCATAAGCCTACACAGACATCTGCAAGTTAAGACTAGTGCTTATCTGTGAGGGTGGAGTGTAGCTTATATGAGACTGAAAGGCAAACACAAGTGTGATACTTGAAAGGAACACGTGAAAAGAGCTAATTATTGTGGCTCTGGATTGCTCCGTGAACACTGAGTAGCTAATTAGTGGAAAGCTACATTCATCTCATAACACAAGCACTTGGGAAACTGAACAGGATGGAAAGACAGAAATTAGTAAATCTTGAGGTAAACAAAATTAATTCATAATTACTCCTGAGGAAAACGGAATGAATGAATGAATGAATGAATGAATGAATGAATGAATCACGGTGATATTAACTAATGTCTTGCTCAAGGGGAGCTGCTGGGAACAGCTACTTCTCTACTTCTGCATAGGTGTCAGGCACCTGACTGGGGCATGTGCTACTTTCCCAGTGCGCTGTCGAGGGGCGGCCCTCCTAAACTTCTGGGAAAAGAGAAGGCTGATGAGGCAGTGAATCAGGGAATGACGCCTGCATAAATGACACATGCAATCGGGCTGTCAGCCCACTCATACCTGTAGCCTTTGTGCTTAAGCAACATCCTTTGTACAGACAGATAGACACGCGCGCGCGCGCACACACACACACACACACACACACAGCTCTTGGGGATATGAGAAAGTCTGGGAAAATCTATAGCCTTACCAAGTAGGAAGAGATTTTCTTTCTGAAAGAAATCTCAATGAAGATTTATGAGATGATTTGCTATGAAATGAGAAGTATTAAAAACTCCCTCTATATCGAGGCTGTGTTTCACCACTTTTGCTCAGTTTTTGTAAGAGGCTATCATCTACACAATGGGGCCTTGTTTTCTGTGTGGATGTTACCATTCCTTCCAGCCCAGTGAGGAGTCACTGGAACACTGTCCCTCCCTGCTTAAAAGGAGTGTCTGCAGAAGAGGGTGTTTCTAAGGGAGTCTGAAGACTTCGGTGGAGGAAGAGGAAAACCATTGTAACTGTTCTTGACTCATTCATTAATAAAGACAAACAGACAGGCACCTTCTTGAGCTTAGCATGCCCTACCTGGATTGGATTCACTGTTGTAGTGTCGCTTAGGCCAGATGATTGTGTGAGGCAAATGTGATAACCACAACACGTTGGAAAACTGCCTGCTAATTGTGAATTTGAGAAATGTGCAACTGTCAGACTTCTGTATGGTTGTTGCCAAAGTTGTGGGGCGACACCACTCCTTTAGACAGAAGTGTTTTCTATAAATGAGAATGGCTAGCCCTACTGTCAGTCATTCTAGGGAGAAGCTAATCCTAGAGCATGTGAAGAGACCTGCCTGACAGGGGGAGGAGAATCTGGTCATTGGAGGCCAGGGGTCACTTTGCTGTAGAAAGGAGGTATGGAGTTCTGTGGGGGTGAGGTTAGAGCCAAAGGTGTGTGCTTGCGATGAGGAGACAGGAGAGGAAGGAGGTAGACAGCAACTCTACAGAGGCTCTTGTAGGACAGCAGTGTATAGGTTGCGCTTGCCTTAAGCATTCCAGTTTTTGAAGCCCTCAGCAGGTTTTTGAAATGACTAAAGTTAAGGCTGCTGGGGCTGGTGAGATGGCTCAGTGGTCTAAAGCACCTACTTAGAACAAGCTAAGCAAAGCAAAGCACAGGGACCGCGGTTCAATCTCCCAGCTCCACATGCCAGCCATCCCCACCCCTTGGTGGGCTGAGCTGGCCACACACACACACACACACACACACACACACTCACACAAATAAATAAATAAAATTAAAAAAAAATAAAGTTAAGGCTGCTTTCAGTGGTGTTATGGGGATTTAATGGGAGGTGTTTAGCCATACTGTGACTTTTTGTTCTAAATGATATTCCAAAAGTGTTTGTGAGCTAATATTCCATGATGTAGTTTGTTTTGTGTTACAAGAAAGACTATTCAAACCTATCTTGTAATTGGTTTTATTGTAAAGTTTTCTTTTTTTTTGTTTTTGTATGTTTTACTTGGTTTTCTAGCAAACTTGTTTTAGACATCATAGGCTGCCCTGGCAGCCAACCACATCATGGGCCATGTAAGCCATGCATGTGAATGGGTGTGTTTGACCTACTGGCACTGAGTTGTGCAACGCAACTTGCTTTCGTGGGCTGGGGGTCAGCCTCCACCTCCAAAGAAGAATTGCTTTCTCCATTGACAGAGATTTCTCCTTTGTCCCTGAAGATGACCCGCCTTGATTCTGTGGTTTGGTTTTTGCTGAAAATGTTAAGCAATTCACCAGGATTCCTTAAGCTTTGTACTTTCATTTAATATCTCTTCCCATTTTTGAATATAGAATACATATAATTGTCAATATAGGCAAACTCCTATTTTAAATGTATTTTAATATATTTTCAACAAATTTATTTTAAAGTATAATGCACATAATTAATTTATCTTCATTTCTGTTATAACAGTCTTCAAATATTTTAAAGAATTATAAACATACTTTACAATTAGGATTTAGACTAATATACTTACACTATAACAAAGCAAGAATTTCTAATAGTTACTAATATTACAGTTAGTTATTATTTAATATTCACATTATACCTACAGTTTTGCAATATAAATTGAAAATCTTTGTTACAGCATTTCTAGAATAGATTATTACAACTTTTCTTTTGTAGAAAATGAAAGTGGAAACTTAAAGCAATTTTCATAGTAGGCTTCACAATATCCTCTTCTATACAATATAGCTGAAGCATTTGAACGACAGGGTTTAGTCCAGTCAAACTCTGAAGATAAAGTTGAAATGATAGAAAAACTAGGACCATAGAGTAGAGTAAAATCTCTCCCTGCTCCATAGGTTTTTTTTTTTCCATTTTTATATAATTGGTATAGGGTCTTACTACTCAGCTTGGACTCATAGTGATCCTACTGTTTTCAGCCTCCCCAGAGCTGGGATTACAGGCATCTGCCACCATGCCCAGACTCAGTTGCCAGCTCAGTTTGCCCCTGGGTCAGAGCCAGTGCAGCATGCAGGACCAGGGATTGAACCCTGGTCCCTCTGCTTGCCAAAGCAGGCACTTAGTCCACTGAGCTATCTCGCTGGCCTTCCCCCTCCATAGGTATTAAGGGAAATTCTAACAAGGGATAAAGAGGTTCATTATGAACTCACCAAAGGTGATAATTGTGTAAGAATAATTAGCAGCTGTTGTTTTTTCCTTCTATGGTACTGGGGATCCAACCTAGGACACTCACATCTAGCTAGATCCCCAGACTTTTTTTTTTTTTTTTTTAATTATTTTGAGATAGGGTCTGTTAAATCACTATGTTGCTCAGGCTGAGCTGCAACTTGCAGTCCTTCTGCCTCAGCCTCTCAGAGGTGTGCCACAGTGCCCAAGTTAGCAACTTTTTTTTTTTTTTTTAACATACAGAATGAATTGTTCTCCACCTCTTCCAGGATGAAACCCAACCCTCCGGGCATGATTCATCAGGATCCTGTCTTTCTAGCTTGATTCCCAGCCACAGGCATTCTTCTACTCAGCCATTCTGAAGGAACAACTCCTGTCTGCTTTCCAGATGCCAGAAGCTGCCTCTTCTGGCTCCTCCTGCCCTGTTGATGCTGCTTGCTTGCCTCTGTAAGGCTTCTTTTTGAAGCCTGGTTCTTCACTTTAATTCTTCAGCCTTTTGCTCTAGCAGTGAATTCATGGGGCAGGGAGACTGAAGTTGGCATTATCCTCAGAAAACCAATTCAACTTGCGTGTCCAAAGATTGGCTGCACTTGGGAAAGCCCCGAGAAGCTTTCCCTGGGGTTGTGGGCAGGACCTGACCTCCGCAGACACCAGGTGAAAACAAAGCAGAGTGGACTCTGGAGTGCTTTCTTCACTTTAAACACAGACTTGTGGGCCTCAGAGTAGGGGAAGGTGAAGGTCTTCTGAGTGTCCTGAGAGCTGAGGCCCAGGATGTCCAGAGAAGTCCCAAGCTTTAGGCTTGGACAAGGAATGTTAGCCCAGGTGCCCAGGTCCCCAGGGTAGGATGAACCGAGACTTCTCAGCCTTTCCTGATCTCTGTGCCCTGTGTCCCGGTTCTAGCTCCAAACTTTTGGAGACTTTCAGGAGCAGCAACACATTTCTGAGAGGAATTTCCTTTTGAATCCTTTGGAAACTTGGAAGACATACAATTCATTGTAAGGGGAAATAAGGGAATATGTCCTGTTATAATTGGCCACAGTGGGCTATGACTGGGCTATGATGAGAGCCTTTCTTTTCTCCCAAGGCAGGATTTTTTTTGGGGGGTGGGTTGGGTTGGGGATGGGCAAAATGTGTGTTCTTTCTTCTAGCTCTTGAGCAATGTTTGTTTGATAGACCTGAGCACTGATGAAGGACATCGAATTTGTTAGGATCACTTTAGAGCTGATTTTGTGCCGTAAATTTTCCTTTAACCACAAACTGAAAAATTTCATCTTGGTACAGTTGCCTCATAAATAATAGACCAATACTTTAAACATAAGAACAAATTCTTGGGACACTCATGCAAAGCCAGAAAAAACTGGCAGTTAAGCCCCTTGATATACCCATTCCCTTTTTGGATATGGAAAAATGGTCAGATTAATATTTCTTTCGCTCTGCTTTAATTTTCAGCGCACCTAATTCCAGTTTATTTACGTCGTCCCGCCTAATTTCCCTTCTGTGGTTTAGTCGCGTTTTGTTTCACTTCGGAGATGCTCCCCAGAATCGGCTAGGGCGCTGCGGGGAGCACCCCCAGGCCAAACTTCAGGCGCTCCTGGCGTCCGTCCTGCTGCTGGGAACCCACCGCGCAGCGTCAGCTGCCTGGACGCCTGGAGCCGGGGAGAGGTTCGGGGACGTCACCCCCACCTGCGGCAGCCCCGCGGGAGGTGAGGGCGGGGCGGGGCGGGGCGGGGCGGGGCGCGCCCGGGGCCGCTTTCCGAGAGAGCGGCGCTCTAGCGTCCCTTCCCGGCGGCGCGGAGCGCAGGGCAGGCTCGGGCAGCTCCCTCGCTCCTCGGGCGCCGATAAACTTGGCACATAGCTAGGAGGGGCCTCCCGCGTCTTCGGGGCCCAATCCGGTTTCAGCAGAGAACAAGCTCCTGGGCAGACGAGCCGGGCAGAGGCCGCCGCGACTTCCGACGAGCGGCGGGAGACGAGCACAGCGCCCCCACGCCCTGCTCCGCGCGCGTCCCGATGGCCGCCGCCGCGCCCCGCAGCCCGCCGCTGCTGCTCAGCCTCTTGGTGAGCCGGCCCCGGGAACCGGTCTGGGGGCGTCGGAGCCTGGTCCCCAAGGGTGGGGACCCCGCCCGGGTGGTTGGATGGAGCGTGGAGCTCGGCCCTGCCGCTCGATGGCCGGAGCCGTCGCGCGTGGGCAAGAGCTGGGGTTCGTGCTACTCTGCGGCCCGGGGCTGGGCCTGCGATGGTCCCCGGGGCGCCTTTGCGCGTAGAGGGAAGAAGGGCGTTCAGTTGTTCTGGATGAGAAGGGCGTTCAGTTGTTCTGGATGAGTTGTCAGCATCCCGGAGGGAGCAAATCTCCGGCGTGAGACAGCTCGAGCAAGCCAGTCTGGGTTGGCCGTGGACGGGGTCGACGGGAGTGGCGAGGTCGCAGAGGTGGCCCGGGGTGCCGCGTGGGGAGCTCTCTGAGACAGGGGTTTGCTGCCTGTGCTTCAAGAGACCCAGGAGCCCGGTGGAACCGCCATCCGGCGTCCTGGCGGCAGCAGCGTGGGTCTGAGTTTGAGGGAGGTGAGGGGAGTTGCGAAAAGGCCGGGCTGGGGTCCGTGGATCCGGGAGATGATCCGGGAACTGGGCTGGGTGGGCCGCACAGGTCGGGCTGCGGTTGTTATCACTTCCCCTGACTCTGGGGAGCACTGAGAGCACAGAGGAGGTGGTGCCCCGATCCTGAGCCCCAGCAAGTGGTTGGCCTATGGAGGACCTCAGGGACAGTTGCCTGAGAAGCCACGAGATTTGAACTAGAAAATTGGAAATTCTGACAGCAAGTTATCGCCAAGCTTAGGTTGGTCTTCGCACCTAGGGGAAGGAGCTTTGCCCTGCAGCTTGGTCTCCTCCAGAGACGGGCCTGAGTGGGACCACTTTGTCTAAATGGGCTCTTTGGGTTCCCTAGCCCCCAAGTAGAGCCAGGCTTTGTGCTGTTTTTAAGTCAGAGCTTAGGAATATCGGGTGGGCAACTGTGATCTAAAGTATATTTATGGATAAGACGTTGACTCAACAACAGGTCTGAGTTGATGAAATGACTGGAAAACTGGAAACTGCACCCCAAGTGTGTTCTATGGTATGTTGGAAAACATTTTCAGCATTTCAGTTTGAAAGTGTGAATTTGGTGTTTGATTTTTTCCTCCCGAAAAGATTAGAGGATGGGAAGAAAGACGCTATAGAGGCCAGGTTCCCCAGATTTCTAGCATTTGCTTAAGGGGAGGCTGGCAGCAGACCCTGATCCTTCCTGCCTGGGAGTCAGGGTGTGCCAGGTCTAGGTGAGATCCGTGCAAGTCCAAAAGAGCGTTGCAGCTCTGGCTCCTCTGTCACATTTCCCGGGAGGATTTTTATTTTTTTAAAAGAATTTCATAGCGTTTGGATTGAATACTCTCACGGAAGAATAGAATGTTGGAGTATTCACAAGGAATGGCAGTTTCTCTCATCGTAACCTCCAGTTACAAATGCTTTGAGTGTCAGCCTGGATGGATAAATGATCTCCACGATTCTCTCACGTCTGTCTGTCTTTCTGACTCACACAGCTGTCAACTTTTCAGTATTTTAATGACGCAGTGTTATAGGTGCTTTATTTTGTAGACAATAATGGATCTTTTCAGAAGTCACTGCTCCTAAGGAGAGGGCTTTTCAAAGCAAGTCTTTAATGCAAACCTGCGCGTGGAGGTGTCAGCCTGTCCCAGAGCTGGCAGGAAGGTTGAGGCATCTCCCAGGTTCACACTTTTCCTGCTTCTTTGCGGCTGCCTTTTTCTCAACCATACACCCACTACACTGCCACCCACCAAAGGCAATTCTTCTAAACACACAAAGAAACCAGAGAAGAAAACCATCAGACTGTTTAGCCATTGTTGAAAGATTTTAAGCACATTTTAATGATTTTCCATTTAATATAAAAATTACTACAGGATGGTGGAAACTAATTTGCATTGATCAGTTTACTTCTGCAGGTTACTAATGAGAACCTCTTAAATATAGATGGACGCTGTTCTCCATATCAGATCCACCTTGAGCACCGTGTTCTTTGCCATGGATTAGGAAGAAGTTGTACTTGAATATAGTCTGTGGTGCTAGAAAGGCCTTTTTCTTCTAAAGGATACAAAGCAGCAGCATTTGCCAGGTTCCCTCCCCCACCCCCCATTCTGACTCTTGCCCCTCAGAGTATATAAACTCTACCCCCAACTAAGGTGACAAGTGTGCACGTCACCTTCTCAGCTTTTATAACATTAATTAAAGAGAATGTGGCTGCTTTACCTGAAAAGCTTTTATTTTTTGATTTTTGGTAATATTTGACATAGTTTTTTTTTAATAATAGAGGAGAATATAGCCATTTATCTTAACTTCTTAAGACAAAACAAAGAAACTAAGGACCTGAGAAGTATTTGACTGTGAAGCCAAAGCCTCAAGAAAGTCAGTTTTGGTCCATATTTAGCTTCAGGCCCTGTTACCTGTGAAAAGAAGGTTGTGGCTGTTCACGCTAAGTTATAACTAGGTTCAGAAACAGCCTCTGAAGAAGCAGGGAACATAAGCGCCCTCATATTTTCATTCCTGTTGCAATCTGCATGTGGTACCTGTAGTGGCCTGTGGTTAATCATACTTTCCAGTGAACCCAGATTCCCATCTACTGATGAGCTTGGTTAGAAAAATGATTATTACCATCATCTGGCACTGAGAATGGAGAGAGGTGAAGCTTACTGTCCTTGGGGTGCTCAGAATTGGAAAGGTGATTTTTTCCATTTTGTAAAAGGCAAATGTCCATGAGAGAAGAATAGTTTACGGTTTCCTAACCCTTGCTCTTGGTGGAGAGAGGAGAGCACGGGCTGTGGGTCTCCTGTCTGTCTGCCTGCTCAGACTAGTGCCTGGACTAGATTCAGGAGGTTCTGCGTGCTGGGCAAACTCCGTGCCGTCGAGCCCTACCCTAGTCCATTCTTTAGCTTCTTCTTCTTCTGTTGGAAGGAAGATGTCATTTAAAGTGTCTTCATTGTGAACTTTGTTCGTACAGCTGAGCAACACAACAACGAGACAATTGCAGATAATTTTCATTCTCCTTTTGATGTCAGATCTTTCTATCTGGACTTAATGATTTCTCCAATATTACAGCCACACGATTCACAAAATTTGTGTAGTACTGTAAAATAAAACAATTTATTATTCCCAGGCTGAAGTAGGCAACATGTTATACTCAGTTTTTAAAAACTAATTTAAAGTTACAGGTAACTTTAGTTTTACCAATCAGATATTTAGGTTTTATAAATCAGAATCTTTCATTAAAAGGGATTTGTCTTCTTCTTCTTCTTCTTCTTCTTCTTCTTCTTCTTCTTCTTCTTCTTCTTCTTCTTCTTCTTC
>NW_004524579.1:6648308-6653698 GCF_000260255.1 Octodon degus | reverse complement strand
CTCTTCCCCCCTTTCCCCCTCCTCCTTTTCTTTCTCCCTCTCCTCCCTCTTTTCTTCTTTCTCCCTCTCATCTTCTTCCTCCTTTTTTTCCCTCCAGTGCTGGGGATTGAACCCAAGTCCTAGAGCATGCTGGGCCCTCTTTTGAGACATATTCTCAGTGTGTTGCTCAGGGTGCCTGCAACCTTGTGATCCTCCTGCCTCAGCCTCCTGAGTAACCAGAGTTATAGCTGTGAGCCACTATGCAGGAATCAAAAGGAAGTCCTTTACAACTCAAATTGAAAAGCTTTGAAAATCAAGTTTCTTTAAAAAAATTATTTATTTATTTATTTATTTATTTATTTATTTGATATAGGGTCTTGCTATGCGGTTCAGATTCATAGTGATCCTCCTGTCTCAGCCTCCCTTAGTGCTGAGATTACAGGCATATACCATGCCCAGTTTTGGGTCCAGCATGGCGTGTATTTCTGGGGATCAAACTTGTGTCCTTAAGCTTGCCAGGCAGGTGCTTAGAATGTTGAGCTATCTTCCCAGTCTGAAAATCAAATTTCTTGTATGTTGTACTCTTAAGTTTGGCAGTCTTCTGTTAAGAAATTGTTATTATTTTGTCTTTTTGAGACAGGCTCTCACTATGCAGTTTAGGCTGGCCTTGAACTCATTTTGTAGCCTCAGCTGGCCTTGAACTCACCCCAAGTATCCATCTGTCTGAGCCTCCTGAGTACTGGAATTACAGGCATGGGCCACTATGCCCAGTAAGAAGTGATTTTTAATATGTCTTTAAAGACATTACTTTATTTTTTTAATATGATGGTGCTTTTACATTTTATTTTCAATGACATACAATCTACACAAAATATAGTACCCAATTTCTAACTTATAACATTAAGAAGAACACTCTAGTTTCAAGAAGCATAACATAACTCAGATTATACTAATCAATGCACTGTATATTGTTTCCAATAAGGTACAATAGAACAATAAAATGAATGAATTACTACTACATATCATCATGAGGCTTTTTTATTTTAGGGAAGGGTCTACAGGGTGGTCAGGATCTCACTACTAGATTGGACTCGTAGTGATCCTCCTGTTTATAGCTTCCCAAGCGCTGGGACGGAGCGAGCCACCACACCCAGTCTCATTTGCCATCTCAGCATGTCCTGGGGGCGGGGCTGGCACGGCAGGCCCAGGGAGGTGATCGAACCCCTACCTCCTGGGCCCGCTTGCAGGCTCTTTAATCCGTTGAGATATTTGGCTAGCCCTATCATGAGTATTTTTGAGATAAAATTTAAGCAAACAAAGCAAGTTGCATGCAAATAGCATATGACTGCATAGATTTAAAAGATAAAGTTTGGCACAATATTACTGCACCTTCTTTGGGAAACAGATGCATGGGATAAATTCAAACAGAGGCAAGAAAATAAGTGTGTAGGCCAAAATGCAGCCACTAGTGGTTATCCAGGTTGTGGGAGTTTATTTTTATTTTTATTGTTTTAAAAATAATTTTATTGAGAAACAAATAGCAATGAGACAGTTTCAAAACCAATTACTAGCACAGTTTCAATAATTAATACATTGCATATTTTTATCTTAGTGGTTATTCATTGTACAAGATGCAGACATGATATCCTGTCCACAAACACTATTTGAACAAATCTCTATCCATTGAATTAAGAGAATGAAGCTGTATACCTATCCTATTTTGAATATAGAGATACAAAATGGTAGTTCATTTGTGTTCCCCTTTTTTGTTTAGTTTTGTCAGAAAAGGGTATTTTGCTGTCATTTAAATACTGTAGGTGTGTGAACTCAGCAAAATATTCCAATATAGTCCAGTAGTCCATAATAGTAGTGGGTTTTCTGTAAGACTGGAGATGTCAGAGGTTGTTGACTTGAGTCTTTTACAGCTCAGCATATTAATATGGCTTTGCTTTTTATACTTTGTTTTTATACTTTTCTGCTGGATGGTTAAGACCAAGATAAAGCAAGACCTATATAAGAAGAAATGTAACTTTTGTATCTGATAAGGTCAGTCAAATCCCCTTAGGATTTATCCTGAAACCCTGTACCTCAGTTTGTAGATCCTATGTCAGTGTCAGCCATGTGATGAATCATGGCCATTGTTTGACCAATTTGCTCTCTGTGAAAGCCTGAGAGATGTTTTCTCTCCCTGTGACTCTCCTTAGGCACACTCCCCAGCGTTGATCACGTTGCTCTTTGACCCCATAATCTCCTTGATCAGAAAATTTGGGACACATCTGAGTTACATGATGTTATAGTCAGGTTCTTCTATGTCCTGAATCTTCACTGACCTTGAAAGGCTAGTGCCAAAATGTTGGCTGTCCTTCCAGCCCTCCTTTTTCTCTAAGTTTTGGTCTGCAAACTTAGGTTGTTAACCCTCCAGAAGAGAAGCTTATTTTTATTACCCTACAACATAGGCAGTTGAGCTTAACCTCACTGTCTGTCTGAATATCAAGTATCTCTTAGGCATAACATGGAACAGGTATTTTCCATCCAGTATTGATATGTTACACTTTAGGTTCTGGAGTTTAGAAAAGGAGGGAAATGCAAATAGAAAGTGGGAATTCAGTACATAGGTACTTCAAATAGTAGTAATGTTGTCACTTTCACCTTGAGAACGAGCTGATTTTATTATTAATTAAAACATGTGCTAAACTTAATGTTTCACATTTACAGTAAATATTTCAGAGGACATTTAGAAAAAGAAACAAGCAATAGTGGAACCAAGTAAACGCAAAGCTCATCTCTGACAGTGTAAGCCAAGTCTGCTCTGACTGAGCACGAAAAATAGAGAAGTCACAGAAAAGACAAAATTGGAATGAAAGTGAGGCAAGTTGTGGAAAAGATAGATATCAAAATGATTGTAGTAGGTTATTAGAGTTAATCTGGATCATTTCTTTTCTTTTTTTTTTTTGCGGAACCAGGAATTGAACTCAAGCCCTTGCGCTTGCCAGGCAAGCGCTTATTCCTCTGAGCCATCTCCCCAACTCCATATTAGAGTTAATCTGAAAACAAAACAGGCAGATGTCACTAGAGGAAGCATTCAAATTCTAAATAGACTTATAAGCATTGAAAAGATAGAATTAAATGTCAGATATCTCCACACCCACCTTCCTTTACGTCTGTCAGGTCCAGCCCTATAGTAAAGGAGTCATTTCATAATTACCTGAAACAGATAAACTCTATCTGATATAGATAGAGATTGTTTGGAAGATCAAGCAGATTTGATTTTTTTTCTAAATTAGTTTTATGAAAATCATATAAATTTGAAAAAATAGTAACATAATTTCACCTATGAGAATCATCTGTATGGAATGCTCAGGGAATAGGAGCAAACCAAATCAGTAGTGTATTTTTTTTTTTTTTTTTTTTTTTTTGTGGTACCAGGGATCGAACTCAGGACCTTGCGCTTGCCAGGCAAACACTTATTCCACTGAGCTATCTCCCTGGCCCTCAGTAGTGTATTTTTAAAAATCATCATATTGACTGGATGTGGTGATACATGACGGTAATGCCCGCACTCTGGGAGGCTGAGGCAGGAAGATCCCAGTTCACAGCCAATCTGGACAATCTAGTGGCTTCCAAGCACTGTCTCAAAGTAAAAAAATAGAAAAGTGCTGGGACTCAGCTCAGAGCCACGGCCCTGCTATTACAAAGCAGGCATATCCACATAGAAGTTAGCCCAGGATAATGAAGATGATTGCATGTTAGAGAATCTGTTACTGCATTCTAATATAGTAGCATATTAAGAGAGAAAAACTGGTCATTTCAAAATAAGTGTAAACATGGTATTTGATGTTTGAAGAATTCTTGGCAAGCTAGGAATATAAGAAATGAGTGTTCTTTAACCTCATAAGCACCCGTGACAGAACGAGTGAATGTAACGAAGAGAAAAGAGAAGAAAAACACATAAAGGTGAAATCTGAAGGTGAAGTGGCCGGTATGGCCACCAGGTGTGTTTCCACTCAGTATTCTCCTGGAGAGTCAAACAAGCACAGAAGATAAACATACAATAGCAGCAATGAGGGAAGTAAAGACGTAAAGGAATTAAGTGCCATCTCATTGTCTGGCTGAAGTCTTAGCTCCATGAAAGATTCAGTACTCTAGACATAGACATTGGAGCCAATAACATTTCTCAAATTTCCTGAAGACCCGTCCTTGGAAATTATTTCTCTAGCTATCAGCAATTAGAAAAATATAGCCTAAGCCTCTCTTTCAGTGAAGCTATAAGTGATTAATATAGCTAAAGTAAAAATAAATTTCAAAAGGACAAAATTAGTGGAGAGATGATTAAAAGATATGAATAGCAAAGTTAGACATGAGTGGTGAGGAGCAAAAAATCCTTCATATCACCAGAAATTAAGAAAATGAAAACAGTTGTTAGATTGAGAAAATATTTATTTATTTATTTAATTTGTTGGATTTTTGAGACTGAGTCTCACTCTGTAGCTCAGGATGGCCTTGAGCTTAACAGGTAGCCCAGGCTGGTCTTGAACTCATGGAATCCTCCTGCCTCAGCCTCCCAAGTGCTGGGATTATAAGCATACGCCACCATGCCCAGATAGATTGACAAATTTTTTAAAAATTGTGAAATTAATTGTAGGCAAAGATATGAGAAATAGAGGGATTTAGTACTCCAAAGACATTAGGCTAAATTAATATTAGTATTCTGGAGAGCCAGTTAGCAACAGGTAATGAACCTGAAAATGTTCGTAGTACATTGATTTCTGTTGCAATATATACCCTAATATCTTGCACATGCACGCCTTCTCGGTGCAGTATTAGCTGTAATAAACAGGAAAGCAATATAAGTGTAAATATCACCAATGATGAGTTATAGGGGAATGACCAAAATAAACATATTACTGTAAGAATTTTTATTATATATGTGTATATGTGGTAAGTGTTTAAATTTTAAAGTATGTATTCAGTGGAAGACACACTGCCATTAATCTCCTTCAAAATACTCTTTCTCACTCTGAGCACTCCCATCCTTCCGGCCACTTTATGACACAGTTCTGGAAGTCCTCTTTTGTATCTTTCCAAGCTGTCACCAGAAATATGGTGGCTGCTCCTTGCAGTGAGTACCATGCAGCGGGAGGCGGGCTCGTGAGACACCGCCCTGTGTCCGCATCCATCTCAGACAGCAGCTCTGGCCCTTTTCCGAAGTCGAAATAACCCTTAGGGGTAAGTGTTCTCGGTGGATTCGGGACACTGAGGCAGCCACGACGGTGCAGCTAGTGACACTCACGAGAGAGGACTGCCAGAGCTGCTCAGGAGTTGGCAAAGTGATGGGATCAATGTACTCGACCTGAAGGAAGATTTGAGGGGGATTAATGCTAATGTAATATATATATATATATATATATATA
>NW_004524579.1:6615955-6648208 GCF_000260255.1 Octodon degus | reverse complement strand
CTCAGCCCACCAGGGGGCGGGCCTGGCTGGCATGTGGTGCTGGGGGATTGAACCGCGGTCCCTTGCTTTGCTGAGCTTGTTCTAAGTAGGTGTTTTAGACCACTGAGCCATCTCACCAGCCCCCTAATGTAATATATTTTTTTAAAAAGTAAACATTCACTGTAGTTTTGATCATGCCATGTATAATATAACATAACATAGTGTAATATATATCACTATTAATCTTTTAATTTTACGTAAAAGTATTTTATATGTAGCTATATTAGAACTTATTTGCTTCTTTGTTGTTCTGTTTTCTGAAACTGTTTTTGTAAATGTGAAAGAGCTTGTCCCTACCAGTTTGTAAAAGCAGATATGGAAAGGGTCATCTTTCTGTCAATGAGTATTCTTTTCTGTCACAAGCAGCTTTACTGAGGTATAATTTGCATTCCATAAGATTTACCTGTGCAAAGTGACACAGTTCAATAGATTTCAGCAAATGTATAATCACAGAAACAGTCTAATGTAGACTATTTCCATGACTTTGACAAGCTTAATACCCAATCCAAGCGCATTTTCTGTTTTATTTTGAGCCCTAAGTAATCACTAATCTACTCTGTTTCATGTAGTCTCCTTTGGAGGTTCTACCATAAATGTAACCATCATAGGTATAGGCCCTATAGTTTTTGTCTTTTCACTAAGGATATTTTTCAGGGTCATGCTTTAGAATAATCCCATTTGTGGGTATCTCACAGTTTGTTGCTGCGTTCACCAGGTGACAGAAGTGTAGGCCGTGCACATTTCTTGGCTATTGTGAGTAATGCTGCTCTTGCTGGTCCGGTGTACTTTTCTGTGTAGATACAGAATCTTGTTTTGCTTAGATGTAGTGGGAATACTGGATCTTATCTTGAGCTTGTGTTTCATGCCGACAAACTGAACTGTTTCCAAAGTGACCGTATCGGTTCACATTTTCATCGGTCCCATGTGAGGGTTCCAGTTTTTCCACATTCTTCTCAACAACTTATTTTCTGTCTTGTTAGCTGTCCCAGCAGGCATCTCACCGTGCTTTGGATTCGCCTTTGCCCAAGTCCTAATGATGCTGGGCGTCTTTCCATCTGCCGACTGGCTAGTTGCCTATCTTCTTTGCATAATGTCTATTCACATGCTTTGCCAACTTTTTTATTATTGAGTTTCAAAATACCTGCATACATCATGGAGGTGGGTCACTGTATTATGATTTGAAAATGTTTTCTCCCATTCTGGGGGTTTTCAATTTCTTTATCATGAAGTTTGAAAAGGAAAAATATACATCTTAATTAAGTCCTCTTTTTCAAATTTTATTGCTTTGTGGGTTTTGGTGTCATATTTAAGAAACCCATTGACTAGGCCAGAATCATGGAGATTTGCTCGTAAGTCTGCCTTTAAGTAGTTTTAATTCTAACCCTTATGTTGGAGCTCCATTTGGGGTGCTGTTTATTTGTTAGGAATTTGTAACTTTTCTATGTTAGGTATTTACTGGTCCTATTGTGAGTTGAACAGGTGTCTTTATTTGGAAGTTTTCAAAGCTAAATAAGCTTCCTGACGTTAAAGAAGTAAAGGATTGCTGCTATGATTTAAATTCTATTCCATTTAAATAATGTGTTTATCATTATGCCATATTACTATGTGTTGTAGTTTTGTGACATGTTTTGAAATTGGGAAACGTATGTTCTCTAACTTTGTTTATTCTCAGATTTGTTAGGGCCCTTTGAATTTCCATGAGGATTAATTATTGATTCTTCAGAAGTGGCAGTGGGGTGTTGTTTTTTGTTTTGTTTTGTTCTTTTTTTTTTTTTTTGGCGGTACCAGAGATCAAGCTCAGGACCTTGCACTTGCCAGGCAGGTGCTTATGCCGTTTATCTCCCTGACCCCTGGCAGTGAGGATTTGATAGGAATTGCATTAAATCTGTAGGTGAGTTTGGGGAATACATCTTTTGATCCAGGAAAATAGGACATCTTTCTATTTATTTGGTTCTTTTTAAGTTTTATTACTTAAGTGTTTTATGATTTTTAGTGTATAACTTTATACTTCTTTGACTGAATATATTTCAAAATATTTTGTTCTTGATATGATTGCAAAATGGGTGTTTAGTTAGGCTTTTTCATATTTTGTATTGCTAATGGACAGGGATGCTTTTTTTTTTTTTTATTTGCTGAACTGGGGATTGAACTCAGGCTCTTGCGCTTGCCAGGGAAGCACTCACTCTACTGAGCCATCTCCCTGGCAGGATGCAATCTTCTTTTGTTTTGTTTTTTTCTGTCTTATTTCCTGTAGCTATGCTGGACTATTTGTTTGGGTAGTTCTTTAAGTGGATTTCTTAGGGTTTTATACATAAAAGATTATGTTACCTGTGAACAGAGACAGTTTTCTTCCTTGCAAATCCAGACTTAGTCATACATGGGAATTAAAATCTGTCAGTTACTCGACTGCATCCGTGGAGATGGTCGTATGGCTTTTGTTCTTTATTTTCTGTTGTATCAATATGATCTTTTTTAAACTCTAGGTCTTCAGTTTTGCTGGTGAAGCCTGTAAAAATGTGATGTTCAATGTGCCTTCTAAACTCGAGGCAGACAAGCTCATCGGCAGAGGTGAGAGACTTCGCAGAAGCCTTTCTTTATTTAGTTCACGTAAATTAGCTTCCCTATTATGATACACGATGCATGCCATTTGGAGTTGGCTTGAATTTACTCATAAGTAGAAACAAGGCAGGATTATTTTTAATATATGATTTTGTTCTTTATAACCCTGTTGAATTTCGTAGTTGATGTGGTTCAAATGTTCTAATGTGTGACGTTTTTGTAGTAACCTGTGTTTTAACAATTTAAAAACTATACAACTAATTATATATAACGTGTGGTGCTTTTATTGCTGTGGTGTTCCAGTCATTAGGGAAGTAGCGATAAGGAGCCCAGAGACCCCGAGCGGGGTTTGTATCAGGCGACAACTGCGTTAAGGACCACCGCAAGGTGAGGCATTGCATTGAGAAGCTGAGCCCAGTGGCACACCCACTCTGAAAAGCTGGGAAACCTTCGACTTTTCCAGCAGCTGGAAAGCCTGTCCAGGTGCAGAGGATATTGGAGGAAAGTGTCATAATTTTTTTCCCCAAAGAGTGGTAGTTTATCCCAAAGATATCAAATTTAACTTTGAAACAAAGTGCCCCATTCTGGCCCATGTGCCTTGGCTATTTTGAACTGAAGGAAGACATTTTCTTTCCTATGAAGAATTAAGTAAAGGGATATAAACAGAGGTCAGATGTGCTTCTCCAGGGGCTGGACCGGAAATTGTTAGTTCCAAAGCCCAATATGCAGATGAAGGAAATACACCTTCGTCCCTGAAGCATTCGCTTCTTTTAGGCGAAGCATCTTCGCGGGTGATGATTTGGATTAAAATGATAGCACCACCCGCCAGGAGCGCATGAATGCTTTGAGAGGTGATTGTTTAGAGTGTTATCAGTGTGTTTTCTGACCAATTCATAGGTGAAGCATGGGTGGAAAGATTTTATTAGTTTATTTTTTTGGTGAAAAGAGTTTAATTAAGAGCAGTTTGGGTATTGCAAGATCCTTGGTAAGGGGGTGATTGCATTAAAAGACACACTGGGAGACCTGGGACAAGTCTCCTGCTGAACCTCTCTCTAGAGGCTGCCTGCCTCTCTCTGATTCCTCTGCAGTTCTTGCCCCTGTTCTCTATTCAGTTTCCAGATCTTTCCTCTTGGCTCCTCCTCCTCCTCCTCTCTGGTGTGCTCTCAAGCCTTCAGCAGGTTTGTCCCTGGCTTTCCCTGCTTTCCCAGTCTGCCTGTGGGTATCTACAGAAGTGATGTGTCGGCTCTGGAGAGATGGTGAGAAACGAAGACTTCCTAGCACCCGTTGTCTCTTTCTCATATGGAGACAGGCCAGAAGGGGGCTCTGGGCGAGTGTGCAGCTCTCTGCACTAGCTCCGTGGGGGATCCAACCTTCCTTCCCAGAGCTGTTATTTTTAAGATGTTCATCAAATCCAATATACTTAACAATGTTGCTTCCTTGCTTTGGGGCTGGAGTCCCCACTGCCTCCAGATTGCACGAGTTGCTTGGGCCTCTGACTTTCGTGGCAGGATGGGAAGTGATGGTGACCACTGCGGGTCAGCCTCACCATGGGCCTTGCCAGTATGGACTCATAGTGTCCACTCTAGGCTGTGAGCTCCCAGACTTCTGAGCTTCCCCACTAAGGGCTGGTGTGGCCGTGGCCAGGTATTTTTTGGCAGCACCCCCACCCCTAGTGGTCCTGCGTTTGCATTACTGGTTCTTGTGAGATTGAGATAGGCTTTGTCTTGCTAGAAAACACCATATTTTGGTACTTAAAAGAATTACCTTCTACTAGAGTTCAAAGCTCCTAAAGGAGAAGACCTCATGCAGAGTCTCCATGGGGTCCTGAAAGGCTAGGGACACACACAGTATCTTAAATCTGTGGAGAGAAAGTGTACAGAGAGGTTCGGGGGAAGATTCACAGATCAATTGTTCTTACTTCACGGCTTGCCTAATTCATCCCCTTCATTGTTCCTTGTGTCTCTTTGTGTAACTTCTGGCTGAAGACAAACTCAGAGTATTGTGAAGGAAAACTCTGTGTGTTTACTCAGGTGCATGAGGGGGTGTGTCGTGTAACTGTGTCATAATTGTAGTGCCTACCCCACTGTAATTGAAGGTCACATTCATGAGCCTACTAAAAACATAGCAAAGTATGAAACACTTTGTTTGATAGAAGTGTACAATCAGTAATTATCAATTATTTAACTGAAAGGAAATTACCCCTTAAAAAATGATGTGAAAGAACTGGTTAAGGTATTTGGTAAACTCAGAGTTAATTGGTTTTTGCCACATTTGTTAAGTTCATTTAAATCGTTTACTTTTTTATTTCCCTCTCTGTATGTGTTTCTACCTGACAACTGAGAAACTTTTCCTTGCAGTTAATTGGAAAGCATGCCTCAGGTCCGCAGACCTCGTCCAGTCACGGGACCCTGACTTCAGAGTTCTCCGGGATGGGTCCGTGTACAGCACCAGGGCTGTGGTGCTGCCCGAGGGGAAAAGAGCATTCACTGTCTGGCTTTCTGATATGGAGACAGAGATGCAGAAGGAGCTAACTGTGGTCCTGGAACATCAGAAGAAGGTACTCAGCGTGTCCCTAGTACTTTCAGGCATTTTTTTTTTTTTCATTAAAATACTCTTTGTAAAAATGGCAGAGAGAAGCAAAGGATCTTTGGGGATGGACTTTTCCTCCCCTCCCCTCCCCTCCCCTCATATCTTTCCTCCCCTCATATCTTTTCCCCTTCCCTCATATCTTTCCTTCCCTCATTTCTTTCCCTTCCTTCTCTTCATCTTCCCATTTCTGCCTCTTTGTTCCTTGCTCCCTCTCTTTTTAAGCTCCAGTGAAACATTTGCTTTGGTATGGCTCTTTGAAATTCCGATGACACCTCCTGCATGAAGGTCTCTTCCATCTCTGAATTCTAGCTGATGGCTTTTGTGCGCCGGAGTCACGTGACAGCTGTTCTTTACTGTGTAGGACTTTTCCCATTAGTGTAAACTGTTGACCATGAGGAAAGCAGTTATGAGACTAGTCACACAATGTTAAGTGGTTTAGTTTGGATTATACCTGATCTATGTTATCTATACTGATGATAAAGCTAATTTAAAATGACTACTTGACTCTTTTATTCAGTATTTGCTAAAGTTATTTCATAATTCATTGTCACCAAATTGGATTTCTTTTTGAAACAACATGGCCATCACTAAGAAAATCTGACAGAACTTTTTGTAGTGACCGAAATGTTCTGTATCCTGTACTGTTTCATATGGTGGCCCAGTACAAATGTTACTGAATATTTGGCTTGTGGCTAGTACAACTGAAAGGCAGAACTCTTTATTTCATTTAATTATAGTTAGCATAATCATATGGTCAGTAGTCCCTGGTGGTGACCATATTGCCTAATGCAGGTAAAGCAGGCTATGAAGGACATGCATTTGCTTTCTCTGGTTCACCTGAGAGTGGGAGATTTTAACAGATATGAGAGGTAAATGCCTCGTAGAGATTATTTAAGAGAGAATATATACTCTATCTCTATGTGGGGCAGGGCAAGAAGAACTAAGAATACAGGGATGATTTTCCTAACCTGAAAATATGGTCAGTGTTGAAGGTATCTAAAAGAAAATCCTCCTAGCTTATGAAATGTTCAAAATCCTTTCTACCTCTCCAATCCCAAAAGGCTTCATCAACCAGCTTTAGTGTCAGTATGGGAAGTTCCTGAGACCAAGCTGCTAGGGAGATGCTAGCTGCCCGCTATTTTACAATGAAGCATGCTGTGGTGCTTTTATTTATTTTTTCTTTCTCTGAATCCAGATACTGAAGAAAAGGTCTACTAAAGAAGCTGTTCTCAGGAGATCCAAGAGGAGATGGGCACCTATTCCTTGTTCAATGCAAGAGAATTCCTTGGGCCCCTTTCCCTTGTTTCTTCAACAAGTAAGTTTCCATTCCTTCTGATGAGAGTGCTTTAATTCCCAGAGTTTGCTTTTCTCAGGTTAAGTATTTGCAAAACAGAACCTTCCTGGAGGTGGTGGTGAAGTGCAATAGAAGACTAAAATGAGAAAAAGAAAAGGACTAAGATACTGTGATGGTTTGTGTCTAGTTGTCCCCCCAAGCCTCATGCAGTCACTGGGATAGCTTCTAGAGTTTGTGATTAATACATGATCAAAGGCTGGCTTTATGGGTGTGAGTGCTACTCCAGCCCTGGGTGGGTAATCCGCATTACAATGTAAGGAGGAAAGCACAGCTACTGCCCCTCCCTTTGCTCTTTCCTGTTTTCTGCTGCCATAAACGGCTGCCCTCTGCCATGTGCCGCCCTGCCTTGGAGCCAGCTGAGTATGGACTGAAACCTCTACTAACTGTGAGCTAAATTGACTTTTCCTTCCTTCATTTTGCATGCCAGGTAATTTATCTCATCAACAAGAGAAGAGTAACTAAGACAGATACCAGTGATACAAGAGTAGACTCTCCAGCCATTGGAAAATCATTGCTTATTTTTCTTTCATTTTGCACACAGTTTTTGAGCACCTACTGTATTTTGTGGTAGACATTGTTGTAAATACTAAAGATGGAAATAAACTTAGGCCCAGCCCTTGCTCTCGTGTAGTTCATTGGCTTAGTGAAGGACACAGGGCAAAGGGTGGCAGCACTTAGTGAGCAGGGTGATGAGAGGAACATCGTTGTGTTTGCTTTATTCCTCTGAAATGTTTATTACAGTGGATGCTGTTTAATACTGATGATGAAATCTCTGTGTTACTTGTTTGGTATTCCGTTCGGTACTACTAGGCCCTTGTTATTGCTTCATGAATATTATATCTTATGCACTACAGAGGCATATGAAGAAATGACTTCTGCTTATCACAGTTGCACTGATCACACACGATTTTAGTCATTACGGTTGCTAAATCAGTTACTGCCTCAGTATTCATTGCTTTGGCTTATGCACGTTTGACATATTTAACTTTTCCATTTTCCTTAAATACTTTCCTTGGTTGGTTTCTGGGAAACTATTTATTCAGTTCTCCATTTTCTTCATGGTCACACTTTTTTTTATGTCTTTCTTCCCCAGTCTCTGAACTTTGGAGAAGTCCTGAGCTCAGTCATTGAACCTTGTTTATTGCTTGTTTATGTGTACTGTTCATTAATCTTACCTTTCTGATTGCTCTAAGAACATTTTTCTTCTGTATTTTTTTTTTTTGGAACCGGGGATTGAACTCATGCCCTTGCGCTTGCCAGGCAAGCGCTTATTCTACTGAGCCATCTCCCTGGCCCCTCTTCTGGATATTTGTGATATCTTCATTCCAACCCAAACTTCTTAATTGGTATTTCCAGATGAAAGTCTAACAGACATTTCAAACTTACATACACAACTCAAATGCTGTGTTTTTCTTCTAAACAGTACCCTTCCATCTCAGCGGCTCTTCATTGCTTCTAGCTATTTGGACATTTGTGTGTTTCCTCAGGCTTTGTTAGTGCAGAGAATGGTTGTCCATGTAGCTAACTGATAGGGATTCATTACAGCATATGAAATAGATTGCAGGGTTGTTGGAAGGAAGGGCTGAAGAACATTTTAGGAACAAATTGCAAGCTAGCTCCACCACAGAACCTACAACCAAGGGACATAGTGCTTTCTCTATAGTAAATACTGATGCCCAACCAAAGTGCCACTGCCTCAGAGAGGAAAACTCTGCAGTAAGAGGCTGTTCCTCCTCGTGTGGCTCTGCATCAGCCTCTTGGTTGTTCCAGCCAGTTTTAGCAAAAACACTGACCCAGTGCCTATCTCTCATCACCTACAAAGCTGGTGAGTAACTATTGGAACTTTTGTTGCTACCCCAACCCAACCCAACTCAACCCAGCCCAACCCAACCCAACCCAACCCATTTCAAAACAAGAGAAAAGAAAGAAAAGGAACAAATGCCAGCAGAACAGTTGCCAGCAAAACAGAAAACTTTCCAAATGAGACATTTGCCTCACTTATGACTTCTGAATCTTGTATAAGCACATTTGACTGTCTATATACATATATTGAAATCTGGTTTCAAGAGATTCTAGACACATAATAGGAAATAGGAAGATGTTTTAGAGATGGGAAGAGATCTAAGGATGGGATGAACAGGGAAGAAGGGGGAAGTGCAGTGAAAAGGTTTAGGATATGACACATATATGCACGAATTCCCTGTGGTGAATATGTTAATTATGTATTGCAACCACATATTCATGAAAATCAGAGAAGATTCTGGAAAATTTTACATTTTGGGCTTGGTTTTGTTTGAATCATTCTGGCATTAGTGTTGAGCCCCACTGGCCATGTCCATTTATTCTCACAGTTAAGCTTTCATTTCTGATTGTTACAGGATATTAAAATATCTTTGTTTTACTAAGATCCCAAGTGACAGTGGCTTAGGTGAGGCACTCGCTCTTTGCTCTTCCATGCAAGTGAGGTGCTGTAACAAGTTTTAATACGAAAAAGACACCAGGCATCAGGCATTTTATTTTTTAGTTTTGCCGCCACTGTTCTGACTCACCACAGTGTTCAAAAGGGAGAACATACTCCTTTGTTTTCAGAGCACAGCCTGGGTTTTGTTCAGCTGCTTATTTTTATGTATATTGTTTATGCTTATCATTATTATTTATATCATTTTTGTTCACTGCCTACCTTCCAGATTTTTAATGAAATCATGACTTATTTCAAGGGACACTGAAAGATACTTTTCTTCAGGTATCTTTTCAGTCAGCTACACATTCTAATACCAAAGAAGAAACACAGAATAGGTACAGGCCTATGTGAAGACCCTCAGGGTAGTATCATCTTTGACCTCTATTTTTCTCCACACATCCAAGTACTAGCAAAGCCTTTAGCTGACTCTTTAAATTGTGTCCAGAATCAACACCACTCACCTCTCTGTATGTTACAGGTTAGTCTAGGGTTTCACTATCTCTCCCCTCCTTGTTTGTAGTCACTTTCTAGAGTCTCCTTGCTTTTTTCTTTACCCAAAGAAAAATCTATGTGAATAAATTGAGTCTTGTCCTTTTAAAACTGTTAAGTATTACTTTTCTTTTCTTTTCTTTTTTCTTTTTGGCAGAACTGGGGCTCAAACTCAGGCCCTGTGCTTGCCAGGGAAGCACTTATTCCACTGAGCCATTGCCCCAGCTCCTAGTATTGCTTTTTTAAAATATAAAAAAGTATTACCTCTTTGAAATACATGCAAAATACATGTCTTTTAAAAGTCAGTCTATATAATGAAAAAAATTATAAACCATATATCTGGTAGGGAGTTAATGTTCAAAATAACAAAGAACTTGCTAACTCACTAGCAATAAATAGCTAACCAGCTGAATGGATTGGCAAGGGAGCTTAATAGTAGACAGTTTCCCAAAGAAAACAAGCAAGTGGCCAACAGGGCCATGAAAAGGTGTGTGACCTCACTAATCATTACAAGCAAAAGCCACAATGAGATGTATCACTTCATGCCTATTAGCAAGGCTAGTAGCAGGAAAGACCAGACACAAGTGTTGTCGAAGATGTGAAAGAAAGGAGGCCTTGTATGCTGCTGGTGGGAGCTCGTGTACACTTGTATCAATTGGAAGACGGTAGAAAGTCCTTAAGAACAATTAAGAGTAGAACTACCACACGATCCAGCAGTTCTGCTTCTGGATATACAGGCATTGCTCTTTCAATGACCAACTTACAGTCTTGCAAGCTAGGTTGTTAACTGAGCTGGTCACTAAATGAGGAATTTTGCTTACATTATAATATTCAAAACAAAGAAATAGTCAAAGGAAATTCCCAGCTTGATGACTTTGCCTTTACTTGGATGACCCTCACATGTAGTACTGTACCATGTAATAGAACATAAAACTACAATACCATGTAGTATAATTGGTAAAAATTACTGTATTGGACTGCAGAAGCCACCATAAGCCAACACTGCCTATAAGGCTGAATGTGGGTTGTAAGGCCCAGTGGTGGGCCCTAAGTTCCAACAGCACACGTTAGTCTTACATCTGAATAGCCCTTAGGTGGGTGCTTAAGTGAGGAATGTCCGTGTGCTCCAAGGAAATTAAAGTAGTCGTCATAGGCATATTTGTACACCTATTGCATTGCAACACTACTCATAATGGTTAAGATACGGAAACTACTGTGGTGTCCATTGACAGATAAATACTTACATCAGTCTCCCTCTCTCTTCTGTCTTGCTCTTCTCTCTCTCTCTCTCTCTCTCTCTCTCTCTCTCTCTCTCTCTCACACACACACAAATAAGAATTTTTGTCATTTTCAACAACATGGATAAAGCTGGAGAACTTTACAATAAGCAAAATAAATTATACACAGAGATAAATACTGTATAATATTGCTTATCTGTGGAATATAAAAGAATTTAACCATGAAACAATAACATGCTTGTTACCAGTCCTTAAGAGCCAGAGGAAAGAGGGGATGTTAGCCAAATGATACAAATTTTTAGTTTTACAAAGAATAGTTGCTAGAAATCTAGTGTATGATGACTATTGTGTAAATTGACTTGCTTAGAGGGCCAGGGAGATGGCTCAGTGGAATAAGCACTTCCCTGGCAAGCACAAGGGACTGAGTTCAATCCTCTGTTCTGCCACAAAAAAAAAAAAAAAAAAAAAAAAAAAAAAATTGACTTGCTGAGGATAATTAATACATGGTACACAGGGGCCGGCCAAATATTTCAGTGGATTAAAACACATGCAGGCAGGCTCACAGGCTGGAGGTTCAATGCCCCTGGCCGGCCCCGCCCCTGGGGCGCGCTGAGACAGCAATTGAGATGGGGTGTTGTGGCACGCGCCTGTGGAGGTTTTAAACAGGTGGATCACTACAAGTCCGATCTAGGAGTGAGACCCTCACCACCCTGTAGACCCTTCCCTAAAGTACAGAAAAAAATGATTAAAAAAATACATGGTGCATAAATATAAACAGATGAGGTACATGTATACATAAGGTCATTATTTTGAGTGCATACAATGTTTCTTTGTATATACTCAATTACGTAGTTTTAAATGAGAAACATCAGGTGATGTTGCCCTTATCTAAATTCTCTTTTTTTCTTTTTCTTTTTTAAAGAGAGCCCTTTTCCTTTTAAAAATAAAAAACTGTGAATTTTTTTTTAAACCAGCATTTTCCTTGAATTGCATTTTTACATTATTATGTATATATTTTCTTCTTAGGTGCAGTCTGATGCAGCCCAGAACTATACCGTCTTCTACTCGCTAAGTGGACGTGGTGTTGACCAAGAACCTTTAAATTTGTTTTTCATAGAAAGAGACACTGGAAATCTGTATTGTACCCGGCCAGTGGATCGTGAGGAATATGATGTGTTTGATGTAAGAGTTTTGTTGATAAGTGATTTTATATTATTAAACTGTCTTTCTTCTTGCACTCTTTTTATCTATTTTGTCTTCCTTCACTCTGTTCTTTGAGGATATCTTAAAATCAAAAGAAAATGGAAATGGTAGGAATTCTTCAATTCCTTAGCTCAACTTTTGTTAGTTGAGCCTAAAATGAAGCAAGGAGGTTTAATGTTGAGTGTGTATTAGGAGGTACTGTCTCTGTCTCTACTTAGTTGTACTTCAGGGTATGTCTATCCTTACCTGATGGGACCCTCTTTTCTAGTGCTCTACTATTTTTTGGTCATGCAGCACAAACAGTTTTCTGTTAAGTAAATACAAGTGGGAAACTAAGTCCCACAAGTGGCTAGCAAGCCAAAATTCTGCTGTGCTTTAGTTGATAGTCAATAAGAGACAGCTCTGACAATTTTCACAGTAATGTAGCATGATCTCTGGTGCCATGCGCTTTCTTTGTGGCTCGGGGAGTGATTCTCTATTGGAGAAAGATTTTGTTTGTAGGACAAAGAAACAGCGCAGGATAAGCAAGTGGAGCGACATTCCCTGTGTTATATTCAGTGAGCCAGTGTTCAACTCAGCGTGGTCATTTCATGCTGGAGAGGAGAGCAGTCCGTCGGAGCGTGTACTGCCTTTGATTCATCAGCCTTTCAGTGGGGAAATAGTGGAACACCTTGTCTGTCTTTTGCTGTCACCTGCTGTTAACAGAAGTTGCCTTTGCCTGTTTTGCAGTTGATTGCCTATGCGTCCACGGCTGACGGGTATTCAGCAGATACACCTCTTCCACTGCCCATCAAAGTAGAAGATGAAAATGACAACCATCCCGTTTTCACAGAAACAATTTATAACTTTGAAGTTCCAGAAAGTAGTAGACTTGGTAAGGCTATTTATATGCTAAATGTATTTGTGTATATTTTTTGAGCCATTGATATTTTTATACTCATGACCACGTCCTGCTGAGATAATAACAGGCTTGTCTTCCCTTATCAGCAAATATTGATTCCTATCCGTTCTTGTCAACTTGTACTATCTGGGGTATGCAGGATTTTTGGCTTTGTCAATGTGATATTAATTAACTGTGGTGGCAGATAACAGGCCTTGAAGCTTTGTACCCTCCTCTGTTTATGTAGTTTATTTTGTTTTCTCTTGTGTGCACTTATCATTCTTCGCACCTCCAAGAAATAACCTCCTGGGTCAAAGATCAGTACTACTATAAAGCAGTGCAGGTATTTTAATGAAGTTTTACTTAGAGAAGGATCCAATGGTACCCACTGTGTGTACAGTTTGTTTTTTTTTAACCTCTTTTTCTCATTGTGTCTTCTTGTAAAACTACTACTTCACTGTGTGTTTAGAATAAGTGCTACATAACTTTAGAGAAATGTATGAAACTCCTAAGCACTTCTTCCCCCATGTGGGAAAGCAAAGCATGTCAGTTTCCTTGGCCCTGGAATGTGGCATTCGCGATGCCTTCTGAGACCTGTAACGTGCAGATTAAGCACCAGTAATGAAGTGGAGGGACTGTAGGCTCAGTCACAAAGGCTGACTTGGCGAACTGTCCCGGGAAGGTTTCTAGGAGCTACCTAGATCTTCAGTGCATCTTTATATCTACTTTTCCTGTTTGCATTCCACTTTGACATCTTGATTCATAATTCTGTGACTCTGTTCCATTTTTCCTTTTTCAAAGAGGGATGACTGGTCCCAGAATTTTCTTGAGGAGGTTGTTCTGTTGGTCCTGCCAGGAAAGAATCAAGGGCAAACTCACTGATGCCCCGGTGAGCCCTGGGGCTGGAAGCGCAGTACACCCACAGCTTCAGGCCCATGAAGGCTGGGATGCTAAGCTGCTCAGGGACAGTGAATCAAATCAGAATATAGCTACAGTGAAAAAAAAGAAGGGGAAAGTAAAAGAGCTTAGAAAGGAGGAATAAAGACTGAGCTACGAAAAGTGTACTTGGCTGTCTATACAATTGTATTCCAAACTGGTCCTACCTAGCTATTAATCAAAAATCCAACTTATTTATTTATGTGTGTGTGTGTGTGTGTGTGTGTGTGTGTGTGTGTGTGTGGCCAGCTCAGCCCACCAGGGGGCGGGGCTGGCTGGCATGTGGTGCTGGGGGATTGAACCACGGTCCCTGTGCTTTGCTAAGCTTGTTCTAAGTAGGTGCTTTAGACCACTGAGCCATCTCACCAGCCCCCAAAAATCCAACTTAAAAAGAATTCTGAATTTCTTATCCTTCAAGCTAGATTTATTATTGCAATTTTTGGGGAACATATATTGAAGTCATTTCCAATTGTTGTTAATTGCTTCTTTTTAATGATTTACTCTTAAAGTTTTAACTGTGGACAGAATCCAAGTATACTCTGAGTCTCAGCAGCAAAGTGTTTTGTATTACGCATTCAGGACATCTTCAGCAAGCCTATCTAAAGACGTAATCTCTCTGCTAAGGAATGCAAGCTTTCCACGATCATTGTTGAAGTTTGCAAATTTGTACCTCGTACTTGTGGACATTAAACTTTTTTTTTTTTTTCTTAAATGGATAGGAACTTCAGTGGGTGTGGTTTGTGCCACCGACAAGGATGAGCCGGACACGATGCACACGCGCTTGAAGTACAGCATTGTGGAGCAGACACCGAGGTCTCCCGGGCTCTTTTCTGTGCATCCCAGCACAGGCGTCATCACTACGGTCTCTCACTACCTGGACAGAGAGGTAACTTCCGCTGGGGGATGCGTTGTGTGCGGGCTGAGCTCCCGCAGCCCAGTGTTCTATAATTTGCTATCTTCTGGATTAAAAACTTATTTTACATAAAGCACAGAAGACAATAGGAGTTCATGACAATTTTTCCCTTTTTTAAAAAGCATTATTCCTACTTTATATCAGAGGAGCCATAAGGACTAGAAATATAGCGCAATGTCTACAAAGGGTGAGAAGAGTATTTCTTAGGAAAATGATTCGTGTTATTATTATTACTGAATATTATTTTATTTCATTTCATGTGTGTGGCTGGTTGGTTCCAGCTCAGTAAAAGTTTTAATTCTCATACAGAACAGTAAGTTTTACTTGCTTCATAAGTGTATATCATACCTAATCTTTCTTCAGTTATAGATACATGTACTTTTTATCAGAAAATGATTAGTTTCATTGCATCTTATGCATCCTTAAAAAACTGTTACGCTATTTGGAAGATAGTCATAGCATATTGCTGCGTGTCTAGTAATTTCTGTTCAAATTCTTTATGCATAATTTTATTTGGGTGTTATCATTTTCTTCTTTGACCCTCTAGGTACTATAGCCAATCTAGAGAGGAGAAGTGTTATGGTTGGAAAGACTGACTCACCCAACTGAAATTATTCCACAGCATCTTCTCATATTTTGTTGTGATTGTTTCTTTGTCCATTTTACCAGTCCATGTTTCACTCATTGTACATTATTAACTGAGGCAGATGACTGAATTTTATGCACACAAAATAGTTTTCCTACAATGCTGCAGTGTCCCCCTACAGTTAGAATAATATAAATAGAAAGTTTAGCATGACTGGGATAGACATCAAAGAGAGATCAGTGGAATTTGATGCCAAAGGAAAAGGGAAGGATGGTGAGAATCTACGAAAAGGAATTAAAGTAGTATAGAGTATTAAGTTATCATAGTTTCAATTTTTGTAGGATCAGATTATTTTTGTGATAACACACATCATAAAACCAACAAATGGGAAAGTTTGAAGGAGACCATACGGATGTCTTCATATCTTTGGAGAGTGTACAGAAGACATGGTATTCAAGTAAAAACATATTTTCCCCCCTTGTAAGAGATTAAAAGTAAATAATTTAATATTACAAGACTTGCATGTTACATTTTTTGAGGCCAAAGCCAGGTCTTTTTGTGTGAGAGGAAAATACCTAATGTGATAGTCACAGGATGTGTGTTAGAGAAAAACACAAAGTAAAGAAATGAACAAGGAGGAGTTACAGTAGTTAATTTAGGTGAAGAGAAAAACAGTCGTGTCAGTCTTGAAGTCTGGGGAAATGTAGGAATGATACAGCGTCAAGATGTTTACAATATGAAAAGGAGACCAAGTAAAATGTAGGCAGAAGGAAGGAGTAAAGGGCACCAGGGCACAGAAGCAAAGGTGGCAGAAGAGAAGGGGCGTAAACAAGGCAGCAGTCGGGATTGCTCTCACACATCGATGGCTGCTTCTTCCCATCATGACACCACGAAGGGAAGTCAGCAGTGACTCTCTGCTGCCAGATCCAACAGTTACTTCTGTCTATTGCTGACACTCAGGAAAACACTTCTGTCTCTTAGATTTCTGGTCCTCTTCTGTTTCTCTGCTCTACCAAGGAGGCACTTATGCCGCTGAGCTGTCTCCCTGGCCCTTAGTTCTATATTATTAAAGGAGGTAGATGACTCAGTTTCATACCTACAAAATAGCTTTATTACAGTGCTGCAGGGCTTCATCTTTTGATGAAGATATGCCCCATCTCTTTTCCTGTGCTTGAAATGCTGCTCTTCATGTGTCCTCAGCGTTTCTTACCTTCACCTGCATGTCTGAGTCTTGTCCTGATTTCGGTCACCATGTACATACTGATGATTTCCAGATTGGTATTTCTGGCCTTGATCTCTCCTTTATGTATATCTCCTCTTTCTGTATGCCCTGGTACGTCTAAAACTCTTTCCTTGAATTTCTATGGGATATGTGAAGTTCAACTATGAAAAATAAAACTCATGTTTTGACCCCTCCTTGGCATCTTGTGTAGCGGCGCTCTTGTCCTCAGAAGATCCTCTCATGTATTTCCTCGGTTAGCCCTGTCGACCTGTGCGTCTTGGACCACCGAGCTCCACACTCGCCTCTTCTTTCTCTCCTTACGTAGACATAGAATCTGTTAATTCCTCCTGCTTCCCACTCCCAAGGAGTTTTCTGTCACCCTTTCTTTCTGTCCTCTCTGGTACTACCTCAGGTACAAAGCCCTATCTTAGACTGTTGTAGGATCTCAGTAAGTGGGTGTTTTAGCTTACTCCAAATTATTCTCAATTTCTGTAAGAATATTTTTTCTAAAATTCAAATATTCTTGCGTGTTTCACTATGACTCCCATAATTCCATTGTTATTAACTATTAAGGCATAAGTCTAAGTTCTCAGGCTATGTCTTTGTGATTTAACCACTGGCTACCTTTGTGGCTCTGTCCTTCTCTGCCAAGTTCTTGGAGTATACACCTATCGGGAAATCCCGTAAAAGCTTGTGCTCACACAAACAGAAGAGTGTGAAGTTGAGGTTTCATTTCTGAATCTAAACAAATGTCCAAAGTGAATGAAATATTTATTGTCTTCAGGTTGTCGATAGATACACGTTGATAATGAGAGTCCAAGACATGGATGGTCAGTTTTTTGGCTTGGTGGCGACGTCAACTTGCATTATAACAGTAAAAGATTCAAATGACAATGCACCAACATTCAGACAAAATGCTGTGAGTATACAGTGTCAGAACCTGTCCCTGTCATGTCTATTTTTATTCATTACTTGATCTGGATTAATGAAATATTTATTGTAATTTAAAATCTATGTTTATGTAATACATAAATCCCTTTGTTTCTGAAGTACTTGGGATTGAATTCAGGGCCTTGCACTGAGCTACATCTGCAGCCTTTTATTCCCTTTAATTTTTTTTTTTCATTTTATATATTTGGTATAGGCTTTCACTATGCAGTGTGGACTCATAGCGATCCTTCTGTTTTCAGCCTCCCCAGTGCTGGGATTGCAGGCATACACCACTACACCTGTTTCAGTTCCCCAGTTCAGCATGCCTGGGGGAGGGGACAGCAAGGTGTGTGATGCTGGGGATCGAACCCTGGTCCCTGCATTTTCCCTTTAATTTTGAGACAAGGTCTTGTCTGGGCAGGTTTCCCAGGCTGGGCTCAAACTTGAGATCCTCCTGCTTCAGTCTTCCAGAGTGCAGGGATCACAGACATGCTTCACCAGGCCTTGTTATCTTTTTCACTTGTTCGTAGTAATATTTCTATTATCTATGTTTCTTTAAAGGTCAGTAACAATAGTCTTTGCCAGTATGGAAGTGCTTTCATTTAAAAGACAACAATGAATGAGCCAGGCACATCTATGCATGCCTGTGATTTCAATGCTCTGGAGGGCTAAAGCAGAAGGATCATGTGGTTCAGGCCAACTCTGGACAGCTTAGTGACACCTTGTCTCAAAATAAAAAATAAAAAAGGGATGCAGTTCAGTTTGAATACCCTTGCTTCAAACAGCAGTGCTAACCATTAGTGACATTTAATAAAACAATACTAATTTTGATTCATGATTTTAAAATTGTCTATGTGAAAACTGTAAGACCAAGTATTTTTGGAGTGAAAGATTTTACTTTGTTTAGAAAAGTTTTCTTTATGAAGGCAATTATTAATGAGTTCCTTTTCTTTCAGTATGAGACATCAGTGGAGGAAAATACATATAATGTGGAAATCTTACGTATTCCTATAGAAGATAAAGATTTAATGAACACTGCCAACTGGAGGGCCAATTTTACTATTTTAAAGGGAAATGAAAATGGATATTTCAAAATTAGTACAGACCAAACAACTAATGAAGGTATTCTGTGTGTTGTGAAGGTAAGAGTGAATCATTAATAATTTTAGCAACTTAACTTATTTTCATCAACTAATGATTTAATGAATTAATTTCAGATCACTCATACTACAAGTCGACAGAGAATGTAGAACTATTGACTCTGTTCCCATCTAATGCCCATCTATAATTTTGTGTGTTACTAATCTTCTAGGGATGCTTGAACATTCTTTTTTCCCTATAATCTTTCTTACAAGGATCCCTATATCTCTATTGACAACTTGTTCTATAAGGAGAGTTCTGATTCTTAGGGGTTCTTGTTTCTACTGTGTATAGGTTATTCAACTTATGGTCTATGTCTTTGGCCCTGATTCTACCTGTACTGCTATTTAGAATAGATACTATCTTTATTTAAATTCTCTTGTGTCCATTTGAGACAAGGATGTGTTCCAAATCCTTTTAATCCTTATGGAATATATTTGAAGATGCTGCACTTTTCTCATTCTCTTTAGCATATGTTCTTGGTTGTGTCTGTTCCTTCTATAGGCAATTTTGAGAGTAAAGTAATATTACATCAGACAGCAGTGCATAAACTTATTTATTTTTTTCTGTTCTGTGTACTAAATATTTACATTTTAGGCTTCAGACTATGAGGAAAGGACAGGGTTTGAGACTTCATTTTATTCTACCTTTATAACTCACAGCAAAAAGTAATATTGTCCCATGGGCATGTATAGTGGTCATTCAGGGAATAAAAGGGAACTACCGGTCAATATGACATAGTAACATCTTTGGTATATAGGCTTCTCTTTTTCTAATTGTTTCCTCTGTAATAATTTTTAGGGATTAAATTCTAAGGCTTTTCATGTTCTATTCAGATGTTCATAGGCAAATATGGACTCTCCACATCAAACTTCTAACCTGTTTGAGTATTCTATAATGTGACTTGTTTGACTTGTACATGAAAAACTAGCTACTGGAGGAAGAGGAGGCCGGTTAGGAGAGGAAGGAGAGAGGCAGAAGCAGGGAGAGGGAGCTGTATTACTGAGAGTTAGAGGAAAGAGAATAGCACTGGCTGTCTTCCCTCTTTATTGGTGCATCTTCCTTCCAACTCTCCAGAAAATCAAGCCCACGATAAGGACTTCAGTGTAGATAGATATTTAGAAGAGTAGCTCCAGGAAGCCAGAGTAAAAATGGGGAGTTAAGACTAAGAAGGACGAACAGCCAAGTGTGTGTGCAGTACTGGCTGTTCAGGCATTTCAGGCTGCACATAGCATTAGCTCCTCCAGGATGGCGCCTTGGGCATGTTTATCTGTCAGCTTCACTCTTGAGCCCTGCTCTGCATGTCCTGGAGATAAGTGCCCCTGCACTTGTGGCTGGCAACACCTGCCATCTGTTGAAGGACCTCGGTAGCTTCGGAGGTGTCTCGGTTGCTCTTCTGTAGTCGCTGGGACAAAATACTTCACACCTACAATTAAGGAAGGAAAGCTTTATTTAGCTCACAGTTAGTGGAGGTTTCAGTCCATGCTCGGCTGGCCCCAAGGCAGCCTGGCACATGGCAGAGGGCAGCAGCTCATGGTGGCAGAAAACAACGAAGAGCAGAGGGAGCAGCAGCAGCAGCGTGGCTGCTAGCAAGCCTCTCTCCCTCACGTACATTTGTGTGCAGATTATCTGCGCCAGGGCAGGTGTAGCACTCACACCCATAATCCCAGCATCAAATCATGAATTAATCACAAACTCTAGCAGCTGCCCCAGTGACTGCATGAGGCTTTGGGGGGCGGGCAATAGACATGAACCGTGACAGAAAGAAACTCTGAATCTGGCGAGCTAAATCTTGGGACAGCGATTAGATCATACATTTTCCTGCCTTCTGTCTAGTTCAGTGTAACTGATTTTATATGTGAAAGATATAAAAATACTAACTTTTTCTCCCTGGTAAAATGTATGTTCCATTATCTTCATTATTTTTGAATGTTATATAGTTTCACTTATATTAAAATTTTGAGACTAGAATTACACCTCAGTGGTAGAGTTTATCTAATTCCACAAACCACACACACACACACACACACACACACACACACGCACATGCACACATGCTGAGCCCCTTCTTTGTCTTGTGGTGCTAGCTATGGAGCTCTGGGCCTCGTTCATGCCAGCTGAGAGCTCGCCCACTGGCCTACAGTCCCAGCCAGGTTTTTACGTGTCTTGCAGGATAGAGTGTTGCTGTCCCCAGTTTATAGCAATGACAGTAACAACAGCAACAATCATCACCGTAAGGGATGCACATCCGCTCTCCAAAGTAAAGCATCTTCCTGTGTCATCCACCCTGGAATACGAATCTAATCTGTAGTCATAGTCAGTTGTCTTTCTCTTACAGCATTCCATGCCCCGTTAGCTCCAGACAGCACTTCAGATTCAATATTTCACAGTGTTTATTTGCTGCCTTTCATCATAGAATTAAATTATTCTTGCATGTGCATACTGGGATATTAAATCAACGTGAGCGTTAATGGGGCCTGACGTGGTAGCACGCATCTACAGTCCCAGCAATTTTGTGAGATAGTGTGTCAATACGCAATAAAGAAGGCTGGGTGTGTGGCTCAGGTTAAAGGCTGAGGGTGTCGTACCAAGTACCACAAAGCAAGAAAAACAATAACGACTAACATTTATTATTTATTCAATGCAAGATAGCATGGCAAGTGCTTAACATGTATCTTGTTTCAAATGTTAGTACGTTATTGTTTAACTTATCAATTAATATATTATTTATGTTTAATTTAAAGAGCAAATTAGACCTAGGAGGTCCCTCCAAGTGCTCACGCACTCAGAGGCAGGGTATTGGAAGTGGGGTTTTGTACTGGAGCATGAGGGTGGCTTTTGTAGCTGATGTGCTGTTAGGCTGCTGGATGGAAGTGGTGCGTCCATGGGGCGTGAGTGGAGGCTTGCTTCTTCCCCTGGCCTCTCCTTTCTCTGCTCTGCCTCCTGGTCACCATGATGCGAGCACCTCCCTCTGCTCCAGACTGCCTTGGAATCAGCAACCATTCACTGAAAACACGAGCCAAGACAAATGTCTCCTTGAAGTTGTGGCTATCAGGTGTGTGTCCTGGTAATTAAAAAGGTAGCCGCCCCTGCAGAATAGTCGAAGTTCAAAGCCAAGCCATGCAGTGAAAAGTCCCACTTTCAGGCTGGTCTTTGAAGCACTCAGTTCTTTTGGGAAGAATCAATAAATGTTATAATTTTCTCATCCATGTATGCAAAAATATGTTCAAGTAATTTTTACCATGTTTCTTTTTTTGAACAAATATATGTTCTTCATTTAACAGATCTCCAAGATTATCACATTTATATTTGCAATGTTTTATGGTGTGGACCTATTGTTTTTTTAACCTGTGAATATCTGTGGAAATTCAGACTCTATCATTAGGTAGTGTAGAGCATTATACCTTATCCAACAGCTTATCTCTGAGGCCATTACATATTTTTTTTTCTACAGTTTTATTGATAAACATATAGCAATGAGACAGTTTCAAATCAAATCGGAAGTACAGTTTCAACAAATAATACACTGCATATATTCTTCTTAGTGGTTAATTGCTGTACACCATTACATATTTAATGTTAAAAGTTTTCTCATTTCTATAGCTAGGGAACATAATATTCATGATGTATATATCAGATATTTTTAATCGTTTCTATACAAATGGAAATTTAGGCCATATCAATAGAAATTCTAAACGTTTGTGAAAATTTTAACCTTCCAAATATGCTAAAATGAATAAATGTGTATATATACCATTTTACAATTTGCAACTTAAATCTATGATAAATTCCTAGAAGGGAATTGCTTAGTCAAGGACATGGCTATTTTTACGTGATAGATTTATATTTTAATATTCATTCCTGTTGAGTGTTTTCTAATTTGTGTCTAAGATTTCCATCCATATCCACAAATGGGATTTGTCTATCATTCTGTTTTTGTACCATTGCTATCAAATTTCACTATCAGTGTTATGCTTGCTTTATAATTTATTTTCCTTCATCTGTTTGTATTCCAAGACAGCATTCAAATATTCTGATATCATTGAATTAAAAGATTTCTTTGATCTTTACAACAATTCTTAGTGGTTGTTGCTGTTGTCCCTTGCCATCCACAGTTGAAATAGCTGAGTGAAAACAATGTAATATATCGAAGTCAAATAGCTAAGATGGTGCCTCAGCCTCCTCCACCCTCCATGCGTGTTCAGGCAGTCGGCTGTCTTACGTATCCATGGCAGACAGCTCCGTTCATGCAGCCAGCAGACAGACCCCACCCGCCTGGCATGTGCTGCTGCACCTAAATTCCTGTGCTGTTCTTCCCGCTTGGTGTCCTCGGTTCCTGTGTCTCTTCTTTTCCATAACTGGCTTATTTGGGTGGATAAAGCAATGACTTTGTTGGCACAAGGGTATCTTCTCTTATCAGAACTTTAATTTCTATTTTTTGGAGATTAACATTACCCTCTCTGGGTCACTCAGTATTTGTAAAGATTTTGATTAATACAGTTTATGTTTACCACATTATATCTCTCTTTCCATATTTCATGCCAAGTCTTAGAAAACTGGGGAGGTAGTTGAGTGGCAAAAGTGCCTTCCTGGCCAGCACAAAGTCCTTGACTCCGAGGATATATTCTTAAGTACTATGTTAAGTTGCTTCACTCAGCCATGTGACCTTGGAAAGTTGGCCTCTGTATTACCTATAAAATGGAAATACTTTTCTCTGCCTCCCTAATTGCTCTTCAGTTATAATAAAAGTAAAAACACTTGGTAAGCCACTGCTTTATTTTTAAAAAGTTGAACCATGTTCGTGGGACTAGTGTTATACATTCCCATAATGGATTAAGTTTTCTGTGACTGTAGAGTGAGATGCTGGGGCCTAATCTCTCCATTTCAGTCTTCAGTAGCAGCAGTGGTGTCTGCAGACCCGAGAGGGGCCACTGCCTTGGCCATTGCTAGTGTGGAGGCCCTCATTCCCATCTCCCTGATGCTCCTTCTTCCAGGTCAGCTTCTCAGTGCAGGCACAGGGAACTTTGAGCAGTATTTTCAAGGGAACGAAACAAGAACGGACCTTGAAGTGAAAAATAATTTACATCCATTCATCAATCATTAGTATTTCATTCTATTAGATTACTGATCTTTCAGAGTTTTAATCAACTTAGACAATATATACCTCAAGTCCTGAAAAACTGCACAAAGAAACTAAGCCTCCAGTTGTCTGACCTGGCTGACATACCTGGGTCTCCTCCAGGGCCACAGCTGGGCCCTGCATTTCCATCCGGCCAACACTCGGCTCTCTTGTCTTTGTGGCTGTACCAGCACCAGCGTCAAATAAAAAGATAGTAATAGTTTTTCTTCTTGATGCCCCAGTTTCTGGGATACTCATAAAAAAATAAAAGGATCACGTACATCTTGTGAATTTTGAAATTCAGAAATTTTCTTGACTTCTTAGAGGACTCATGAGTATTTGTATTTTGCTTTGCTCATATTACCTGGAAGGACAGGGTTGAAGCAATTTTCTTCATCCATGTTGATTTCATTCAATGTTTACCCAATGATTGTTTCGAGAAGTAGAAAGAGAAATTGAGAAAATGCGCTTCTGTCTTAACAGTATGTGGAAAGATAGTGTTTATGGGCTTTGTGGGGCTTTCTGCCAAAAATCAAGTTATGATTAAGTATACTGAGCTCTGGTCTGTAAGGGGGACTATTGTCACCCTTAACTCATAAAAGTAGGAAAAATGAGTGACTTCAGCCTCACTGCTTAGTGCATGTCTGTTTATCTAAGATGACTGTCATGAACCCCCATATTTCTCTCTCTCTTCTGTGTTTCCACTGTGAGTTTTCTTGGATAAACTGTGGACAAAATATTATTTGCAGATTGTCAACAGTGTGATTTTCATAATAATAAGCAGCAAGCATGGCTAAAAGTTTTACTTAAGTCATTTGTGAAGGAACCAGTGAAAAGACAAAGTTGATTCTTTTTTTTTTTTTTTTACAAAGTTGATTCTTAAGAAGTGAGACCTTGGATAGAATTTGATTCAAGGAAAAGCTAAAATGAGATGCTCACATCGACATTAGATGACACTTAAAGCAGGCATTTGGACTGTCTATCCTATTGGACCGAAAATAAAATCACTACGCTTATTCCATTATGGAACCCAAATCTAACATTACAGGAGCTATGGAATGATCAGGCCATAAGTTGTAGTAAAAACAGTTGTCTTCTCATGGAGCCAGGTGACCCTCAGGCCAGCCTGTGATGCATTGTCACCATGGTGCAATATTCTTGTGTTCAGGATAATTTTTCTTCATAAGAAGGAAATATAAAATGTCCCAGGAATTTTGTTTCCACCACTCTATAGAGCCACCACAGAAAGTTTTGGGGCCACTCTTTTCTAATGACTTAGTATTGAAGGATCACCTTTGTTTTTAGTAAGGAATAAAATCGTGAAGGACAAAATGCGACTGTGCTTTGTGTCAGCTTGTTCATATTGACTAAGTTCATTGCTGCTTTGTATATTGAATGGGTTTTATACTGATGCTTTACCTGTCCTTTATTTTAAAGCCACTGAACTTTGAAGAAAATCGTCAGGTGGTCCTAGAAATTGGAGTGAACAACGAAGCTCCATTTACTAGAGAAGTAACCAGAGTGACATCGATGAACCGAGCCTTGGTTACTGTCTATGTGAGGGACCAGGACGAGGGCCCTGAGTGTAACCCTGCAGCCCAATATGTGCGGATTAAGGAAAACTCGGCGGTGGGGTCAAAGATCAATGGCTATAAGGCATATGACCCTGAAAGTAAAAACAGCAATGGCCTAAGGTACAAAGAAAGTTAGAACCATGTAATGGTGTATGTCATAATGGAGTTACTTATTTTATAACTTACTTTGATGCCAAAGCTTATATTTTAATTTTTTATTAACAGATACAAAAAATTACATGACCCTAAAGAGTGGATCAAAATCGATGAAACTTCAGGTTCAGTCACACTTTCCAAAATTCTGGACAGAGAGACTGCAGCTCCCCAGAATGAGTTATACAATGTCACAGTCCTGGTAATAGACAAAGGTAAACAAAAGCTTTAATCTAGAATTTTATGAATGAATTGGAGAATAAATAGATGCGAGTTTTGTGCTGGTGATCAGCATGTGGACCTCGTAGAAGCCACTGAGCCTCTGTTCCACCCTCTCTTAACCATCTAGCAAGGCCACAGTGATTTACCACAGGAGCCACCTCTGTTTATCTTTATTTTCTCAGCATGGAGGACCTCAAGTTGTTCTGCAGTTCTTTGGTGAAGAACAAAGAGAAAATATTTTGATCCTATGGAAATATAAGGCTAGATGAAATGGTCTCATTCGATACTTCCAGTTCTCTTTGTGTCTCTCTTTAGTTGAGCCTTTAATTCAGCTACTTATTAGGTTAAAATGATTCTGTTTTTGAATTCTGTTCCTTCAAGTCACTCAGGCATGTGGGCACAGGCTTCTAATTCTATTGCCCTGGAAGGCTGAGGCAGAAGAATCACTTTTTTTTTTTTTTAATGTACTTGGTACAGGGTCTACAGGGTGTTGAGGGTCTCACTGTGTAGATCGGACTCATAGTGATCCTCCTGTTTTCAGCCTTCCAAGTTCTGGGATTCTAAATGTGCACCACCATGCCCAGTGCCAATCACTGTCTCAGTGTGCCCCTGGGGGCGGGGCCGGCACAGCACGCCGGGGACCTGTGCTCTGCCTAAGCAGGCACTTTAGTCTGCTGAGCCATCTGGCTGACCTTAGAATCACAAGTTTGAATTCAGTATGGGCAGCTTAACCACTTAGTTGTAGTGTTTTTTTTTTTTGTTGTTGTTGTTGTTTGTTTGGGTTGGTTTTTATAAAAAGAGCTAGGGATATAGCCCTGAGTTCAATCCCCAGCTCTTCAACAACGACGAAACAGTAACCTGCATTATCGCATCCTTGGTTTCGTGTTAAGAAACTACAAAACAAAAATGTGACAACAGTACTAACCCTGTTCCTTTCTTTGCTTAGACAGTAGATCGTGTACTGGGACACTTGCAGTGACCATTGAAGATGTCAATGACAATGCACCAGAAATACTCCAGGATTATGTTGTCATTTGCAAACAAAAGATGGCATATACTGACATTTCAGCTCTGGACCCCGACGACCCCGTCTATGGAGCACCATTTCACTTCAGCTTGGCAAACCCGTCTGCGGAAGTCAGCAGAATATGGACCCTCAGCAAAGTTAATGGTATTCAACAAAAAAAACGATTTATACACTCTAAAAAAAAAAAAACCCAAAAAACTAGAGAATAGATTTGTTTGTTTATATACATAAAACGTGACACAAAATTGAGTTTTAGAAGGTTAGTCCTTTACACTCTGCGATGACTGCATTTTTGTTCCATCTCCATTGCTTCAACAACAACAAAGAAGTAATTTATATTTTAACCTTAGTAAAATGAAGGAAATCATAACATTCTTGGAGGCAAAAAAATCTTTGTTAAATATTGGGTAACTTACTATGATGAACTTTTTTGGTCGTTTTTGAAAAAGTCATAACAATAACAGTAAAGTGTAGAGAGATCAGAAGTGTCATTTACGTGTATTGCAAACAGGTCTCGAAGGGAGGAGCCCGGGTGTGGGACAGTCATGCTCCTTGTCCTGGAAAGGACCACGGTGGATGTGAACAGGGGTCTGCCATTGGGGCTTTCCGGGGCTGTCTTCTCTGATAGCAGAGGATGTAGATAAGATTCTGCCTTTTCCCCGTACCCCTCTCCTTGGCTTTATTGTGGTGTCCTCCCCTTTGTGCTGCTGGAATTTTCTGCATGGTGCCCCTTCTTCCCAGACTACTTCCTTTCTTATTTGATTTTGATATGCCTTCACAATGTTGATTGAGCACCTACCATCTATCAGGAATTATTCCAGTCCCTGAGGATGTATAGAGAGATGAATAAGAGACACAGCCTAGCTGCTGAACTTCTGACGTTTTCTTGAAGTACAAGGAATGACAGTGACCTTGTGATGTCTGTGTCGTAGCGCTCTTCATCTCACTCACCAGCCGTGCACTTCCTCCTCTGATACGGGAGTTTCTCAGGATGTTTGGAATGCTTCTATGTCCACTACTTACACGGTGCCCAGTAGATAATGCTTAAAATGTGTTTAACCCATCTTTGCATAAAAGATACGCACAAAGGAAGAGAGATACTAGAGAAATATGTAAATTGGTTCGATGAGAAATATTGAGGGTTTGTGTGGGAGAACGTGTGGAATCTCAAGGGCCAGGCTGAGGAGGTGACATTTGCCCTGTAGGTGACTGCAAGCATGGCTTGAGAATGCCCAATGAATGCTATACATGGGTTTATGTCATGTAAGGTTAGTGTTGGCGACAGGAGAAAATTTGAAGAGGCAGCATTGAGTGATAAGGAAGATGGGAGCCTGCTGCATCATGAGTTCAGCAGGCAGCTGTGACTCAGCTGGTGATCTTGAAGGAGAAAAGACACTTAAAATCTTACCTGAGACATTTATGGCCCTGCAGGGTCCCGAACGATCCTAGGCAGTAATTCACATTCCTCTATGGGGCTTTCAGGTCTGAGGTGCAGCAGGAATTGTTGACGTTCTTCCAGCTTAACAGCACATTTAATCAAGGCATAGAGATTCTAGATGACTTCCAGTGTGTGCATGGTACTGCTTTGTCATTTTATCCAGCCTATTATAAAAAGTTAAGGAGGTTGTAATTGCCACTGGAAGTTGGTGGAGCTTTTGCTTAGATGAGGATAATGTCATTAAAATAAAGTGGCAAGACTACTGGGGAAAGTTAACTATCACAGTTGATAAAAACAAATGGCTGTAGTGTCATTGTATCTGCTTTTTTGGGTAAGCTTTACAAGTAGCCTCAGTGTTATAATTAGCTTTTACTGGTCTTGAGCTTACTTCCAGAAGCAGAGCCTTAATCATGAAGGTTCTGTTGGGTGCCTTGAAAAATTTCTTTATCCATAAGGATAATGGACAGGTACCTGAAGTTAAGTGGAGAAGAGAATTTGAATCAAAGACATCCTTTGTGTGTACCTGTAGGTGTTAAATCTTTGTACGTGAATGAACTGGTACTAAAGAATGATACTTGACCTGTATGTTAAGAGCCAATATAGTCTTATTAGTTTCTATAGCAAAAGGAACTGGAAACACTGCTGGAATGCTACTGGATTGCTCCAACCTTGAATTATTTCTTTATGGCTCTTTTGTAGACTTATATAGAGCAATGTGGAACATAACATGAGTGATTGAAAGGCTGAAGATGGCCCTCCATTTGTACTTATTTTCACGTAGCAGGCAATTCCTTGAGACTAATGCTTTTTGAAGACAAGGTGAATAGATCCCCAGGGAAGAATAAGCGATCTTTAAAAATAAAAAATATTTTATTTTCTTACAGATACAGCTGCTCGTCTGGCTTATCAGAAAAATGCCCAACTTCAAGAATATATGGTTCCTGTTACTGTGAAAGATAGAGGTGGCCAATCCTCAACCAAAGTGCTGCGGGTCAACCTGTGTGACTGTAGTCACCCGAGTCAGTGTGTCTCCTCTGCACGGCGCTCAGGAGTGGTGCTGGGCAAATGGGCCATCCTTGCCATCTTACTGGGCATAGCCCTGCTGCTTTGTAAGTCTGTTCACTTATTCGGAGTTAAGATGCAGAATGAAAGGGTTGAGTCAGGAAAAGATCCTTAAAAGGGAATCTTGTTCAAGCGCACATCAGATGTGATTCCCTTTACCGGTTCCTTTGGTATCTCAGCTAGGTTGGACTGTTTCCTGTGGAAGGGAACATGGTTCTTGAGATAGACAGTTCTTATCTGGTGCATTAAGTACCTGCTAAGGTAAGTGCAGGGCCCAGGGTTTGATCCCCAGTACCACATGCAGCACCGGCCCCACCCCTGGACACACTGAGCCAGCCATTGAGACTGGACCTGCTGGTGCATGCCTGTAATCCCAGCGATGGGGAGGCTGAAAACAGGAGGAGCACTACAAGTCCAAGCTGCAAAGTGAGATCCTATACTAAATACATAAAAAAAGAATTTCATATCTGGACAGAATTAATACAAATTCCTTAGATTGCATCAAATCTGCCAATGTATAGCATTTATTTATTTATTTATTTATTTATTTATTCATTTTTATCTTAGTGCTATTCCTTTTAGGGCCAAATAGAGCCACCTAAAACTCCTGTTGTATCTGGGTCTACTAAACAGCAACTGTTACTTCACCTCTTTTCACTTTTTCAGCCATAGAAATGCTCAGCTCATGGGGGTTCCACCTTGAGCATAGGTTGCTTGTTGCGAATCCTTAGACTCCCCGTTCCATTCGTATGGTTCCCAGAGTGTGACCCTGGAAGCAGACTGCCTTCTCCCCTGCAAGCTACAGGGCTGGGGCAAGTTACTGAATGGAGATCCATTTTCAGCTGTGAAAGGGGACAGTGGTGGCAGGCTACTCTGTGAGGTAGCGCGCAGCCTTGAGTTAGTATGTGTGACGTGCTTCGATTGGTACATGGGAAATTTCTGTTAAGTATCCTTATTTTTACCACCCCACCAAAATAAATCTATATTAAACATCTAGGGGCCAAGGAGATAGCTCAGTAGGATAAGCACTTCCCTGGCAAGTGCAAGGGCCTGAGTTCAATGCCCAGTTACACAAAAACAAACAAAAAACCCCAAACCAAACCAAACCAATCTATTAATTGTCAGAAACTGTTCTAGACGCTTAGAATTTATCATAGAAGAAAACTGGTAAAACTGAAAAAATAATATGCCTTTGGACACTAGAAGAAATAATTTAAATGCTTTGATGAGATAGCAAAATAACCACTTTTTTTTTTTTTTTTTTTTTTTTTGTGTGTGTGTGTATGTGTTCTGGGCTAGTGTTTGCAGTTTTCAGTAGGTGGCTACATTAGGCCTAATGAAAAAACTATCTCTGCTTAGTTTTGAAACAGTTGAGAGAGGCCACTGTGTGGAAGACCCTGGAGGAAGAGTTTTCAGTTGGAGGGAAAGTCAGTGCCGAGGTCCCAAGGTTGGGGATTGTGTCTGAAGAATTCAGGGCCTAATGGGAAGAGCGATACAGCCAGGCAGTATGGGTGAGGGGAGGTGAACTAAGAAATGGGTCCGGAAGGTAGCACGTTGATAGGTGAGGGTGAGCACTCATTTCCTGTGAAGGACTGCGCAGTCTGTGTTTTAAGCCTTGCAGATCAGGTGGTTTCTGTGGAAGCCAATGGAATTGACCCTGGCGATAAGCAAGCAAGCCAACACAAATGGGGAAATGAAAGGCGTAGCTGTGTTCCAGTGAGACTCGAGAGAGGGATGCTCAAGCTTGAACTTCATGCAGATTTTATGCCATCAACTGTTACTGTTGTTCTTTTGATTTTCTCCATCCATTTCAAAATGCAAAGGGTTGGCTCACGTGCCTTAGAGAAACATGGTAGGCTGGATTTAGGGCCATTGTTTGCTTGGTCTTTGGTGTCTTGTAGAACATTGTAAAGCATTGTTGTTATTATTGATTTTATTATGTTATATTTTAACCTTGCATACTTATGATCCAGAATAAAAATTCTCAATGGACAAAGACAAATGAGGTTTAGTTCGCACTCTTGGAGAGAATGCTACTTGAGAAAAGACTTTCTTATGTCGTATTTTCCTATAGGCAAACCATTCTTTATAGATTCAGTGAATCTCATCAACATCTGGGACTTAAATAAATGTCAGTGATTTGTTAAATGTGGTAATACATTCTGCTTCTAAATAATTTAACATTGTGGGCAGAATTCAACCCCTTTAAACAGAGAGATAAACTGTAAAAATACACATACAGATTTTAAAGTCTAAGCTAAAATGTATCTTGCTAATTTAGAAAGGCCAAGGTAGTTCATGGGAAACCATACTTTAGTAGTTTTCCTTTTTCTCCTGTAGCCCATTGGTAATAAGAAATAAAGGAATATTATTATATTCGATGAATGTTAACATAAGTTTTTTTCTTTTTAAACTTAGCTGTGTTGCTAACTTTAGTATGTGGAGTTGTCAATACCAGAAAAGGGAAACAATTTCCTGAAGATTTAGCGCAGCAGAACTTAATTATCTCAAATACAGAAGCACCTGGAGATGATAGAGTGGTAAGTCATTGTGTTAGTGACTATTTCTACTGCTTATGATTTTTTAAAACCCATGCTTCTGAAGTTATTTTAAAAATTGGAGGTCTTAATTTTTATATTTTATTTGGGTCTCATTTTGTAAGAGCAAATACTTGACATATCAATATTTAGATTTTTTTAAAAGTAGCTCTCATTAAGTTGCTTAAACCAAATGCATAGTTATAGTTTTTCTACTCTTCAGCCTTCTCACTTACAATTTATTGTTTGACGTTGCAAACGTACTGGAATAATTATGGAAGATCCCTGTAATGTATAGTTCTAGATATTCCTTGTTTATCTAACTCTTGGACAATTTATAATAGGAAAAGTAAAGCTTGCAAAAAATTTTCAAGGCAACTAGGACAATAGCAAAGATATGTACCTAATAAAAGGGTGGGGTTTGGGAGATTACTACCACTCTCTTTAAGTAAACATTTCAGAATCTCTGAGGAACTTGGCTCTATGCTTACTGTTTTGTAGGAAGAATAGAAAAAGTACTGGCAAGGCGTGTCTGTCTTTAAGAATATTTGAATATCTTTTTTTCCATAATTTTATTGAGAA
>NW_004524579.1:6589390-6611980 GCF_000260255.1 Octodon degus | reverse complement strand
AGAAGAGGGTTGGTGAGACGGGCGTGAAGGATGGGAAAGGTAATGTCTTGGCATTTTCCAGAGTTTAAACATGTGGTAGCCCTTTGTGATGTAACCGCCATGTAAAAACAGGACAGATAATAAATACTTTTAAAGATATAAATGGTAATTGTCGACAGAGCTTGAGGAACAGAGGAAAAAGTATGATCCAAGTAGCAGAGGCCAGGGAAAAAGATGACTTATCTGTCTTTTTCTGTATCTCAGAGCAAAGAGGCTCTTATCACTTACAGTTTGTCTCTTCTCTTTCCTACCATTGTAGGAAAAGATAATAGCTATCTGTGTTTGTTATGTTATCATCTGGAATCTTATGATTATTTCTAGAATCAGAAAATATGTCATAAAAAAGAAAATATGTCATAAAGTGAGTTTAGGGCAGGAGAAATAGCTCAGCGGCATAAGCGTCAGCCTGGCAAGTGCAAGGTCCTGAGTTGATCCCCTGTATCACATGTCGTACTGACCCTGGAACTGGGTGTGGTGGCACACGCCTGTAATCCCAGCACTGGGGAGGCTGAGACAGGAGGATCACTATGAGTCCTGTCATAGTGAGTCCTGCATAGTGAGACTCTGTATCAAAAAAAAAAAAAAAAAAAACTCTGTATCAAAAAAAAAAAAAAAAAAAAATTGAGTTTAGTCCTTTGATAGCCCCTGACCTATAGGAAGTTCTTACTCTATATTTGAAAATGAAATGAATGAACTCTACTTTGATATTCGTTCTTTCCAGTTGAAGTTAGAGCTGGTGCAGTTATTGGTCACTTCGTATTTACTTGTCTCTTTTGCTTGGAAATACTGATTTATACCAAAAAATACCTTTAGGTAAATTTTTACAAACTATAAAAAAATTGCATAGAGACTAAAAATGCAGTGAGGAAAGGTGTTGGCTGTCATTTCTGTTCGGTGTTCAGTTGAAGACATTCAGATGAGATTAGGAGCTGAGTAAAGTGAGACCTGACAAAATGGACCTGGAAAATTGCTGGCCCCGTGAGGTACATGGGAAGCCCTGCAGACGCGTGGTGAGGGCAGCTACATGGCAGGCTCAGCACCATCCGTATTAGTTTACTTTTAATTTTCTTTTCCTTTGTTTAGACATAAGTCTCTGGATATATCTATTTATCTATATATATCTATCTATATATCTATATATATACCTATATATATCTAGATTATATATATATATGCTATGACAAGCTAGTGCTATCAAAGACATTCAGTAATGAGCAGTATCAGAAATGTGATCTTTTTCTTTTTTGTTAGTAGGATTTCACTGGACCAGCCATCTAAGTAAATATAGGGTAGCACTGCCACCAAATGGCTACTTTTTGATTCTCTCTTCTGAATTTTTTTTTTTTTCTTAAGCAATGAGCTAGCTAGTTTGTATGAATTTTTGCAGATAGATTTTTTTGGGTTCAGCAAATTATCTGAATTTGAAAATATTCCAGAAAAATTACATTGAGAGCACAGTGCTTTTCTGGTAATAAGATGGGTTCTCGGTGTTAGCAGCACAGTGGTTTATTCTTAGAACAGAGCGACTCTTATCGCTGTAGCTAGACTCTGACCTCCAGGGCCCGGATGGTTGCAGTGAGCAGCTAGTGTTGAGTTAATATTTAATCAATTCCTTTTCATTTGGAAGTGTTTCCTTGACTCTCCATCTCTAGATCCTTCAGCGTATTTCTTTTCTCTTTAAAACTAAACGGTGGGGAAGAAAAGCTTATACTTGGTTTTTAGTAACTTCCCTTCGCTGTCCATGTCTTGGAGAGAGGGATTGGATTTCTTGCATTTTTCTTGTCTGTGCCTTGAAGCATGGATCTTTTTCTGTCCTTAGCTCTTTTTTCTTTTGGTCTGCGATTTTTCTCCGGGTAGCCCATCTGTTTCTGTGGCTGTAACTGTCAGGGGTGCCGGAGTCCCGTCTCCAGCTCAGATCTCTGCCTGTGCTCCAAGTGCACGTGCTCATGTGTCTGTGTAGGACATCACACAAGCCTTCGTCCTTACTGCAGAGGCTCCCTCCTCCTCTCGCCTACAGGCACAGGTTTCCTTCTCATTTACTAAGGTGTACTGTTTAGCTAACTCCCCACCTAGAACGTGGAGGCTCATCCCTGACTGAGCCTTTCTGCTGTCAGGTGCTCCAGGGAGCCCACTCACAGTTGTTATGACCTCCCCCTAGGCTCATTTTCGACCAGGAAAAATTTGGCAATCTTATTTGATCTCTATTATATCAATTTGTCTCCATTTAGTTTATTTTCCACATTAATGGCTAAAATGAAAATTTCCAAAAATATGCCTCTCTCCATAGTAAGTTAAAATTCTTGAATTTGCATAACCTTGATTATAAAATATGTGTGAGCTGGAGAGATGACCCGGGTTCGATTCCTGGTACCACATGCCTTGTCAGCCACATGCTGAGCTGGCCACCGAAACCCGGCATGGTGGTACATGCCTGTAATCCCAGCGCTGGCAAGGCTGTGACAGGAGGATCACTTCAAGTCTGGGCTACATAGTGAGACTATGTACAAAAATAAAACAAAAAAACAAAGAAACAAGAAAGGGATCTATTTTGTGCTCTCACCTCTTATAACCTCTCCAGCTTTCTCTTCCTTTCTCTCCTTTCTCCTTTCTCTCTCTCTTTCCCCTCCCTCCTTTCTCTCCTTTCTCCTTCCTCTCTCTTTTTCCCCTCCCTCCTTCCTCCCTCCCTCTCTCTTTCCCTCCCTCTCTGTATGAAGGTCCGTTAGTGGCCATCCTCAAGTTTGGGGCCATGATGTAACCCAGTCACCTTTGCACACAGACCCTGCTTCGAGCTCTGTGCTTTTTCCTCCCACTCCCACTGGTCTCACTCCCTCTGGGTTTTCTGGCCTACTCCACATCTCCTTTCTGGGTTTGAGTTTCACTGCTCTGCTTCTGTGCCCTCAGAGCAGTTACATTTATAAAAGAATCCTGTGTCTCTGCCTTGCTGGAAGGAGAGCTTCTTAGAGCCGCGGTGCCTATCTCTGCATCCCTAAGGTTTGCATCTGGGTGCATAGTCACAAGCTGATAAATGGCTGCTCAACAGGTGAGGCAGGAGTAGAAGACTGAATAAATGATCTCTGTTGTTTGCCTTGTGACTTTATTTGAAATCCATTTTCCCAGCATGAACATCATTGTGTTGTGTTGTGTTGTGTTGTGTTGTGTTGTATTGTATTGATTTGACTTGTGCTGTGTTGCAGTGTTCCGCCAATGGCTTCACCGCCCAGACTGCCAACAACTGTAGCCAGCGGTTTGGTGGCACAATGGGCTCGGGAATCAGAAACGGCGGGCAGGAGACCATAGAAATGGTGAAGGGAGGGCAGCAGACCTTGGATTCCTACCGCTGTGCCGGGCACCACCACACCCTGGACCCCTGCAGGGGCGGACACGTGGAGACGGAGAACTCTCGGTACACGTACTCCGAGTGGCACAATTTCACCCAGCCCCGACTTGGTGAAGTGAGTGTCATTAGATGTTTTAATTCTAAATTTTAAATGTTTTACTGGGGAGCAACAGGAAATTGAAATTACTGTACATCTTCAGAGGTTGTTTTTCCATATTGTTCCAAGTTTCCTCTCTTCCTCAGTCACTTTCATTCATTTTATTACTTTATTCAATATAAAATAATTTAACATCCTGTGTCATATTGCTTTAGTTTCTAAAACTGCATAAAAGTGGAGGTTTCCAATGTCCATCGTTGTGGTTTTACTTTTTGTTGCACCTTTACCCCATGCAGGCTTTTCATATAGAAAAATGTGGAAAAAATTTAGTTTATCCTTATCATAAATTTTCCAAGCCAAATTTTTTTTTTTTTTGCTGTGAAAACACAACCATCTCCATGCGATTTTAAGATAAAGATTAACATGACCTTTGTGAAATATTTATTTTTCATTTGTTTGTTTTTTAACCAAATTGGCAAGTTCTAATTGTATTTATTTACTCACATGAGGAATGGTAAGTGATGTTGTAGTGTACATATATGATGTAGAATTATTAAGTTCAAAGCATTTGGGGACGGGAACATGTGAAATTCGCTCAGCAATTTTGGAATATACAAAAATTAATTAAAGTCATCATTACATAAAATATTTTTAACATTCAAATAGCCAGGGGCTGGCCAAATAGCTCAGTGGACTAAAGCACCTGCTTAGCCAGAGTGCAGCAGCCAGGGTTCAGTCCCCGCTGTGCAGTGCCACCCTTCCCTGTGGGGTGCGCTGAGGCAGAGATTGAGACTGGGCATGGTGGTGCATGGCTGTAATCTCAGCGCTTGGGAGGCTGAAAAATAGGAGAATCACTCTGAGTACGATCTACATAGTGAGACCCTGTAGACCCTGTACCCTATAGACCCTGTCCTAGATACATAATCAAAAATAAAATTCTTAGGAAGATTCTAAAACAACCTAATGTCTTCCCCTTAAAGAGTTTAATTTATTTGATTTGGCTTTTTTCTAAAATGTTTCAGGTGATTCAAAAGTGTATTTAGGATCAAAAAGCCACTGGATGAGGGCTGGGGATAGAGCTCAGCGATGTACGTGCCTGCTTGGCAAGTGTGAGGTTTTGAGTTTGGTCCCTGGTACTGCATGAGAAAAAAAAAAAAAGCCACTAAATTGAATATCCTTGCTGGTAAACTTTTCACCGCTTTATCAGAGATAGCATGCAAATGTAGCAAATACTATGGGGCCAGTGAACCTCAATCCTTGGGTGGATGGCCAGTGGGCCCAATTCTGTGATAGGGCTGTCAGTTGTCATATGTCCGTAGCATTTTTTTGGCCACCTTCAAGTGTTAATCCTTTTTCTGTTTTTGAGCAGTCAGCAATCATGTGAGATCAGGTTGTCAAGGAGCTCACGGTAGGACATTGCCCTAGGAGGGCTGTCCAGTGTGCACAGCTGACACTGGCATGGGCCTGGTGAGGTGTTAGGGGCGCACGAAGACAGGCTCTGGGTAAGGGAAGCAGAGCAGATGGGCTCTGGCTTAGAGGAAGCAGCATAGGAAGGAGGCGAAGGAGGAGACACGGAAGCGTGACTCGCTGGTAAAGAAGACAGTGACAGAGAGCCAAGACGTCTGATACCCTGAATGCCTGGGCTCTTCATACACAAACTCAGATTTTGCACTGTGGCTTATTTTGCTTAGTTTTTACTTCAGTGGTTTGTTTTTTCATGCACATACCATTTTTTGTTTTGTTTTGGCTACCTTATAAACTTGAGTCTGAAGCCAAGGCAGTGATTATTTCCTACTTTACATTTGTATATTGTAATGATTTTTGTTCCCATTTTTGTACATCTAGTAGATTTATTTTTTATGTGTTATTATATCATAAATAATTTCTAAAATAAAATAACACCTGGAGATGGTTACCGTCGGTATTCTCATTTTCGATTAGAGGAGAAATAGATTTAGAGATGCTTAAAAATTTGCCCAAATTCATCGATCTGGGTGGTAGAGCCACAATTTTGTCACAAACCAAGGGGTGTATGACATCTGAGCTCAAACGCCAACTACTGTGCAGTGAAAGAGCCTGACCTCTGGCTCTAAAATTGAAAGGTAAGTATTTCATAACTGTATGTAACAAATAACCCTTGTATACATAAGGTTTTCTTTGTGTAGATTATTAGAAGTTGAACATAGACTGACTGTACGATATGGTTGTGATACAGACCAATCATGTGCATTTTCTGTGTGTAGGAATCCATTAGAGGACACACTGGTTAAAAATTAAACATAAAAGGTAAATAAAAAATAAATTTTATGTTCATATGTTGAAGTTGTTTAAAACAACAATTCAATCCTTTCTTACACGTGTCTTCACAGAAGTTGCACGTATGTAACCACAATGAAGAACATGTACCTTCGCGAGACTACGTTCTCACGTACAGCTATGAAGGAAAAGGATCCCCAGCTGGCTCTGTTGGCTGCTGCAGTGAAAAGCAGGAAGAAGATGGACTTGACTTTTTGAATAACTTGGAACCCAAATTTCTTACATTAGCGGAGACATGCACAAAGAGATAATGTCACGGCTGGCAGAAGTAGGCTTGTCTTTGCAAGTCATTCTAGAGGTTTCCAAAATGATATTGCGAAATTCAGTTACAGCTTGTAGGCAGACGGCCCCTGACTTAACCATTGGGTTGACTTACAACATTTCGTTTTTACAAATGGATGAAAGTAATACATATGAACTCTGGATTTGGGTCTTTTCTTGGGCTAGTGATGTGCAGGATCAGATTCTCTTTCAGAGCCGCAGAGCTTCAGCTCCCAGTCAACCACAGAATCCTGAGGGGAAACAATTTATACCCCAAAGGGTCCTGTGTGGCTGAACTATGTTGCTCAGTAGGTAAATTTTATTAAATGTTTCTTCAATTACTGAACATTTTAAATTTGTGATTATTTTAAGGGCTGTCACCCCATCATAAGTAGGGGAGCATCGGTACATAAAATATATTTTTCTAAATTTAGTATTATGCAACTTACAAATTTGTGTTTTAATTTTTTTTGCTTATCTTTTACAGTAAGTCAGAATGTTATACAACTAGCAGATTGCATCCCAGGTACTGGAATTAGGGGCAATAATAGAATCTTTCTTTCTTTGCAGATATTTTCCTAGTATGTTGAGTAAATACTAGTCCAAAATTAGCTTAGCTATGCCAGTGTCTCCTTATGATACACAAACATCGTGGTCAGTTGTAATATAGGTAAGAAATATTATGCATCACTATTTGAAGACAGTTTTAGGAAACAAAATATTCAGACAAAATTAAATAATTTTTTTTTCAGCTCTGAGGGCTTGGTATTCGCCTTAACTGCCAACCCCACCATCAAATTCTTCATTTGATTTTGAAAGCAAAGTTTTTGTAAGAACAGTATTGGAAGTGAATGTGTATGTAACCTTATTGTATAGCTGTAAAATTACTACTGTGTAAAATTATTCATCAATGCAATGTTTGAAATGAAATGAAAACAAAGAGGAAAATGTCAGAGATTTAAAGTGAACCTGGATGTAGTTTGTCCTATAGTGGAAATCCAGGGCTTAGGAAGACAAAGCTCCTTGTGCCTTGCTCTTAGGCACTGAGTCATAACTGAACTTACCAGAAAGTTGTTCATGTCTCACTTACTCTTTTGCTGTAAGTGCAAAAGAACTAGGGAACCAGATGAGTCCATAGCTTGGCTTTGCTGTCTTTGCGTGTTTCTGCGCCACAGATTAGAAGCAAACTGGGAAATATGAATCACACTTGGGGCTCCTTGCTTGCTGAGCGCTAAATTTTTGCTTGCTGATGAATAGGATGAGGTGTTTTTCTTAGGAGTTAGTACTAAACACTTAAAAGAAAGAGCCTTATGCCTGCTGAAATTAAATCCTCTATTGCCATCTTTTCTCTCCTACCTGTGATTTTTTTTTAAAGAGCCAAAATGGGGCGGAGAGGCAAACTGTAGTACAACACTGAGTAGGGAGTGACTGCCGTAGACCAGAGTCCACGGCTGACCCTGCATACGAGGTGCTGTAATCAGAAGTGGCAACTGCCGCACGCCCTTTCTGTCAACTCATGCCCTGTTTTAAAGTGGTGCTGTAGGATTCAAGGAAAGCCAGCCTTCTTGGCCTCTTCATCTCTCTGTCAACATTGTCACAAAAAAGATTAAAAAAAAAAAAAGATAAAAGTGCTGGGAAGATAGCTCGGCGGTCTAAGCGCCTGCCTGGCAAGCATGAAGGACCCAGGTTCAATCCTTGGTACCGCATGCCATGCCAGCCCCTGTACTGTGCCGCCCAACAAAACTGGGTATAGTGGCGCATGCCTGTGATCCCAGAGCTGGGGAGGCTGAAACAGGAAGATCACTACAAGTCTGAACTGCATAGCGAGACCCTGTAGCAAATAAATAAATAAAAGATTTAAAAAAAAAAATACCAGCAACAGAACATTGTCACAAGATCCCCAGCAGTGATTCACGTAGGTGGCAAATACGCCAGATGTTCAGAACCCCTGCGATGTGAATTAGTTTTTCATTAATTTTGCTACAAGGAATTTTAAAGTTCAGAGAACAGGAATTTAAAATGCTTGAAAGAAAGTGGTTGAGTTATCATTTTAGAACATGAGAGGACGAGCCCAGGAGATCATATTGTCCTTTTGTAAGATGGGTGTTTGGACAGTCAAGGAGCAGCATGCAGACCCAGGGGCTGCAGGGCAAGGAGTGAAGCCAGAAGGGGTGTCAGGGGTGCGGAGGGTGGTGGTTTTCTTGCCTCATGCGCTGTTGGCCTGGCCCTGCCTTGGCCTGCCTTTCTCAGCTGGCTGTCCTCGGACTTGGGCGAAAAACCAGCCACCTCCTGCTCACTGCCTCCCCTTATTTGGAGTGCGAGATCAGGAAAAGGCTGGCTGATGCTGAGTATGAGGCATTCAGGATGGGCCTGAACTGGTCTTGGAGAAAAACAAGGCATTCATGAGGCAGGCGCTGCTCCTCCTCCAGCCCTGTGGGCACTGGGAAAATCTTCAATTAAGTGTGTATGTAAAATTCAGATTGGACTCTATATTTTGTTTTTCCATTTTTTTTCCTGAAACCTAGGGGCTTATTTAGACTTATATTCATTTTCCTTTTGAAATTCTTCTGATTTCAGTGCTTTAGCTTTCACATGTTGTACTGTACTTTCCTCATATGTATAAGGTGAAAATTATCTGATTTTAGTGTGTAAGAACAAGTCTTCTTAAAGCTGTCAATTTTGTATCAGGTGATTGATCTTTGGATTTATATCTAAATGTACAGTTTTTCTTACATTTATAAATAAATAGGTAAGTGTCTAAAATGTGGTAGGCCTTGTTTTGCGATGTTTCCATTTTGCCATTAAGAGAAGTTACTTTGTAGGTCAGAAATAAGCAAGAACTGTTTGTGTGAATTAATACACGTGTAGAACATAATAAAACAATGTTAACTTGGTTTCTTGTCTTTCTTGTGTTTAGAGACCAAATGATCTGAGATGAGCAGATTGCATAATTGTGTTTGAAGCCAGCATGAAAATAGCAATCCCCAAGAGTTCCTTTGTTCTATTAGCAGGGAATATTTTAGAGAATAGGTCATTATCAGAGTATCAACCACATATACTACTGGGGAGAGACTGCTATTTGTAGGCACAGCTTTACAAATGAGTACCTATTTGTGTTTACCTTTGTATTGGATTGTAATTGGGTGCAAAAAATATTACAAGGTGGTTGTAAATTCAGCAAATTTCATAGCTCAGTGGACTAAGCACCTGCTTTGGCAAGCTCAGGGACCAAAGTTCCATCCCCTGTCCTGCATGCTATGCCCCCAAGCATGCCGAATCTGGGCGTGGTGACACATGCCTGTAATCCCAGCACTGGGGAGGCAGAAAACAGGAGGATCACTATTGGTCTGAGCTGCATAGTGAGGCCCTGTACCAAATACATAAATGAAAAAAAAAAATGTAGAGCAGAATGTTCTAGAAGAAATACAATAATACTGGAATTTTATCTGAGGAGTAGTCCAGCCAAGGGCAAAGGTTGAGTATAAGAACAAGAAACAAAGAATGAGTCTTGATTCTGCCACGTACAAGACGTACGATATCTAAGTCTTAATCGTCAGATGGTCTAATCGTAGCGTGGTACGTGCTTCACAGTTAGTCTTTGCTCCACGTGTGAATGTGCTCTCTCCCAAAGGCACAGCTCCTCTACTTAAAAAATAATATTAGCTCTACCAAATGACTTAAATTTTAATATGAATTAAGCCACAATTTCACTTACAGGAACTTTTGTTATGACCTTTGTTTCTGTAAGCATTTGGCTTCAAGAACTTTCATTGGAATTTTATTTGTAGCAGCAAACCATGGAATAGATTTTATGCATCCAGTAGAGCCGATCTCGTTAACCAGGAGGTCATAAGAGTATGGGAACAGCCCCCAGAGCCAGAAGGTTTGGATATAAATTCTGCCTCTGCCACTTGCTAGTCATGTGACCTTACAGGGACTGTTTATCCCCTGCCTTAGTTTTCTCATCTTTAAAATCAGAATAACAACATCAACTTCATGGTGGTGTTGTGATGATTTAATTAGTTGACATATTTAAAGCAGATAAAAGCCTGTGTGTACCTAGTCCAAAAATTGTATTAGGTGTACAGACAGTACAATATGAAAGAGGTTATATTATAAAACAGCATCTAGTTTCTTTTTAGGGTAAAAAAGTTTTTGCTTATATAGGACAAAAAAGCCTGAGCAGATTCTTTCCAGGCAAAGAAATTACATATTTTTTAAAATCTATTTTTTTATTATTTATGTATTTGGTACAGAATCTTGCTTTGCACTGCAGACTCATAGTGATCCTCCTGTCTCAGCCTCCCTAGTGATGGGATTATAGGCGTGCCCTACCGTGACTGTTTTGGTGGCTGGCGAGTTGTGCCCAGGGCTGGGCCAGTGTGGCATGTGCTACTGAGAATTGAACCTGAGACATTTTGCTTACCAGGCAGGTGCTTTGACAGCTGGGCTATCTCCCCAGCCCCAGTGGAATTATAATTGATTTCTCAGTGCTCATTTTTGATAATTGACATTAAATAGATTTTAAAAGAAAGGTGTTGACCAGCCTGAATGCCTTCCTTCTAGCTCTTTATTATTTAGCATTAGAGTTGGTTGTATGGATGGAAAACTTCAGTAGTGCCCAGAGTTAGTTTGCAGGCCTTGCTCCTCTGAGGACGCACTTGTGTCAACCATTTGCGAGTGCTCAATTCAGTTGCATTTAATGCTCTCAGAATGTTGTGTGACTATCACCACTGTCTAGTTATAAAACATTTTCATTACTGCGGAGAAAAACATTCTCAGCAGTCCCTCGCCTGTTCTTCTGGTCCTGGCAACCGCGTATCTATTTTCTGTTTCTATGTCTATGTCTGTACTGTACGTGTCATATAAATGAGGTCACGTAGGATGCGACCTATCTCTAGCTTCTTTCACTGAAATTAAAGCTACTTGTGTGTCCTTCCGCTTCAGGAAAAATCCTGAAATGTCGGAAAAGACTCATCCAGAAGTTTTTCAAAAACATGATGTGATTATCATTCTTTCGTCAAATTCTAAATTTTAGGGTTTTTTTTTTTAAATCAAATCAAAAAGTGGAAGATAAGTGGAAAATAAGTAGCAGTAGGGGCTGATATTTGTTATTCGTACAAACATTATCTTCTTAGTGGGAATTTGGAGTTACAAAAATGGTCATTGTTAATAGTTTTAACGAAAACTGGCAATGCAAATGCTGTAATTAGTAACGCTTGATTTAAATACAACGGCGTTTTGTATTACAAATTACAAAGTGATTTGTTCCTATCAAAATAACTAAAATATAATAAAAATACAAAGCAGAAAAACTTGAACTTTATTGTATGAGAATTTGGCAAATTGAAAAGACTTAACTTTACTTGGGCTGGAAAATATCATTTGGCTCTAATTCTCACAAAAATATCTATACGCAGAAGGCAAGCTCCTCTAAAAGTTTAAAACTTACAGTGTTTTCTTTGGCCTCTCTGTGCTTCTGAACAAGATAGTCCGAAGGGCTCCATCGTTCTGTTTGTCCTACACACCAGCTAACGTGCTGTTTGAAGTGGTCGTGTCTGGTCCCTGGAGCCTACCGTTTGCTGTGAATCTACGTCACTGTACACGGTTGCATTGGAATACTTTCTGAGTACACCATCGAACGCTTTAGGGAATCTTTTAGGTTTGCTTTCTTTCTTTTTTTTTCTTTTTTTTTTTTTTGTATTTTAGGACAAGGTCTGCGGGGTGTACAAACTCGTAGTGATCCTCCTGTTTACAGTCTCCCAAGTGCTGGGATTACGGGTGTGCGCCACCACACCCGGTCTCAATGGAACTCTCAGGGCACCTCCGGGGCAGGGCTGGCACGGCAGGTCCGGGGATCGAACCCCCGGTCTCTGTGTCTGCCTAAGCTGGCGCTTTAATCCGCTGAACTATTTGGCTGGCTCTTCATAGGGAGTCTTTTGCTAGACTTGCATAACCACGATGGAAGGGGTCATGCTAAAATAACAGACCTTATGTGAAAACAAATTCAGCAGAATGTGGTAGCCTCATATATCAAGTCTATTATCAGACTCGCCAATGCATAGTACGCTCTTTCTTGCAGACGTACGTTACCGAGTAACTGTCCGGGGACTGCATACTATTATGCTTTGAGGGAACAGAGAAGCCACGCGTTTCAGTTATGGGTGACAGGTGAGAGTCAGGAGAGAGGGAAAGAAGTTACTAGTATTGTCCCCACCTCCGAAAGTAGCTTACAATAGATGAAAAAATAAGTGACATATTTTTTTTCTGACAGTTTAATCACCTTCCAGCTCCTATTTGTGTTCGTCCGTCGCCCCATAGGATGCTGTGGCATTACCACAGACAATCCACGTCTACAGCTCCCAGGGGACCGCGACGAGCGCAAAGCCGCCTCAATGGCACCTGGAGCAGTCAGCGACCAAGCACCAGATCATCCCATCCTTCCGCGGCACGTTTTCCCTCAGAGCTGGTGACCCCTAAACCCAACCTCAGAAAAGTTGAGGTGACGATGAAAGGACTGAGCTTCCTTCTCTGTCCCTTGTTAGAAGAATTTACTGGTAGAAAAATAAAAGGATTATATTTCTGGAACACAGAAGTTATGCGCGAGAGTTCTGGCTGCTCTTCCAACAGAGATGAATCTAAGAGGTAAACTAGTTTATGCTGATTTTTTATTTATTTATTTTTGCTCAAGCAAGCTCCATGGGAGGTTTTGCGGCAGGAGGCGCTCAGGGTTCTGCCCTCCTCTGGCCCCAGGGTCCTCGGGGCCCTCTAGGAGTTGGTGGAGGCAATTCTGTGCAAGGACTCACTCCTCTGTGTCCTAAGAGCACGCAGGAACAAGTGTGCGTCACCAACACCAGCAGCGGATGTGTGCTGCTATTTTTTAAAAATTAATTTTATTGAGAAAGAAATAGCAATGAGACAGTTTCAAAACAGGTTAGTAGGAGAGTTTCAATAATTAATACGTTACATAGTGTTGTCTTCATAGTGGCTATTCATAGTACAAGATGCAGACATGATATTCTGTCCAAACACTATTAGTACTAATCTTTCTTCTCATTGAATTAAGAGAAAGTAGCAGCTTCAGAGGTGGAAGGATCTTCAGAAGCCAATTTAAAAAACGCACCAAACGTGGTACCTTCCTCTTCTGTCTTCTTTCTCTGCCTCCTGTGTACACAGCCATCATTGTGGGAGGAAAATAGAACGTAGATACCGTGAACCGGTACTGTCACCGGCCAGATCTAGTGACTCAGTGTGATCCCGTGGACCTGAATCTTTGCCATTGACTACTTGCCTTATTTGTACTGATTCTGTTATTTTCCTTACCCAAATGTCCTACAGTAAATGGACAGTATGTGATATAAATTATACACATTTATTTTACTAAAAGTTAGATTTCAATTTAATCTTAATGGCTTCACTTTCGGAGTCGCTGAATTACAGTATTGGTTCTGGAGCTGCAGTCTGACTTTGTAGTTCTGCTTGTGGACCGGGCCAGTTTCTTTGAAATGATGTGACGAGTTCCAAGCTAAAGGACAACTTTACAGATCTTCCTGCCACACTGAAATTTCCTTTTTTCCCCCTTTATTTGAATCATCACAGACAAATTAAAGCTGACATATAATAACATTTAGCTAGGGAAATGCTAAAAACTGCCTAAGACTGCATTAGGGACAGAAAAAGAAAAAACAAAACAAGTGACTTGGACAGTACTGGAATCAAGCATGTGTGGTAACCTTGACAGTATGAGGATCTGAGGGACATCTGAGTGCGTTCCTCAGCCCAAACCGTGGAATGCCAAGTTGTCCACGTGGGGACTCCACTCATGCCATTCTCTTGATCCAGAAGGGTCCTGTCTCAGGTCAAAGAACTGTAAGTTATAGAGGAACGTCAACTGCTACTCATACCCCGAATCACAAATTCTGTTGTAGAATATTTGCCTTTATGTTTTCATAACTTAATGGACACTTTCAGTGGCCAGCACGACACACCTAGTGTTCTGGGTCTGGCACAGCATGTGGTACTGAGAGTCAAACTTGGGTCCTTGTGCTTGCCAGGCAGGCGCTTAGACTGCCAAGCTATCTCCCCAGCCTCTGGTGAAGAGTTTCTACTTCATCAGCTGCAGGACCCCCAGCCATTACTACTATGATTCTTCCAAGTGACTGTGGTCACTTCCTGAACAGATTGCTAGGTAACCTAATCACAATCATGATATCTGCCAGTCACAAGCCTGACTTCTTACTCCAGTGTCCCCACCCTCATGCACACCAATTACATGGAATGGGATTACCACGTTGATGAGTGAGAATAATGAAAACTAAAATCCAAAAAGGACAAGAAAACAAAAACCCAAGCACCTTCGCCTATATGCAAACACAAGAGCAGCTTCAAGTGTGAATGCAGCTAATGTTGCAAGCAGGGGCAATGATTATTTGGCTCAGCATGGAAGGACACTTAACTTTCCAAGTAAACGGAGCAAGTTCTCTGTTTCTAGGGTTTTCAGTTTCTTGTGCAAAACAAGGCCCTCCATTTACTTATTTGTCCTTTTATCCAGTTGCCCACAGTTTCTGGTCAACTATCACAGTTTTAGTTGCTAAAAATACAGCCGTGAAGAAGAAACACAGCCAAAAACTGTGTTTTCCTGTAAATAACATCATCTCAGGAGGGGAAAGGAGACAGATGATAAACACTGTGGAAATCCACGGAGAAGACGTCATGCAGCAATAAATGATAGGCACAAAATACAGCACTTTGGAGAGAGATGATGGCAGAGTTTAAGAGAGGCCTGAGAAAGCGCTTATGATAAGACAGTGTGCAGATGCCTCAGGGGAGCAGGAAGCCTACCACAGCAGGAAGACAGGGCGCAGTGAGGGAGGGACACGGCACAAAGGCCCTGGGGTAGAATTTTTTTTTTTTTCCTTTCAACTTTCAATGAAACAAATGAAGCTAAACTGGAGGGAAAAGAGGAAAAGAGGGGAACGGAAAGATACATAGAAAGCAAGAGCAAACAGCCTCTGTGACTTCATGACGTGGGGTCTTAGTTTTTGAAAAGATAAGGGACCAGTGGAAGGCTTTGGGAGGAGGTGAGGCACAGCGTTAGCGGCGTCTGCGTGTTAGGCTAAGTGAGGCAGCACGCAGATTTCCTTCTCCTTTTCCTACTCTTCCTTTGTCTTCCTCCTCTTTTTCCTCCTCCTTCTCCCCCTCTCCTCTTCCTTTCCTCTCTTCCTTTTGGTCTTCTTCATCTCTTTCTCTTTAAATATTCTCCTCTTGAGTTTTTCCTTTCCATTTCTTCTCCTACTTCTTTTGTCTTGTTTTTATTGCGGCCTGAGCACTGCACCTTGACAGCTCCTCTTAGCTACATCGCCGAGGCTTCCGTGTGAGAGACCTTGGAGTATTACAGCACGCTCATGAGAGGGCCTGCACCGACAGGCAGTGTTGGAGAGCCTAAGCCGCCAATATCAACATCTGGCATCTCACTCCTCCTCAAACCGTGGGGCTCTAACTTGTCTTTCAACACGTCTTTGCAGCCATGAGCTTAATCTGATTTTGGATCTCCTGTTTGCTCTCCAGCAGGCTGTATTAATTTTGCATGTGTTGCCTCCACCCTTAAGTCAATCCATGCTATTTATAATGGGTGGAAAATACTCTTCTTAAACAGAGCCCACGTATCCTTTTTCGTCTTTATCATTCCTTGGTCCTTGTAGTGTCCGTAGTTCTCTGGCTTTCATTGTTCTTTTTATCTCTGAACCAGCAGTCCAAAAGTTTTTACATGTTAGTAAGAAAGGTAAAAGATACAAATATTTATGCTCCAAGAGCCTATCAACAAGCATACAAAACAGTTTACAGCAAAGATTTCGAGGAGATTAAAATACACAGTTCATGTAACTTTTTTAAATAAAAGTTCTCACAAGAGTGTTTATTGACATTCACAACAAACGGAGCTGAGGACACTTGTCAAATTGTTTTAATACAGAGACTTCTACTTCTGGATTTCTTTCTGTTTCCAGTAGCACATTCTAGATGCTTTTGGAACCCATCAAACACGACCAGTTTCTGATATCATGATTATTTATCTAGCCCTTTTATCTGTTACTTTAGTTGTAATTACCTTAACTTATAGTCAAAATGTTGTTCTTATTTCCCTTTCTCTATTTAAACTAAACTTCTTTATTTCCCACACCATAAAACTTCAGTGTAACTCATGTGTGAACATTAGCAACACATATGCACCTTCTTTCTACTTCTGCTTGTACCAAACATGAATCAATAAATGCTTGATGTCTTACTTTTTTGTTGCTTAGACAGATTCCCAGAAATCTATCACTTAAAGATGGAGATGCTTGTTGCAGATCACACTGCAGATATTTCAGCCCATAGTCATCTGGTTCCAAGACAGGACCCCTGGCAGAGGAAAAACAGTTCATGGTGTGGCAGGCAGAAAGCAGCCAGTGCTCCACTGGTCAAGCAATGGCCGTGACTCATCCACATGGCTGACACTGACAAAGGTTCCACAATCTGAGGTACAGGATCTCAGGATAAATCCTGAGGGGATTTCACTGACCTTATCAGACCCAAAAGGTACAACTCTTGTTGCGTAGGTCCTGCTTTACCTTGGTCTTAACCATCCAGCAGAAAAGTATAAAAACAAAGTATAAGAAGTAAAGCCATGCTGTTATGTTGAGCTGTAGGGGACTCAGGTCAACAATTTCTGGCATTGCCAGTCAAAAGGAAGACCCAATACTATTATGGGCTACTGGACTCTTTTAGAATATTTTGCTGAGTTTACATACCTATAATATTTAAATGATGGAACTTAACAAAAAAAGGGGATACAGATGAATTTCCATTTTGCATCTGTGTATTCAAAGTGGTTAGGATAGATATATAGTTACATTCTCTTAATGAATAGAGTGATTTGCTCTAATGGTGTTTGCAAATAGGATATCAAGTCTGCGTCTTGTACAGTAATTAACCACTAGGAAGAATGTATGCAATGTGTTAATTATTGAAACTGTCCTACCAATTTTATTTGAAACTGTCTCATTGCTATTTGTTTCTCAATAAAATTATGGAAAAAAAAAAAAAAAGAAAGCAGCTAGTGCTCAAGGGGGAAAAAGCAACATCATTACCAGGCTGTGCTCACAGGGAGCCACACCCTCCCACCATGATTCACCTCCTACACCAGACCCTGCTGTAAACCCACTAGGGGGCTGATCTAGTATCACACACTCATGCTCCAGTGACAAACAGCCATGATCCAAAGTCCCAACATTTGAGCCCAGGAGGCTTGGGGAGACATCGAGATATAAGCCACGACATTCCACTCCTAGGCCTCAAGAGACACACATACTTTTATGCGAAATGCATTTAGCCAATTGTAAAGGGTTGCCAAAATCCTGAGGGTTTCAGTGCTGCTGAATTTCTCCTCTGAGATCTAAGGCAAATTTTTAGTTGTAAGCTCCTGTAGTAATGATAAGAAATTTAATCACATTCAATATAAAATGGCACAAAATGAATTCTCAAAGGCATTCTTATTCTAAAAGCAAGAAAGGGGAGGATAGAAAAGAATGGGATTAGAGCAAGATCAAAATCCAGCTGAGTAAACGCTAAATTCTACAGGAATCTGTGGGAAGATGTGGCCTCCAAAGGGCTTGCTTGGGTGATGCCCCTCTGTCACTGATGCGGGCTGCAGCCTCATGGCCTCTCCCTTGAGCTGTCTTTGCTCGCTTCTTGTGGCTTCCCTCATGTGGCCTATGTTGTTTGGATCTCCAACATTTTGGTGTTTTCACTGTACCTTGGGTTTCACACTTGCAGCTTCACACATTGGCCTCTCAGGAGCACACTGCCTGGCCTTTCAGGCTTTTTTGTAAAATCTGCATGGAAGCCTTCTGGACTGCACAACTCTTCCATTCTGCATGCACCTAAATCTAGCACAATATCTGGATTGGTTGGCACTATGAACCAAATCCCAAGGCACAGTCTCCCCCAAAATGTCACCATTCTGCAGCAATTCTGAAAATGAAGATTTTGGGACAATCATGCAAAAACTTGGTCAAGAGGGAAACACATCTTCAATGATAGCAAAGTGTTGTACGTTTAACTTGTTCCACTTCCTCCCTGGCCCACTTGGTCTTGAGCAATAGTGGTTTCCATCCCCTAGATCCCCATCTTGAAATGAAGAGTAGAACATTCTTCATTTGTACATTTTTGTGTGTGTTTTTGATACAGCATTGGTTCAGAGAGCTGCCAGTTGTTTTCGCAGTGTTTCCATGGAGGAAACTTTAGAGCTTCTTGCCTGGCATCCTGCTGCTGCTGAAGTCTGTCTACCAAGCTCTTGAACATCCAGATAATTCCAGCTTTTTCCATCTTTCTGCCCACTTCTGGAATTTTATATTTAAAAAGATATGGTAGAGAGTAAAGAATAATTCAAGGTATACACTATTTAATATAAAAAAGTACAGTTTTCTATTCGTTGAGTCACAGATGAGATCGTCAATCCGGGTTCAAGGACAGTGTTTGTCCCAGGAGCTACTTATAAAATGCTTTCAGCGTCAGTAACACATAAAACACCTTATAGTGTTGTGCTTGATTTCTCTGCAGAGTTGATAAATATCTTTGTATTTTAATTATTATATTACATTCTGCGGTTGTCAGTTATATTTTTTCAAAATCATAAAATTATTGCTTTCAAATTAAAAGGATACATATTGGTTTCTCTTTTTAAAAGTTAGCTTAAAATAACTTGCCTTCATGTTTAAAATTCTCCTAAAATGCTTTCAAGGATTTATTATAGTTTTCTCTCTCTCTGTTTTCTTTCTTTTTTTGGTACCAGGGATTAAACTCAGAACCTTACACTTGCCAGGCAGACAGGTGCTTATGCCACTCAGCTATCCCCTTGGCCCTGTAATTATCTTTTTAAAGAAATGACACTTTTTCTTCTGAAAAACATTTTTATGTGGACAGAGAAACTGTCTTTGTAAAGGTAATTTTTAATATCATTTTTATTTAATCAATCCAATTAATGTTATAATTATAAAATATCCTCTCAAGTAGGCTTTAAAGTTGATTTTTACTTCCAATTACCTTTTTAATTAACTAAGAAGTGCTTCATGGATAAAAATTTGTTCAAATGAGACCTTTGAGAATAAAAAGGTCATTTTGAAAGAATGTCAGTGACATACTATTAAGAGATTATTTTAATAATGAAACCGGGTTCCACATTAGATCTAGATAAACTGCTGTGTGGTGTTAACTCCCTGTAAAAAGGCGCCAGAATTTCAATGCCCAAAGGAGCCAACAACTACCTAGTAGCATGTTAAATCTTGTGCATGTGTTTTGTAGTATCTTTGTTGATTTCATTATTTCATTTTAGGGTTCTGCTTTTTTTTTTATGCATTTAGTATAAGGTCTACAGGGTCTCATTACGTAGATCAGACTTGTGATTCTCCTGTTCTCAGCCTCCCAAGTGCTGGGATTACAGGCATGTGCCACCACACCCAGTCTCAATTGCAGTTTCAGCACACCCAAGGATGGGGTGGGGGGCTGCAGCAAGCACTCCAGGGACCAAATCCTGGCCTCTGCGTTCTCCCTAAGCAGGTGCTTCAGTCTGCTGAGCTATCTGGCCAGCCCTGGTTCTGCTTTTTATATTATTGTAGTAAAATGAAATACTCTCCTTATTCGAAAATTTTAATGGTGAAACAAAAGTCTAATTTTGTTAAATCCATATAATCCCCATGTTTTACTGATCTGCATTATTCCAAGTAGGGTGTTGTCTCATTTCTAATGGCTCCACTGTTTTATCCTTCACTCAGTCCTGCACCCTACAGGGTGCTGAGCTGTGTGTGATTGTTCACCTGTGCTGAGGTCTCCAGGGGAATCCTGGGAACTTCTGCTTCCACTGGGCTTCTCTTCTCAGCAGTTTTACCTTTATGATGTTCCTTGCAGATTATTTTAGAAGTGAAGGCTACGAACAAGAATACTCAGTACTTAAAAACTAATTTATGATCCTTTCTCAATGCTGTCTCTTTGGGTGGGGTGTGGGTCAGAAGATTCGCTGCATCTGAAACTTTGATCAGCATTTATTACTTTTCAAGGTTGGGAGCATTATGATTAAGCTTCATCCCTTGAGTTGACTGCAGCTGTTGAATTGATTTTAACACATTTCGTATTGCAGTATGGTGAAATCGGCATGAGGAGAGACTTACAGATTTATCTAAATGAGTACACATTGGATTATCATGTTCTAGCTTTATTTGCCAACATAAAAAATCTGGTCGTAAAAGTGAAAGCTAACCTTTGCTCACATGTATTTTATTCATATCAGGTAAAGACGCCAGATGTTGTTAGTAATCAACACCACAAATCATCCATCCTTAGTCCATGAAAACAGAGCTAAAGTATGAAAAAAATTCTAATTGAAAAAGAACTGAAGATGATTTTATCCCAAAAATTGTGTTTGAATAAGTTAGCACATATTTAATCATTATTTTTATTCTTACTTGCTTTCTGTTTAATTTATACATAAATGTTCTAGAGGAGGAATAGTGCCAAAATAAAAAGACCCAGAAATTTCTTATGGTATTGTGAAAACATTTTCTCCCAAAATTAATTATAAATGTAAATTTGTTTTGTTTCCATTGGTGAGGGTACTAACGAAGAGCTTTTTCTTTTTTTTCAAAATTTTATTGATAAACAGATAGCAATGAGACAGTTTCAAATCAAATCGGAAGTACAGTATCAACAAATAATACACTGCATATATTCTTCTTAGTGGTTAATTGCTGTACAAGATGCGGACTAGAGATCCTATTTGCAAACACCATTAGAACAAATCATTCTATTCATTAAGAGAATGCAACTATATATCAATCCTAACCACTTTGAATACACAGATACAAAATGGACATTCATCGGTATACCTCATTTTTTTCTAAGTTCCGTTACTGAATGTTATAGGTGTGTAAACTCAGCAAAATATTCTAAAAGAGTCCAGTAGCCCATAATAGCATTGGGTCTTCTGTTTAACTGGCAATGTCAGAAATTATTGACCTGAGTCCCCCACAGCTCAACATAACAACATACCTTTACTTCCTATATTTTGTCTTCATACTTTTCTACTGGATGGTTAAGACCAAGGTAAAGCAGGACCTGTGCAACAAGAGTTGTAGCTTTTTGGTCTGAGAAGGTCAGTGAAATGCCCTCAGGATTTATCCTGAGATCCTGTACCTGAGATTGTAGAACCTTTGTCAGTGCAGCCATGTGGATGAGTCACGGCCATTGCTTGGCCAATGTGCGAAGAGCTTTTTTTTTTTTTTTTTTTCAATGTATTTTAGGACGTCTATAGGGTCTACAGGGTCTACAGGGTCTCACTGCATAGATCAGACTCATAGTGATTCTCCTGTTTTCAGCCTCCCAAGAGCTGGGATTACAGGCTCGTGCCACCATGCCAAGTCTCCATTGCCATCTCAGCGCACCCCAGGGGCCAGGGCCTGCATGGTAGAGATTGAGCCCTGGGCAATTGCGCCTGCCTAAGCAGGTGCTTTAGTCCACTGAGCTGTCTGGTCAGCCCTAAAGAGGAAGTTTTAATGACAAAAGTAACTGTAAATGTTTTCAAAAACAAAATTACAAGTTCTTTGTGAGGATTTCTTCCTCCTTGGAAGTATGGATTTTAATCTCTGTTAGGATCCCGTCTTGCCTGGCTGCTTGCTGCCTGCTATGAGCTGTTCTCCTCTGCCCTTCCCCTCTGCCAAGCCACCCTCCTTGGAACCAGGTGGCTGTGACTGCAGCCTCTCAGGCTGCAAGCCAAGTAAACCTTTCTCCCTTCCTCTTGGTTGCTTTTCTCTCACTGATGAGACAAATACCTGATATCGAAAATTAAGGAAAGAAAGGTTTACTTGGTTCATAGTTTGTGGAGGTTCAGGTCATAGTTGGCTGGCTCTGGGGCAGAGTGGCACATAGTGACAGTTCTTGGTGGCAGAAAACAGCAAAGGCTGCAAGAGCAAAAAGGAAGGAACAGTAGCAGAGGGCAAGTCTCCTTCCCCTCCCTTATGTGACATTTAGGATGTTCACCCCAGGGCAGGTGTAGCACACACCTCCGTAATCCCAACTTTGGACTATGAACCAATCACAAACTCTAGAAACTTGCCTCATAACTGCATAAGGTTTTGAGGGATGTCTCAATATCAACCATAACACCTTCTAGCTTTGGGCATCAGGTAGTTTGTCTCAGCAGCAAGAGAAAAGTAACCAAGACACATTGTTTTGGTTCTATCACTCTTAGTTTCCACTTGACCCTAGTGGTTTAGTTTTCTCTTTTATATTCACCCTAAAGTGTCCCTGGTTAAGATGACACAGACCCAGCCAGGCCACCCTGCTGGCTCTGCTCTATGGCTTTCCCACATGACCATCCAACTGTGGGGTGTCCCTTTACAGGGAGGCAGGGCTGGGAGGGACACAGCATGCTGAACAACACAGAGCCTCCCCCATCTTGCCCTTTTCTCTGCATCTGTGACCGTTTAGCACATTGGATTTTTTTTTTTTTTTT